>NC_064645.1:436437547-436800047 GCF_023864345.2 Schistocerca serialis cubense | reverse complement strand
ATAAATGTGACTAATTTATAATCAGTGAAATAACATTGTAAGTAGGCTGTTTATGTTTTTGTATTGGTAACGACACGTAGCGCTCTATATGAAAATCACTGACTGTGCTGTGTGCAGTCTGTGGCTAGTTTGCATTGTTGTCTGCCATTGTAGTGTCGGGCTGTTGGCTGTTAACAGAGCGTAGCGTTGTGCAGTTGGAGGTGAGCCGCCAGCAGTGGTGGATGTGGGGGGAGAGATGGCGGAATTTTGAGAGCGAACGATCTGGACGTGTGTCCATCAGAAAGAGTAAATTTGTAACATTGGATATCATTGACTAATATATATATATAATGACTTTTGAACACTATTAAGATAAATACATTGTTTGTTCTCTATCAACATCTTTCTTTTGCTAACTATGCCTATCACTAGTTAGTGCCTTCAGTAGTTCTAATCTTTTATTTAGCTGGCAGTAGTGGCGCTCGCTGTATTGCAGTAATTCGAGTAACGAAGATTTTTGTGAGGTAAGTGATTTGTGACACGTATAGGTTAATTTAGTCGGGGCCATTCTCTTGTAGGGATTATTGAAAGTCAGATTGCGTGCGCTAAAAAATATTGTGTGTCAGTTTAAGCACAGTCATGTATAATTTTTCTAAGGGGACGTTTCAACATCACACACCGACTAATTTATAATCAATGAAATAACATCACATACCCGTCTCAACCCATGAAGTTTTATTTCGTTTCCTTCTCTCTCTGGATAGGTCAGGTGAAATTTTGGAAGAAGGAGTTCGCCAATATGATAGTGATGTGTTCAAAACAACCTTCGGGTTGTGGACACCTTTCTTGGAAAACATCAACTGCCCAATAGTGATGAAGTCTTGTGGACCAACTCGACAGCTACATTCGCGAGAGGGGGTATGGGTTCACAGGAGTACAAGAAGCATATTTTATGAGAAACTACCAATACAGAAATTTTGGTAATGGAGAATGTGTGTGATATAAAGTACCCCCATTTGTGTGTGTGAAATCTTATGGGACTTAACTGCTAAGGTCATCAGTCCCAAAGCTTACAACCTACTTAACCTAATTTATCCTAAGGACAAACGCACACACCCATGCCCGAGGGAGGACTCGAACCTCCGCCGGGACCAGCCGCACAGTCCATGACTGTAGCGCCTAAGACCGCTCGACTAATCCCGCGGGCAAGTACCCCCATTTAGCAGATATGGCAGCTTCTGGCTTCCACACACGCTCACGCGGAAACATACGTTTGAGTGGAAGGTGCTTTTAATCCTATGTAGATAGACTGGAGGGCTATACATAAATGTTTTAAAGAAACTCCTAAATCGCTCCTCGGGGATGAATTGAAGTCACTGACAAGTTAAGTCATCTGAAAGTAACACACGTCATGTTCTCTCGGTTCGGTTCGCTTGGCGAGAGCGCGCGGTGCCAGGACGATATGCGGCCGCGTCGCCAGAGTCCCGGTTTCGCAACCCGGTAACGGGGGGCGTCCCACGCGGAAACGTGTGCCGGGAGAGCTAAAGACTAACGACGGCGGCAGCCCGTTACAGGTGGGCGCCGCGCACCCCCTCGGCTCCACCACGGGAGGATCCGCGGCCGTGTCGCAAGGCCGCCCCCGCACCGGCGGTCACGCACGTGGCCGGAGTCTGCTGCAATCACATCCGCACACGCCGCTGCCATTTCGAAATAACAATAACACCACCAACTCCGACGGTGGCCGAGAGACCGTTAGCGAGGAACCAGATGCGTCATCGCTGACGCAGAGTGCACCCGAATTCTATCAATAAAATTTCGGAAGTTGCTCCGGGATGTTTCGTGTTAGGTGTGAGGGACCCACTCTTTCCAGTGAATTGTTACCGAGTACTAGTAAAATGCGAAAACCGTCTGCTCATTATGGCCGAGATATATTTGAAACGGAGACCGCAGAACGTCTTTAGCTGCTGTATTATCGCCATCTCCACTCGCCCAAACTTGCGTAACGAATGACGAGCGAGCGAACGAATTAGCCAGTTGCGCCAGTAGGATCCCTACCAGAAACCTCAGGAATCGACAACTTAAAGACTGACGTTAAGAAAAGCTGCATTTTCGATGCTTAAGTTATCTCACCCAAAATTCATGTAGAACATTGGTCGTCAAACAGCGCATGCACCCGGCTTTGCACGGTTATCACTAACGAGGGATACTCCCCATCGCATCTCCCTCAGATTTAGTGGTAAAATGCCACAGAGGACAGCCCGTCAAAAACTGAACACAGGTCAATTTGAAAACAGGAACGAGATGTACTGGACTGTGGAAAAACAGGCTAAACGGTAACAGTGAACGGTCCAAGCTTCAGATGTGAAACATCGAGAGGATTTATGTGGTCACGATGTTCATATCTCCCTCGTAATCTGTTTCTTTATTCCCCTCACAAAATTACGAACTGTGCGTCCACTCACTGATGTATCTATTCTCCTTCTGTAGTCTTGGCAGTTGTTATACTATACACTGGTTATAAAACATGAGCCATGCGATAAGAATGTATTTCCTTCGCAACTAAAGGTGAAGAATAGTGAGAGCATGCAAGATGTCGCACAGACCTCTCACACAAATCAAAACAACAAATAAACGGGTGTGAGCTATGTTACAACAAAGGAATTAGAGAGTCAAAACTTACAATACAGAACGAAAGAGTCATAACAGGTGGTACGTGTGTAGAACAAGGAGGAGGTACGTACATCTGGGCGTCTCTTCCTTATACCTCACTGTTGCAAACCGACGTTACACTACGACACAGATACAAATTCCAGAACAGCTAACAGACACGTCAATGACCGTTCATAATTTTGTGAAAAAAAGGGCACGAGGGGGAATTCGAACACGGATCTCCATCTTTGCAGTCCATCACCGTGCCCACATCACCACGACACCGTGGCTATTCAACTTCGCTCGATGTTGCACATCCTGAGCTTGACCCGTTCACTGTTTCGATTTTGCTTCTTTTTTCGTAGTTCAGGACATCTTCTTCCTGTTTTCATGCTTGATCTGTGTTCAGCTTTATGCGATCTGTCCACTGGGCCATCTCACCACTAAATCTGAGGGGTAGTGCGTTAGGTAGTTTCCCTTGTAAGTACCTGCGACCGAATGACTTGTCTGGCGTAGTGGTAATTTTGTTTATGGGTCACTAGGTAGAAGTGAAAATTACCGAACTATCAGTTTAATAAGTCGCGGCTGCAAAATACAAACACGAATTCTTTGCAGACGAATGGAAAAACTGGTAGAAGTCGACCTCGGGGAAGATCAATTTGGATTCCGTAGAAATATTGGAACACGTGAGGCAATACTGACCCTACGACTTATCTTAGAAAATAGATTAAGGGAAAGCTTTTGACAATGTTGACTGGAATACTCTCTTTCAAATTCTAGAGGTGGCAGGGGTAAAATACTGGGAGCGAAAGGATATTTACAATTTGCACAGAAACCAGATGGCAGTTATAAGAGTCGAGGGGCATGAAAGGGAAGCAGTGGTTGAGAAGGGAGTGAGACAGGGCTATAGCCTGTCCCCGATTTTATTCAATCTGTATATTGAGCAAGCAGTAAAGGAAACAAAAGAAAAATTCGGAGTAGGTATTAAAATCCATGGAGAAGAAATAAAAACTTTGAGGTTCGCCGATGACATTGTAATTCTGTCAGAGACAGCAAAGGACCTGGAACAGCAGCAGAACGTAATAGACAGTTTCTTGAAAGGAGGGTATAAGATGAACATCAACAAAAGCAAAACGAGGATAATGGAATGTAGAATGTAATCGAATTAAATCGGGTTATGCTGAGGGAATTAGATTAGGGAATCAGACGCTTAAAGTAGTAAATGAGTTTTGCTATTTGGGGAGCAAAATAACTGATGATGGTCGAAGTAGAGAGGATATAAAATGTAGACTGGCAATGGCAAGGAAAGCGTTTCTGAAAGTATTTGTGTGGAGTGTAGCCATGTATGGAAGTGAAACGTGGACGTGGACGGTAAATAGTTTGGACAAGAATAGAAGCTTTCGAAATGTGGTGCTATAGAAGAATGCTGAAGATTAGATGGGTAGATCAATAACTAATGAGGAGGTATTGAATAGAATTGGGGACAAGAGAAATTTGTGGCACAACTTGACTAGAAGAAGGGATCGGTTGGTAGGACAGGTTCTGAGGCGTCAAGGCATCACCAATTTAGTACTGGAGGGCAGCGTGGAGGGTAAAAATCGTAGAGGGAGACCAAGAGATGAACGCACTAAGCAGATTCAGAAGGATACAGATTGCAGTAGGTACTGTGAGACGAAGAAGCTTGCACACCACAACAACAACAGGTAGAGCTCCAATTAAAAAGCAGAAAACGACTTTAGGTAACTGTAATGTCATCACTTACATATCACTTAATCGATTTAAACAGCACACGGCACTTGCTGGCTTACTGCAGTGCCTAAAGGAGCGATCGGGGTGCCCGAGATTAAGAAGGCCTGACGCAGCCTGCGCAGGAGTAGTCAACAGCAAGAGACTAGTGTTGTGCAGCCTTGTGCTGACCTTGCGAACACGTGAATGTTGCACAGTGGGACTGTTTTAGAATGTTCTTAATGTTATTTATGTGATGCACACTTCAGATTTGTGTTAGTAACGGCAAAAATGCCCTACAGAAGTTGTGTGGCCGGGTGTAAAGCAAATTATCGGACAGGACCTATACATCAAGCTTTTTATTTACGATGGAATAACAGTTGTTAGGAAAACGGAAACGAGATATCCCAAGGAAAAATTTAAATATCAGAAAGCCGCGCGGGATTAGTCGAGCTGTCTAAGGCGCTGCAGTCATGGACTGTGCGGCTGGTCCCGGTGGAGGTTCGAGTCCTCCCTCGGGCATGGGTGTGTGTGTTTGTCCTTAGAATAATTTAGGTTAAATAGTGTGTAAGCTTAGGGACTGATGACCTTAGCAGTTAAGTCCCATAAGATTTCACACACATTTGAACATTTAAATATCAGAAAACAAGAAATGTAAGTCACTAAATTCCGTTATGATTATACTGTAGTATGAAGTTAATAGCAAGAAGCATAACCTTAAATTTACACATAACTTAGCACCTACTGTGTTACTGTTTTGGCGATATTGCATCATTATTATCGTCATTAATATATATTAATTTTTTTAATGGGAGATTTAAACTGAACACCGTGTGTCAATGAAGAGCATCCACTGCTCTACATAAACTCTATACAAGTATTTAATCCCTGCGAGTTCGCAATTTTTATTTTCCTTGGCTGTTTCAATGCGTTGCCCTCCAATTCGTGGAAGTTACAAGACACTAAACGCCAGTTTCTTACTGGAATATGCGTGTAGCACTTGCCTGCAAATTTTAGCGAACAACGTGTTGTTATTTCCTGTACTATTCCAGTTGTTTCCTTGCCCTGAAGGGGAAGCCTGTTAAGAAATAAGAACCTACCACCGTGTGCTTTGGCATGCTCTACGTAACTTGTTTTAGACAGACTGTTTTGTTATCGATTTAGACCACTACGTATGTGGGGGTTATCACAATGTCTACCGTGTTGCGCAAACACACACATTTCATCTGTTATTTGGCTTAGTCCTTCTTTGGACTAAACAAGTCTAGAGTTCAAATTGCATTATCTCACAGCTGGCTTCAATGTGCAGCATACATGACTATGCGCTATGTTTAGCAGTTGCTGGATTAATGGTTCAGCAAACTGAATCTCAGTAGAAAGGAAGGCAAGAGTAGCAGTTTTCGTATTGTTGCTAAGTGACTGGAGAAGGGGATCTATTTTCGCATTTTTGGCGTCCCAAAGTAATAATCCTGCTTTTTGAATAACGTGACTTGGAAAGGAACAGGCGGCCTAAAATCAATGGGCGGACACGGACGTCGTTAAGATAACTCAACTAATCATTCATAAATTTCTACCATAAATATTTATAAATATGAAATATGAAATATGGCTTACATGATTCATTTTATTAAAATGGTGATGTATGTCGCTAGAAACATAATACGTGGCCACAAATAAGCGTTTCTCAAAGAGCCTACCAGTGGAAATTGCTGTTGGGTCAAAAAGGCTGATGTCACTACTCTTGGTACGTGGGCTGCTCAGAGCACGGGCTTCTTAATATAGGCGGCGTTGCCGAAAGCCGCTAACAATGCGAGCCTTGCGTCAATCGCTCTGCGGCAGCTTGGCTCGTTAGCGCCAGACGCCGCGAGAATAAAAATCCCTGAGTGTAGCCTTCACATACAGACCGAAAAACGCGTCGGGGTACAGCAATTCATCGTAGTTCAACACGTTTGTGCCATTTATGAACTTCCTTGTGAATCAGTTTATCTATTAGCAAAAACTTTATCAAAAGCTCTACAATAGTTATTAGCCATCATACATAGGCAGAGACTTTATAACATGTATAGCCGGCCGCGGTGGTCTCGCGGTTCTAGGCGCGCAGTCCGGAACCGCGCGACTGCTACGGTCGCAGGTTAGAATCCTGCCTCGGGCATGGATGTGTGTGATGTCCTTAGGTTAGTTAGGTTTAAGTAGTTCTAAGTTCTAGGGGACTGATGACCACAGCTGTTAAGTCCCATAGTGCTCAGAGCCATTTGAACCATTATTATAACATGTATAGAACGAGAATGTACGTAAACATCTATAGATTTTTTCCTGTTGCTCAATGTCCTGGTGCAAGCGTTTCAGCTGCACGTCATCTCGGCGAACTGCGTCTCTCTTCCAAGTTACCCAACCTGGGAAAGATGACCTGCAGTTTTGCATGGAATCCGAACCACGTTCTACTTCTGGCTAATGTCCACATCACTGAGACGTGAAAGCTACGTTAAAAGACAGTGAAACCTCCGTGTTCCGACCGCATTCGATCCCGCGGCCTTTCGGTTTTCAGACACGCGCTTTATCGCTATACAACCGGGCTCGACTTGGACTTGGGCTTCGCTACTGTCTGGAATTTTCACAGCGTCATCCAACTGTAATTCATCATTGTTCAGCCACTTCCACGAAATATTCATAACATTATGTATACGACCTTCCTCGTGAATCCATTAGCCAAAACAGTAGTTCCTGAAATTAGCCCGAGAGGCTTTGTGTGTGTGTGTTTTCCGTATATAAATACGGAGATATGTAAACAGGCAGAATACGGCATCTCGTGGTCGTGCGGTAGCGTTCTCGCTTCCCACGCCCGGGTTCCCGGGTTCGATTCCCGGCGGGGTCAGGGATTTTCTCTGCCTCGTGATGGCTGGGTGTTGTGTGCTGTCCTTAGGTTAGTTAGGTTTAAGTAGTTCTAAGTTCTAGGGGACTGATGACCGTAGATGTTAAGTCCCATAGTGCTCAGAGCCAGGCAGAATACGGCGCTGCGGTTGACAACGCCTATAATTATAAGACAGGAAGTGTCTGGCGCAGTTGTTACATCGGTTACTGCTACTACAATGGCAGATTATCAAGCTTTAAGTGAGTTTGAACATGGTGTTACAGTCGGCGCACGAGCGCGATGGGACACAGCATCTCCTAGGTAGCGATGAATCGGGGATTTTACCGTATGACCATTTCAAGAGTGTACCTTGGATATCAGGAATCCTATAAAACATCAAATCTCCGACATCGCTGCGGCCGGAAAAAAATCCTGCTAGAACGGGACCAAAGACGACTGAAGAGAATCGTTCAACGTGACAGAAGTGCAACCCTTCCGCAAATTGCTCCAGATTTCAATGCTGGGCCATCAACAAGTATCAGCGTATAAACCATTCAACGAAGTATCATCGATATGGGCTTTCGGAGCCGGAGGCCCACTCGTGTACCCCTGAGAACTGCAGGACACAAAGCTTTACGCTTTGCCTGGTCCTGTCAACAGCGACATTGGACTGTTGATAATTGGAAACATGATGCATGGTCGGAAGAGTCTCGTTTCAAATTCGATGGACCCTGCATGCCAGCAGCGGACTGTTCAAGCTGTTGGAGTTTCTGAAATGGTGTGGGGCGTGTGCAGTTGGGGTGAAATGGGACCCCTGATACGTCTAGATACGGCTCCGACAGGTGACGTACTAAGTATCCTGTCTGATCATGTACATCCATTCACGTCTATTGTGCATTCCGAAGAACTTGGGAAATTCCAGCAACAAAATAGGTCACCGCACACGTCCAGAATTACTACAGAGTGGCGCCAGGAACACTCTTCTGAGTTTAAACACTTCGCTGGCCACCAAACTCCCTAGACATAAACATTATTGAGCTTATATGGGATGCCTTGCAAAGTCATGTTCAGAGGAGATGCCCTCCCTTTCGTACTCTTACGGATTTATGGACAGCCTGCAGGATTCATGGTGTTAATTCCCCCCAGCACTGCATCAGACATTAGTCGAGCCCATGCCACGTCGTGTTGCGGCACTTCTGTGTGCTGGCGGGGGTCTTACACGATATTAGGCAGTTGTACCAGTTGAGGCACAAACTAAAGTAAAGAGGTTCTTAAGAGCGAGGTTTTTCTGCTCAACAACAAACAAATTTTCTTTCTGGGAGAGTAATATTTTAAGCTGTGCTTAATTTTCAATGACGGCCGGAAAGTTGACTGCTTACCTCAGCGGCAAAGTTGTAAGTTGGACAGTCACCGCGGGATTAGAGCATGGGGGAGGGAAACTAAATGGCTGAAATGACTGAGCACTACGGGACTTAACTGCTGAGATCATCAGTCCCCTAGAACTTAGAACTACTTAAACCTAACTAACCTAAGGACATCAGACACATCCATGCCCGAGGCAGTATTCGAACCTGCGGCCGCAGCGGTCGCGTGGTTCCAGACTGTAGCACCTAGAACCACTCGGCCACTCCAGCCGGCGTAGGGAAACTCTTTGTTTGTCTTCCAGAGCTGACAAATCACGGGCGTAAGCGACTTTTAGCGATGTGGTGCTACGCTATGAATTTTGACACAGTACAGAAGTAACATGGGTTCGTAAATGTACTATTCTGGTAATCTTCTTTTGGTGTACATATTTGTAACAACAAACACGAAATTAAATTAAGGGTATTATAATACAACACAACGCGTAGAACAAACATTACATTCATAACATCTATTAAATATTTGTAATTGTGTCTCATTTTAAAGAAGGAAATATTGGTGTCTAAAAGAACACGCTGGCATTTGCCTTAAACGGTTTAGGGAAATCTTGAGAAGCATAAATCTGAATTGCCTGACGGGGATCTGAACCGTCGTCCTCCAAAATGCGAGTCCAATACTTAACCACATGTGTCTAATTTGTATAATGCATTTAAATATAAGTAAAATTACTGTTAGTAATCAATTAATCATCCGCTCACACATGCAGAACAACAATACTTTTCAGGCAATTACAGTATCACAACTTTGGGTTGGCTGAGGGTGACACCGATGTGAAACAGAGAACAGTTGACACGAAGTGTTCCGAATGGTGGCGACTTTTAACCATCAGTTCCTGGGGGCCGGCGGCGGCCAACAGATGGTTCAGATGGCTCTGAGCACTGTGGGACTTAACTGCTGAGGTCATCAGTCCCCTAGAACTTAGAACCACTTAAACCTAACTAACCTAAGGACAGCACACACATCCATGCTCGAGGCAGGATTCGAACCTGTGACTGGAGCGGTCGCGCAGTTCCAGACTGTAGCGCCTAGAACCGCTCGGCCACCCCGGCCGGCGGCGGCCAACATACCGCGGCCTTAACTACAGTTAGTGTATTGGGGCCTGATAACATATTGCTTTATGTAGATTATTAGTTAATAATAAGATCGATACATATGCGGCCCAAGGTGCTGTTGCACAATGACAGCATTGGCTCTCGAGCACAAAAGTTTCACGACCAGTGATGTAGAAGATACAAGTCTTGTGGAATCGGATGATGGTTTTAAAAACACCCTTATTTTAATAAGGCCATGAAGACAAAAGAGAAGAATATCGGCAGTAAAGAACTAAGTCAGCTACGTTATATTCACCCACTGTGTCTCTTGAACAGTCCGCCTACGTCGTCTTTACTGATCCCAGTGTTGATCCCCTATCTGCCGACGGCATTAACTCCATAAACATTAACAACCGTAAAAGTTGCTATTTGATGGTAATGAGAGTAAAGTGATTTTATGCCACAGCAAGGGTCCAATATGTTACGTCTACGCCACCGCGGTCGAATAACATCGATTTCACGTGTGAAATCTGTTGCCGGAGATTAATTACGCCCGCCACGTTCATTATCTTCGCCTTCGCGGCCGGCATGACGGACATCCATATTTCTTGTTGTTCGGCGCGCACGCCGACAGCCTCGGTCGCGGAATGCAGTTCCGCTCACGACCACCCGGCGACAATGGCGTCATTTTCCGGCGCAGCTACTCAGAGGCCTAACGGTGCCCGGCGCTGCCTGATTGGGTTACCGCGTCACCCTGTTCGACCAACAGAGCAGATACGCACGCTTCGGAGTTCACGTTACGCTATCGCATATGTTTGCCACAAAATATTACCTGCCGCCGCTTTAACTCCGCTTGACTAATAGGCCTGTGCGAGCAAAACGGTCACGCAAGGTAGATGACCCTTTTTCAGTGCTTCCAGGTGCTCTTTCACGTCCCACAGTGTTACCGATTGAATCCTGATGAAGGATGTGAAGCAGTCTGTTATGTATCAGTTCTGAAATTTCCCTTATTAATTTTAATCGGATATTTCGCAACCATCTTCAGAATCTGCGATTTTGTTTTGCTTAATGTCCAAGGAAACCACCTCAGGATTTCCCTTAAGCGATTTTGGGACAAGGAAAACCCTAATTCAGGAATTCGAGATGATTATCGCGCTCTTTTTCGATGCACCTACTATTATGTTCCACAATGAAAACACTTTGTACATAAGGTACAGCGCGATAAACGGCATCCAATGGCGAACTGGACCAAGGAGTTAAAAGACAATTTTATATTATGGAAACGCCTGGCAGTAATCAGTAGTTGACACTCACTTTTGTGCAGTATAATTTTTAACGCTAGCAATACCAACATATTTTCCATAACGCGAATTACCAAAGAGGGGGGACGATGTGCTTTATGTCCACTCCCGCCCCCCCCCCCCTCCCCCGCAAAACAATTAAATATAAATTAAAAACATAAGTAGCTAATTGTTGTTAACTTACGTTAAGAAGGTTCTTTTTTAAAGAGGTACTGAAGTGTGCATGAGATCCAGAACCTGAACATACCTTTTAGCACCCTCTTAACAAATCCAATGCACTGGCATTAACTCGAACTACCAAGAAGGTTCACTTTATGACCACCACAAAAAAAATTAAAAATAGAAATTTCGTTAATCTTTCTTGACTTTTGCTCACACCATACATATTAAAGAGCCACCGATGTGTAAATAGGGCCCTAAACACGAAAATCTTGAATGGTTCAAATGGCTCTGAGCACTATGGGACTCAACATCTGAGGTCATCAGTCCCCTAGAACTTAGAACTACTTAAACCTAACTAACCTAAGGGCATCACACGCATCCATGCCCGAGGCAGGATTCGAACCTGCGACCGTAGCAGTCGCGCGGTTCCGGACTGAAGCGCCTAGAACCGCTCAGCCACGGCGGCCGGCGAAAATCTTGAATATGACACACATTGTGAAAAGTCACATCTTCTACTACTACGACTTAAATTTTTCGGTTAAATTTAACTGAAACATTTAAAACATTTATGGAATCTGGCAGAAGACTTCATTAACAACATATTATGTTTTCAAAGTGTGTACATTATACGCCCTGACATGCATTCCGCACACATCACCAATGAAAAATAAAAGTAACTAACAACAAGAAATGGGGAAGAGGAAGCAAATTGCAGCTTGCTTGTACTGTTGAACTAAATGAGCATCTTCCACGGATAAACATAAATACACCCGAAAGTAATGCGAGTTAACAAACTAAATTTCAAAACCTAAACAATAACTGGTTACTGTGAATCCTGTCAACAGATGTGTGTGCTGCCTCAAGATGTTCAACAACAAAGGTTATAAAGAATTGTAATTCCCCGATGTCTTACCGACACATATCTTTTAGTGATATTATTAAAGCAGAGAAAAATAGGGCAAACACCGAAATATTAGAATCAGTAATGAAATGCACCTTAGGAGTAGAAAATATAACATAAGCCATTCGACACCTTTGCCGGATTCTATGTAATAAACCAAAATCACACAATTTTTTTTTAATTTCTTTTTTTTTTTTTTTAATTTATGATAGGTTCCTATGGGACCAAACTGTTGAGGTCATCGGTCCCTAGGCTTACACACTACTTACTTCAAAGTAAACTAATTTACGCTAAGGACAATACACATACATACGCTCGTGGGAGGACTCGAACCTCCGACGGGGGGAGCCGCGCGAACCGCGGCAAGGTGCCCTAGACCACGCGGCTTACACATCTACGACAACTAAAGCAGAGCCGTCCCAAAAGGGCGGCGCGTAGGGTTGCCAACTCTCCCGTATTATACGCGAACTCCCGTATTCTTCTGAATTTTTAAGCCTACTCCCGTCTCCCGATTTTATTTTATACGAGAGATACCATCTCCCGTGTGCCTCGGGCATGGAATTGTGTGGTGTCCTTAGGTTAGTTAGGTTTAAGTAGTTCTAAGTTCTAGGGGACTGATAACCTCAGATGTTGAGTCCCACAGTGCTCAGAGCCATTTGAACCAATCTCCCGTGCAAGTGTGAATTCAGCGTAGCACATGGTGGTAATACAGACTGTCAGCAGCACGCTAACACCGAAAGACACAAAAGCAGAGTTAGGGGAAGTAAAACACCTAACAAGGGGAGGCCACGACGTTTGGAAGGCGGATTTACTGTAAACTTCGTACATTCGTAGTACTCCATGAGGACAACAAAATTTGTAAGTAGTAACGCGTACTTCTTAAGCGTTACTGAGAAAATCGCCCACGCCCGGGTTCCCGGGTTCGATTCCCGGTGGGGTCAGGGATTTTCTCTGCCTCGTGATGGCTGGGTGTTGTGTGCTGTCCTTAGGTTAGTTAGGTTTAAGTAGTTCTAAGTTCTAGGGGACTGATGACCATAGATGTTAAGTCCCATAGTGCTCAGAGCCATTTGAACCATTTTTTTGAGAAAATCGCAAGATAATTTCGGTCGTCGAATATATATATATACACTCCTGGAAATGGAAAAAAGAACACATTGACACCGGTGTATCAGACCCACCATACTTGCTCCGGACACTGCGAGAGGGCTGTACAAGCAATGATCACACGCACGGCACAGCGGACACACCAGGAACCGCGGTGTTGGCCGTCGAATGGCGCTAGCTGCGCAGCATTTGTGCACCGCTGCCGTCAGTGTCAGCCAGTTTGCCGTGGCATACGTAGCTCCATCGCAGTCTTTAACACTGGTAGCATGCCGCGACAGCGTGGACGTGAACCGTATGTGCAGTTGACGGACTTTGAGCGAAGGCGTATAGTGGGCATGCGGGAGGCCGGGTGGACGTACCGCCGAATTGCTCAACACGTGGGGCGTGAGGTCTCCACAGTACATCGATGTTGTCGCCAGTGGTCGGCGGAAGGTGCACGTGCCCGTCGACCTGGGACCGGACCGCAGCGACGCACGGATGCACGCCAAGACCGTAGGATCCTACGCAGTGCCGTAGGGGACCGCACCGCCACTTCCCAGCAAATTAGGGACACTGTTGCTCCTGGGGTATCGGCGAGGACCATTCGCAACCGTCTCCATGAAGCTGGGCTACGGTCCCGCACACCGTTAGGCCGTCTTCCGCTCACGCCCCAACATCGTGCAGCCCGCCTCCAGTGGTGTCGCGACAGGCGTGAATGGAGGGACGAATGGGGACGTGTCGTCTTCAGGGATGAGAGTCGCTTCTGCCTTGGTGCCAATGATGGTCGTATGCGTGTTTGGCGCCGTGCAGGTGAGCGCCACAATCAGGACTGCATACGACCGAGGCACACAGGGCCAACACCCGGCATCATGGTGTGGGGAGCGATCTCCTACACTGGCCGTACACCACTGGTGATCGTCGAGGGGACACTGAATAGTGCACGGTACATCCAAACCGTCATCGAACCCATTGTTCTACCATTCCTAGACCGGCAAGGGAACTTGCTGTTCCAACAGGACAATGCACGTCCGCATGTATCCCGTGCCACCCAACGTGCTCTAGAAGGTGTACGTCAACTACCCTGGCCAGCAAGATCTCCGGATCTGTCCCCCATTGAGCATGTTTGGGACTGGATGAAGCGTCGTCTCACGCGGTCTGCACGTCCAGCACGAACGCTGGTCCAACTGAGGCGCCAGGTGGAAATGGCATGGCAAGCCGTTCCACAGGACTACATCCAGCATCTCTACGATCGTCTCCATGGGAGAATAGCAGCCTGCATTGCTGCGAAAGGTGGATATACACTGTACTAGTGCCGACATTGTGCATGCTCTGTTGCCTGTGTCTATGTGCCTGTGGTTCTGTCAGTGTGATCATGTGATGTATCTGACCCCAGGAATGTGTCAATAAAGTTTCCCCTTCCTGGGACAATGAATTCACGGTGTTCTTATTTCAATTTCCAGGAGTGTATATCTGTGCGTGGCCATTTTAACCATAAAGCGACTGCAGTCGAGTGGTGACGGCACGGTAGCTCAGCGTGTTCGGTCAGAACGTTAGCTTCCCTTTCTAATAAAAGAACTGTGCGAACAGATAAACGAGCAGACTGAACGGGTGTCATCGGACGACCGCCCTGAACAAATTCAGCGAACAATATAGAACAAAATCTTTTTTTAAAGACGCTATTAAAATACACTCGATACTGCATAACCAACTATCAGCGCCATTTTTAAGGAAATATTGCGTTATGCATCGTTTGCTTCCAAACTATCGTCTGAAAGAGAGGTTTTTGAAAATGTTAACAAGGTTTGTTTTTCCACAGAAAACGTCAAAAGACCTTGCGTATTAGGAAACATAGTATTTATTCAATGGAGATGGTACCGTTTAACTTTATGTTTTCCATGTTTTTACGAAAAATACCATCCTGCAAGTTGTACTCGTAATGTCGAAAGCCGTCTGTGCCGGTCAAAACTTGGAGGTAACAAGTCGTGTCGGGCTCCTTCCAGGTATAAGGGATTTCTCAAATCACAGACAAGCATACATTTTCAGTATGATTTTACGCATTTGGTCGTTTACTAGTCGATACTTACGACTATTACATTATTTGTCATAATAAAAATTAGAAGACTCCCAAATAACATTGTAAATTTAATAAAATTTCATCCGATTACACTTACTTTCCCCATTATATCACTTGTAATATAAATAATAACGAAAATGACTGTTGGGCGAACGCAACTCGATCCAGCGATCCAGCGGCTTGAACGGCAAACACTTAAAAAAAAAAAAAAAAAAAAAAAAATTTGTTCTACATTGTTCGTTGAATTTGTTCATGGTGGACGTCCCATTCAGAATGTCAATGATCCGTTCGCTTAGTTTTTTTATGATAAAGGGTAGCTAACGCTCTGACCGAACACGCTGAGCTACCGTGCCGGCACCACTCGGCTGCAGCCGCTTCATGGTTAAAATGGCCACGCCCACACACACATGCGATTTTCTCAATAACGCTTGCGAAGCACGCGCTACTGCTTACACATTTTGTTGTCCTCATGGAGTACTACGATTCTACGAAATTTGCAGTAAATCCGCGTCCAAACGTCGTGGCCTCCCCTTGTAAGATATCCAGCTATTTTCAGTGCCTAAGTGATACTCCCACCGGTGGCGAATCCGACAAAGCTGCAGTGGGTGAGTTATCGTTTGTGTATCATACATTGAAACACAACATAAATTATATTAGCATGGACTGTGCAAATAAACTTGCAAAGAACGTATTTATGGATTCGGAAGTGGCCAAAACAATACGTTGTGGCAGGACGAAAGCAGAAATCGTATTAGCGCCTGGAAGTGTAAGTGATTTCCTAAATGCACTTAATGATCCAGACAAGTGTAGCACCCTTTTTTTCTGTGGCTTCAGATGCGTCAAATTACAAGAACAGGGAAATGTTTCCTGTAGTAATCTGGTACTTTGAACCTTGTGCTAGCATCAGAAATAAACTACTAGATTTTGTGGAACAAGCAGATGAGAGTGCTAGTGGTATTCATGCTTTGACAGAAAACTCCCTTTAATCTCATTCATTAAATGTAAATAATATTTCGTCTTATAGTGCCGATAATGCAAGTGTCAAATATGTCAAAAATAAATCGGTAATGAAATTGTTGAGTAAGAAAAATAATAAAATATTTAAAGCAAACTGCACAAATCACATAATCCACAGTGGCACTAAATACGCTTCTGATGTATTAGATGTAGACATAGAAATGATCGTTGTTAAGATTTATGGACACTTTTCAATGTCAGCAAAACGCAGGGAAGAATTTCTTTAATTTTGTTGGTACTGATTGGTGTGAAATTTTAAGGCATGCGCCTACTAGGTGGCTGTCCCTCACGCCAGATGCTCATAAGCTAATAAAGAACTGGTAGCCAATAATATGTTATTTTCAAAGCACAAATGAAACCCCAAAAGCTTTTAAATTGTGTTTTAGTGATGAGGATACAAGCAAAATGTTAATGGTTATCACTGTTAGCATTCAACCGCGATTCTAATACACATATTATAACAACGCGTTTCAAGAGACAATGCTCTCATCATCAGGTTGTAAAGTCTATGTCATGAAATTAAACGGACTAAAAAGACAAAATACCATCACAAACAGTTGGGAAGTCCATATAGTAAAACAGAACTAAAAGTATATTTGACTGTGGGTCCTCGTCTTACATTGAAGTTGTTGACACAAGTCGATGGCCGTCCCATAGCTACCAAGTATGCTGTCGCACTGTGCCGGCTCGGGAGCTGTTGTGGACTGACGTGCCTAGGTGTTGTGGCGTCGTTACAGCCGTGTGCTTGACAATAACGTTATGCTATTGAGCGCCTTATTTCCTTATTGCATTGGTCTGCCATCATTAGCCTCTAGCAACTCCGTCAGTGACATGCTACCAACTTAAAGTCGCATACCTATCCTAAAATAATTCTAAAAACCCGCTAAAAAATCTCATTTCTTTAAAATTATCTTGTGTATTTAGAATATTGCTTTGTTTCTTTTGATGGATAGCTATCTCGAATTCCCCTAGTAAATCAACTTTCCTCCCTTTCTTTTCTACATGCAAGAAAAGCTCCCGAGCCGGCATAGTGCGACAGCATACTTGGTAGCTATGGGACGGCCATCGACTTGTGTCAACAACTTCAATGTAAGACGAGGACCCACAGTCAAATATACTTTTAATTCTGTTTTACTATATGGACTTCCCAACTGTTTGTGATGGTATTTTGTCTATTTAGTCCGTTTAATTTCATGACATAGACTTTACAACCTGATGATGAGAGCATTGTCTCTTGAAACGCCTTGTTAAAATATGTGTATAAGAATCGCGGTTGAATGCTAACAGTGATAACCAGTATAACGACAACTGCTACCTCGACTCC
Source organism: Schistocerca serialis cubense (assembly GCF_023864345.2). Lineage (NCBI taxonomy): Eukaryota > Metazoa > Arthropoda > Insecta > Orthoptera > Acrididae > Schistocerca > Schistocerca serialis. The sequence goes on along the minus strand of NC_064645.1, from coordinate 436,782,531 downwards.
ATAATGGATTATATTAAATCGTTAGTGTCAGGCGAGACATTGAGGTTAGTGTATAAATACAAAAATTTAAGACGTAAGTTATTAAAAACTGCCGCAAACATAAGCTTTAACAAAGAATGTGTGAAGAATCATGTTATCCCGAATTACGTGAAGTTGAAACTTTGTGATCGCAAGTCATGGGCGGGACGACTAGCTGTTGAAAAAGCAAAAAAGTTTTGGATACGCGCAGAAATTAAATATCTGTATAAAAAGAAAGACTTAATTAAAAAACAAATAGTTCAAGCAGAGACTAAGGTCAAGGAAATATTACCGGTGAACGTATGGGAAGAGGTTACATGTAGACTTCACAAAATACTACAGAAGGAGTTTATAAAGAAAAAAGAAAAACAAGATAAAAAACTTCGTAAATTAAGTAATAACACGCGCGAAGATGGAAAAGATCAACAACGAAGCCTTTCGTCTTTAGACTTTTATCGACGGGTGGTTAACAAAACGGATATTGCATTTGATAATACAGAAGTAGAAATGTTAAATAAGGCATTAAAGTTTAATATTGAGCCGTCATTTAACAAGAAGATCGCGAAAGAAGTAATTGCCCTCACTAAAATGACAACAGAAATTGCCAAATTAAGTAATAATGAAACCGGGCATATCAGTCATAAGCTACATAAAAAGTAAAAAATGAACTAAATAAGCGGAATAGTGTTAATCATAAGACTAGAGCAGACCGACTAACTGTCGATTCTATAAATAAAAAACTTAATGAAGTGAAAGCTATTGCCACAAAAGCGGATAAGGGGAATACGGTCGTAATATGAAAAGAGGAGAAGTACGTTTCGAAGACCTTAGCGTTTTTTGTCGAAAATGGCATTACGGAAATTCCGAAAGACATAACAGCCAATTTCCAAATTAAACTAAAAAATGTTCTTAAACGCACACACTTCCTGCTGACAGAAGCCGAAAACAGATGTGTTATCATGAATCCAACGGCCCCCAAATTAAGATCACAGGTGAAGATACATAAATATCTGCATCCGGTTCGTCCGATTGTTAACGGTCGAAATAGTCCAGCATATAAAATAACGAAATTGTTGAACCAAATTCTGAAAAAGACTTACGTGTATAAAAATAACTATTCGGTGCGTGGTAGTATGACCATGATAGGTGAAATTAAAGATATGCCAGTCACTGACACTTCCCGTTTGGTTTCGTTGGATGTTAAGAACTTATACTCCAGTGTTCCGGTTAACGAAACTATAGAAATTATTAAGAGAAATTTCCTTAAATACGGTAAAATTTCAACGCAAGAGACAATTGAATTTATTGAACTCCTACAGCTCATTACAAGTTTTAATTATTTTACGTTTAATAACAAATTTTATATTCAGGACGATGGGTTAGCCATGGGGTCCAGTATTTCAGGAACAATGGCGGACATTTTTATCAACGACCTTGAAGATAAAGTTCTAAATTCTGACGATAACATTATGGATAAAATTGTTTATTACAAACGTTATGTTGACGACACTCTGTTACTTGTCGATGGTTCCCGTGTGGACATTGAGGAAATAATAAAAAAGTTCAACGACGCACATAATAAAATAGAATTTACCGTGGAGTATGAAACTGACAATTGTTTACAGTTCCTGGACCTGAATATAAAAAAGCAGGGCAACAAACATGCGTTCTCCGTTTATAGAAAACAAACTACGACTGATTCCGTGATCCCGAATGATTCATGCTATCCGCAGGCTTATAAAGAAGCTGCTTTCCGTAGTCTCGTGCATAGGGCAGTCAATATACCTATGAGCGAAAAAGATAGGGAGACTGAAATTAATACCGTTAAGAGAATAGCGATGAATAACGGTTACAGAATAGATATGGTTAAAAAACTGTTACGGAAAAGTAATAAGCGCAAAAAGAAGAAACCTGATGGAGAGAAAGAGAAAATTATCACGATGCCATACTACGGAACAGTGTCACAAAAGATAGCAAATATTTTTAAGCCATACGATGTTAAAATAGCTTTTCAGACTAATAACCTAGTGAGGTATAGCCTTAAGCACGATATTGGCGAGAAGAGAAATAAGTTTGAAAGATCGGGAGTTTATAAGATTCAGGGCAGAACTTGTGATGCAAAATATATAGGGCAGACAGAAAGATCATTCGCTATCCGGTATAAAGAACATTAAGATGCGTTCAGGTTAGGAAATTATGACAAATCAGCTGTTGCGAACCATATATATGAAACAGGCCATCCCCTTAATAGCATAGAAGATAACGTGGAAATATTGCATGTGGAAAAGAAAGGGAGGAAATTTGATTTACTAGAGGAATTGGAGATAGCTATCCATGAAAAGAAACAAAGCAATATTCTAAATGCACAAGATAATTTTAAAGAAATGAGATTTTTTAGCGGGTTTTTAGAATTATTTTAGGGTAGGTATGCGACTTTAAGTTGGTAGCACGTCACTGACGGAGTTTTAGAGGCTAACGATGGCAGACCAATGCAATAAGGAAATAAGGCGTCCAACAGCATAACGTTATTGTCAAGCACACGGCTGTAACGACGCCACAACACCTAGGCACGTCAGTCCACAACAGCTCCCGAGCCGGCACAGTGCGACAGCGTACTTGGTAGGTATGGGATGGCCATCGACTTGTGTCAACAACTTCAATGTAAGACGAGGACCCACAGTCAAATATACTTTTAGTTCTGTTTTACTATATGGACTTCCCAACTGTTTGTGGTGGTATTTTGTCTTTTTAGTCCGTTTAATTTCATGACATAGACTTTACAACCTGATGATGAGAGCATTGCCTCTTGAAACGCCTTGTTAAAATATGTGTATAAGAATCGCGGTTGAATGCTAACAGTGATAACCAGTATAACGACAACTGCTACCTCGACTCCATGATGGATTATATTAAAAAAAATGTTAATTCTAGAAACATATCTTCACATTTTTTCTTACATTGGAAATGTTATTTTGGAAACCTCAAAATATCTGGAGATTTCAGATTTAACTATAATGGAGTCCTGTAGTGCCACTGAAGCTTCGTCGAAGAAAATTTTGCAAAGGGAAGATGACTCGTTTTTCGAAGCAATACACACAAGATTTCAAATAGATTAGATCCTGTTAATCAAAAGAAAATTCAAAGTAATCTTGTTGAATTTTATCATATCTTTCATACTTACGTTGTAGAAAGTGTAAACATTTCAGACAATGCTACAATTCAGTCCTTGCTCCCACTGTCTCTAAAGAATTCAGTTAATTTTAATGATTTTCAGAACATGCCTACTCATATTCAGATAGACATAAATGAAGATAACATCTACAATGAATTTTGTTCTTTGACAATTATAATAAACACAAAAATTGCCACCAACGGTAGCACAGTTGAAGAGTGAGTATCCGCGATGATTGAGGCAGAGGCCAAAGGAATTAAAGCCAAGGAGATAAATAAGATTCTTGGCTTTGTTCTCAGTACTCCGGCATCTAATGCTCTCACTGAAAGAATTTTTTCTTTAATGAACAGCAAATGGTCTGATGATAGGAACCATTGCAATCTAGATTTAATGAAAGGTGAACTACTAATAAGTGTTAATTTTTGCTACACATGTGATGAATTTGTCCAATTTGTAAAGAACGTCCGCAGACTTCAGACTGCTGCCAAAGTATAAACAAATATAGTTTTAAGTAAAAAATTCTGTACACCTTCAGCTTAGAATTGCTATGACGAAGTTCTTTTGGTTGTTCCATGCAATAAAACTTTTTTAAGATTTAAATAAATTGTGTTAGGCCTATTAATTTTGTCGGGTCGAAGTCTTTCTTATTTTGACAAAAAAAGTTGGCAACCCTAGCGTGGCGATGGGACCTGCATGGTGGGCGCAAAAATTGACCAAAAAACAGACAGGAAGATGATGTAAGAACTGACAGGGAGAGTTAGGTGAGTTCTTCTATCCCTCCCTTTCCTATCTTCTGTCCACGAGAAGAAACTTTTCCCTCGGCCCGTGACTTATCGCATGCTGTTGTCACAGTGGCGCTCCGTGCAAGTACGTATTAAAGAAACAACGGCTACCGAACAGACGTCTCTCCCTAACATGATTTATGCGATAACAGTGCGCTTGTTGATGTTCAGCAACGTTCTTGCTACCACTTCGCTGCAGTATATTATGATTACAAAGGTCAGCGAGCGGGTGATGAAGAGCGTAAGCTAAAAAAGAAAAGAAAAACTGTCCACGAGCAGCTTACCCAAACATCTAAATAGCTTTGAGGATATTTATGGCAATAGCAGTGACTGCAACATCTTGTGAAAGCAGTTTCAGCAAATTGAAGATGGTAAAAATCTAGTTAAGGTCGAGTGCGGGTGGGAGAGGACTGTCACATTTAGGTACCTCATCGATAGAATACCAAACAGACGCGAAACATCATAATGACATAATCAGTGAGTTAACCTCACTCAATGCAAGGAAATACAAAGAGAAGTTATAATAAAAACACAATTCCTGTAAAGTGATACGTCTCAGCTATTAATTATAGTCCATTTTCTTTTATTTCTTATTAATAGTTTACGAGAAACAAATAAAATCTGTTTTTTATTATACATCTGCTAAAACCAATTCGTAATTTATTTACTAAAACGCTCATTTAATTTGCTGTGTGCAATATTTCTCACTAATGTAGCTCACTTCAGCAATATTTTTCAATAATATTTCATTTTCATTAAATTTGCTTACAAACGGGTTTACGGGGGAAAAGGTGGAGGAGTCACAGGATCACCTTGGCATAGTTCTGAATTAAAAATATATGGAAGTATACGAAACACAAAAAGGCGCATCATCAATACAAGGAAATCACTATCTGCTGATAATACACTGCGGAAAACAAAAATAATAAACTACCATAAGCGCAAAAACAGCTTGCAAAACCTAGGGATACCATCCCCCACAATGTCATCTCAGAACGTTACCGTATAATGAAGGAATTAGCTGAGCTACATAACTCCTAAAAAATAAAATGGAGGCTTGTATCGAATACTGGAAGCAGTTTCACTGCAGGATAATGTGAGGATATTGAGAAAAGTTTCAAGGTAAAGACAGTGAACTTTTTAATTTTCGAAGTCAAAATGGTTCAAATGGCTCTGAGCACTATGGGACTTAACATCTAAGGTCATCAGTCCCCTAGAACTTAGAACTACTTAAACCTAACTAACCTAAGGACATCACACAACACCCAGCCACCACGAGGCAGAGAAAATCCCTGACCCCGCCGGGAATCGAACCCGGGAACCCGGGCGTGGGAAGCGAGAGCGCTACCGCACGACCACGAGATGCGGGCTTTTCGTAGTCGATGCAGAAAGGGTTATAACTCCAAAAAATGACTACATTCATAAGAAGTATAATGGACTGTTACAATTGGTTGCATTTGTGTCCTAGTGAACAACCGTGACCCTCCCCTCCCCCTCTCTCTCACCCCAAAACACACACAAGCATGCCCACTGTATTCTCACAGCTGACATTACCACTGCTGCCATGTACTGCTAATAACATTAGTAAACTGAACGCTCAGTTAATATGGGAATGTCTCCACAACTACAGAGAGAAATTTCTATAATACAACAGACAAGTTATTACAGGTAGTGTAAATGCAGGAGTTTGTGGTTAAAAATAAATAAATAAAAAATAAAAAATCTTTCATACAAGCTAATGACCCAACTGGAACTAAAACATTTAAAAAATAATTAAATGCTTTATATAAACAGCTAACGTGAGGCATTTACAATTGTGTAAACTTGTACCAATGACAACACTTTCCGAAAAAACAAAAAGATGAGCGAATGTGTGGCAAACATACATCGCGAATACCAGTTGAGGAATTGGCGATAACGTCAGCCTACTGAGTTCTTAAACAAGGAACTTAGGACCGAAAAAAATCAGACCACCACCAGAAAATGTCAAAATTATTATACTGATACATCACTCATTTTTATTTTAGAATCCCCAGAACTACATTTAAACTGAACGAGCTAAGCAGCACATGGCTTCAACACAAACACTAACTGACTAAACATATGTTGACCTCTGTCGCATCCTGCAACATTTAAGGCTTTTAGTGCCGTGGTGCCATTACATTGATTCCTGCTGTTAACACGAAGAAAAATAGCTACGTCGGCAGCTGTGTCAGAAATGCCACCTGCTGTTCGGATACGCTCCACAAAACGTTATTTGTAATAGAGGCTCTATTAACGCTTCAACTGATCGTATTAACTTACGTTGAACGCGGAAGTCAACATTGCAATATGTGTTGCCGCGCTTTTGTTACTACGTCACTGGATTCTCCTTCCCCGGGAATTTAAACCACGCCATGTCTAGTCCAACTGCACATGTTTACAAAGGTAACGTCTATGTTGCAGCCTCTCCTATTACACGCCGACTTACTGGCCCATTTAACCTGCAGCTTCTCAGCCGGTAGCGGAGATCCGCACCCATGTATACGTCATTCATGAAAACGACGAAATGCGGGCTAAAATAAATCATCACGTGCAGTTTTCTATAATTTGTAAGAAGGATTAATCAATAAACGGCAAAACGTAAACGGCAAAACTCGTATAATATACTTCACATAGGATACGCAAGACTTGGTGAGAAAACGAAGGAAGAAAAAGTGCTGCAAACGCAGGATATTACATCTACGTATAACCAAATACTGAAGTCACTGAAGCCAACAATCGGAAGTGGATCGTTTATTCGTGTTCTGCTTCGTTCTTCGCGTCCCTAACATATTCTACAAAGAAACTGGCACGCTTAAATGTTGTTCCTGTAATCTGATGCATCGATTGTAACCGATTTTTTTTTATAAAAATTTTCGGAATACATTAAGTACGACCTATTTCTCGATGCGTTTAACGGTTCTCTGGCCCTGTATAGTGAAATACATGCATACAGATATTGTATCATTATGTTAGCGTCACACGAAAAACCACCCACTTTACATTTTTTTAGAGAATAAAGATGTAGGCCTGTGGATGTTAGCTCTTTAAATTTCGGAAAAGTTTCACGATGGCAGAAAAATCTTAACAAACAACTGTCTGTACTTACTTTAATTGTTGAATACTGAGTTCCTTTCAAAGGTTCCGTACAGTTATCCTCTCTTCGTTATATTTGATAAATTATTAAAAATGATTATACAAATATATTTGTAATTCATCCTCCATGGGACAGAACAGCGAACACATAACAGAGAATAAAAACATGTGCAAATGGTCAAAGCAGTTTCATGATAATATACCTAGAGATTAAAGATATTGTATGTGATAAAGATGTTTTAAGGGTTGTTTATACATCTTTGGTGATGCTCACTTATCGTACATGCTGTGTAAGTTTGAGTGACTCTTTATAATTAAACGACGCTATATAAGGAAATATTACTTTTTACACTATTGTAGACGGCAGTTGGTGTGTTTGAAATTTAAGAAACACAGTGTACAGTATCGATATTTCTCAAAATAAAATGGAATGAATGGCATTGATGCATACATATCAAATTTTATTACACACAAAATAGTAATAGATACATTAAATAAACTAATCTTGTCAAACTGCTGTATCATTTAATAGGTGAGAGCGAGCGCAAAATATAGGTTCTACAGTAGAGGTTGTCGTTGTGTTGCATTCTGTGTGACGTTTGAGTTTACTGCAGGCATACTTGCATTCAAAAGACAATATCGAAATAAATGACTAGTAATCAACTGTAGTCTTTGTTAGTTCAGCCTTTTAAAGATACTGGCACATGGTAGCAAGAACAAGAACAATAAAATTGGACTAAACGAAGTTGGAATCTTTTTGAAAAATCACGTGCCTTCTTACATTTTCCCGAAAGTAACTTATTATGCAATATTGTGTGCTAATGGAACGAAAAATGTATCCAGAGTAAGTTTTGTAGTTAAACTGTTCTTTAGTTTATGTTTTGAAATACTCTGTCTGATATATGACGCCTCATGTAAATTAATGATTACAACGTAACATCGTGATACAGTTCTGCGCCTGAATAATCATACAATACACTCAATCGGGCAGTAGCTGACTGGATTTCGGATCGTTGTAATAGGTCGAGCTATAGCTTGAATAAAATAATTCTATGGCTCAAATGGCTCTGAGCACTATGGGACTCAACTTCTGAGGTCATTAGTCCCCTAGAACTTAGAACTAGTTAAACCTAAGGACATCACAAACATCCATGCCCGAGGCAGGATTCGAACCTGCGACCGTAGCGGTCCTGCGGTTCCAGACTGCAGCGCCTTTAACCGCACGGCCACTTCGGCCGGCAATTCTATGATTTACAGATTTCAGTAGGGAAGGGGGCACTCGCGAATGAATTACGAACGGATGGTGGCTGGCAGCTACTACCCGGCTCGCTGGAAAGTCAGTCACAACGAAGTATAGCAAAAGTGGTGCATCCTTAATTACAACAGCTCCCTCGTCTGATTGTTCAAACTCCTTGGAATCGTTGTGACAGGCAGGGAAGATTGAGGTAGTCGAAGTCTCCTTCTCTCTCCCTCCTTCTCCCCCCCCCCCCCCCTCACTCTCTTTCTCTCTCACTCTCTCTCGCTCTCTCTCTCTCTCTCTCTCTCTCTCTCTCTCTCTCTCTCTTTCATTTGCCTATGCGCCCATGACACACATACGACACTAAACTTCACGACCACTCACATACTACGGCCATCTACGCTGTATATCTGCGCATCTAACCCGTCGTTCACTGTGCCGCAGACAGGTAATGGTAGACCACGCCCTCAGTGTCATGGCTATGTTGACAGTCCACGTTGTACTCGGCATTTACTATCATCATTCCCTGACTATACAAACATTGTTGTTGTCTTCAGACCGAAGAGAGGTTTGATGCAGCTCTTCATGCTTTTCTGTCCTGTGCAAGACCCTTCATTTCTGCGTAACTACCGTAGCCCACATCCACTGAACCTGCTTACTGTATGAGGCTTCGTTTCCCTCTACAATTTTTAATCACCACACTTCCTTCCGCAACCAAACTGACAATTCCTTGATGACTCAGCATCCCGTACTAATTCGAAAGCATTCTTATTTCAGTCCGCAACTCGTGGTCTGATAAATAGTGTTTAACGTCGCTGTCTCTAGATCGCGGTGTTCCGGGTTCGATTCCTGGCCGGGTGGGCGAATTTCTTCGCTCGAGGACTGGGTGATTGTACTGTACTCATCATTTCAGCTCCTCTTCATCGACGCACAAGTCGCCGAAGTGTTGACAAATAGAAAGACTTGCACAGGCAGCCTAACAAACCTCAGACGGTGTCTCCAGGCCAAAGATGCCATTCCATCGTATCATTTCAGTCGTGTTTCAGAACCGCCAAGAGCTGTAAATGAAAGAAACCGTTTTTAACCACAGCTTTCGATCACCTAAGGCACCACATATACGAGGTGCGGCTAGAAAAAAACCGGACTGATGCTGGAAAAAACATTTATTTACAATTATTTACAATTTCATGTTATCTCCTTCAATGTACTCTCCTCCTCGGTCTCTACACCGCTCCATACGAATTTTCCACTGTTCATAGCAATGCTGCAGATCATTTTCGGTAAGTCCATACATTACTTCCGTCGCTTTTTCTTTTACTGCTTCAACAGTCTCAAATCTAGTTCCTTTCAAAGCTGACTTGACTTTAGGGAAAAGAAAAAAGTCACAGGGGGCCAAATCAGGTGAGTAGGGTGGATGATCTAAGATGGGAATGTGTTTTGCCAAAAACGTCTTCACTGACAACGCACTGTGAGCTGGGGCATTGTCTTGGTGAAGAATCCATGACTTTTTTCTCCACAAATCGTTCCGTTTTCTCCGTACTCGCTCACGTAGGGTAGCCAGGACGCTAATGTAGTAATGCTGATTCATTGTTTGTCCCTCTGGTACCCAATCAATGTACACAATCCCTTTGATGTCAAAAAAAAACAATCATCATTGCCTTGAATTTCGATTTTGACATTCGTGCTTTTTTTTGTCGTGGAGAACCAGGAGTTTTCCAGTGCATCGATTGGCGTTTAGTTTCGGGATCGTAAGTTAAAAACCACGATTCATCGCAAGTAATAACATTTTGTAAGAAGGTGGGATCACTTTCAATGTTTTCCAGGGTGTCAGAACAAATCATTCTTCGGCGTTCCTTCTGTTCAATTGTGAGACACTTTGGAACCATTTTTGAACACACTTTGTTCATGTTGAAACTTTCATGAAGAATCTGCCTAACACTTTCCTTGTCAACTCCAGTTAACTCAGACTCTGCTCTGATTGTTAAACGGCGATCTTGTCGAACAAGTTTACCGATTTTTTCAATGTTTGCATCAGTTTGTGCTGACAATGGTCTGCCAGTGCGAGTGTCATCACTGGTGTCTTCGCGGCCATCTTTAAATCGTTTAAACCACTCAAACACTTGTGTTCGCGATAAACAATCATCGCCGTACACTTGTTGTAACATTACAAACGTTTCACTTGCAGATTTTCCTAGTTTGAAACAAAATTTGATGTTAACACGCTGTTCTTTCTGTACACTCAACATTTTCCGACGCACAGACAAAACGTCAACTACTTAAAACAGACGCCATGGGCAGACTGAGTGCAGGAGGCAGATGAAACTCGAGCAGTAGGCGGAGCGAGAGTCAATTCACAGGCCACGCGACTTTCAGCCTTATTGCATTCGTTTTATTGTTTCACCAGTACTAGTCTGGTTTTTTTCTAGCCACACCTCATACTTACAGTACTCTCTACTGCGACACTATTACTGAGGAAACGTTGATCGTTTAGCCGTTGTTAAATCATTATTGTTGCGTGCCCTCTGTTTTAGTTGTCGTAACTGTTGTTGCCGTCCAGAAATGTGTTTCTTTTTGTGTCAATAAGTAGCTTTTAGTTCAGTTTTTCGACCATTTTTATGTATAGGCGTTTTCTTAACAGTGAACTTTGTGTCTGGAACAGCGACGTGGAAATGAAAATATGACCTGATAAAAAGTGATCCTCAAGATAAATTCAGTGTAACATAGAGTATCAGCAAGGATAATGCTTATTATGGAACAGTATTAATTATAGAAATTCAAAGTAAATTAACGAATGATGACGAATATTTATTCCAAAACACCTTCCGACAATGACAGTATATACTTAAAAAGCAAGTTATTAAGATTACAAACAAATGGAAAATTGTATCTTATGTACCTTCTGTTCGCGTCACGTGCAAACCAGGGGGATGACTGTGACAGAGCTTCAATAAATTTGAATAAAAATGTAATTGTTCTTTTATTTAAACAAATTTATAAAGTAACACGTTACTGAGATTTTAAAACCAACCAAAACTCCATATTTAACGGCAGAAGTACGAGAAATTCGTATTTAAGGAAATGGTTTATGTATGACCGGAATGCCATATTAGAACACTACTGGCCATTAAAATTGCTACACCAAGAAGAAATGCTGATGATAAATGGGTATTCATTGACAAATATACTAGAACTGCCGTGTAATTACATTTTCACGCAATTTGGGTGCATAGATCCAGAGAAATCAGTACCCAGAACAACCACCTTTGGCCGTAATAACGCCCTTGATACGCCTGGGCATTGAGTCGAACAGAGCTTGGATGGCTTGACTTGTACAAGTACAGCTGCCCATGCAGCTTCAACACGATACCACAGTTCATCAAGGGTAGTGACTTGCGTATTGTGGCGAGCCAGTTGCTCGGCCACCATTGACCAGACGTTTTCATTTGGTGGGAGTTCTGGAGAATGTGCTGGCCAGGACAGCAGTCGAACATTTTCTGTATCCAGAAAGGCCCGTACAGGACCTGCAACATGCGATCGTGCATTATCCTGCTGAAATGTAGGGTTTCGCAGGGATCTAATGACGGGCAGAGCCACGGGTCGTAACACATCTGAAACATAACGTCCACTGTTCAAAGGGCCGTCAATGCGAACAAGAGGTGACCGAGACGTGTAACCAATGGCACCCCATACCATCACGCCGGGTGATACGCCAGTATGGCGATGACGAATACACGCTTCCAATGTGCGTTCAATGCGATGTCGCCAAACACGGATGCGACCATCATGATGCTGTAAACAGAACCTGGATTCATCTGAAATAATGACGTTTTGCCATTCGTGCACCCAGGTTCGTCGTTGAGTACACCATCGCAGGCGCTCCTGTCTGTGATGCAGCGTCAAGGGTAACCGCAGTCATGGTCTCCGAGCTGATAGTCCATGCTGCTGCAAACGTCGTCGAACTGTTCGTGCAGATGGTTGTTGTCTTGCAAACGTCCCCATCTGTGGACTCAGGGATCGAGACGTGGCTGCACGATCCGTTACAGCCATGCGGATAAGATGCCTGTCATCTCGACTGCCAGTGATACGAGGCCGTTTGGATCCAGCACGGCGTTCCGTATTACCCTCCTGAACCCACCGATTCCATATTCTGCTAACAATCGTTGGATCTCGACCAACGCGAGCAGCAATGTCGCGGTACTATAAACCGCAATCGCGATAGGCTACAATCCGACCTTTATCAAAGTCGGAAACGTGATGGTACGCATTTCTCCTCCTTACACGAGGCATCACAACAACGTCTCACCAGGCAACGCCGGTCAACTGCTGTTTGTGTATGAGAAGTCGATTGGAAACTTTCCACATGTCAGCACGGTGTAGGTGTCGTCACCGGCGTCAACCTTGTGTGAATGCTTTGAAAAGCTAATCACTTGCATATCACAGCACCTTCTCCTGTCTGTTAAATTTCGTGTCTGTAGAACGTCATCTTCGTGGTGTAGCAATTTTAATGGCCAGTAGTGTACGTAAATGAAATCCCTCATACCCAGAGACTAAATGCAAAACATTAATGCGACTACCAGAGATCAGTGTCAGTCGGTTGTCTCACATTGAGAGAAACCCTCAAACCGGAACAGTGAGTGAATGCATTCATACAGTTGACACGACCGCAGAAACTAGTCTCATGTCGTTGTTTCATTCGACTGAAAACACAGACTGAACGAAACAAACAAAATAGCTAAATGGTTGTTAAAACCGTTCGGTTGTTGCATCATTAAGGATCAGCAGTGTTCGCAACTCTCCTGAGGTCAAGGTCGCTGGAAGACTGGTCGACGCCAGCGGGAGTGTGTCCTTGAACCTCGCAGTCCATATTCGACTCCTGGCGCGGCCGGCCAGGAGCCAGTCTCAAACAAGTCCGCGCCGCCCCCCTTCCCTCTATCCGCGCCTCCCCCCCACGTCCACACAGCACGGCTTCCGTGTCCAGCCCAGACGGGTGGTGAGTCAGACCGCGGGTCGCGAGTTCGCTGCCAGTCCATTCCGCTACACTCCTCCTACACTTACACAGTTCTGCACGGACGCGTTTCCAGACAAGAAAGACAAATTAACTCCGGTTCTGCGGACCAGAAATAATGCAGACGGCCAGTCTAGCTTAATGCATCAACATTTACAGTTAGGTTATTCACTTCCTCGTACTTCCACCGAGTAGCTGCAGTGTCACACTTATTTGTAGTGGACGAAGGCGGTCGCTACCGTTACGGCACAGAAGTCGCAGTCACGGAGAGCGGGCTATAATCTACACCGGCCATCCCCATGGAGATCTTTCCGTAAACTAGTTGCTCCTACTGCTCTAAACCAGGCTAATTCAGCATCTCTAACGACGTCGCTATCGACGGAATGTCAATCTCTAATCTTCCTGCACTTTGTTGCTTCTGATGTGCGATCTACAGGCTCATTCGCATTGTCATACGGTATATATAATACGTGTTTACTGTTATGCACACATCTGACACAGCAGAATAGTTGTGTAACGAATTGTACACTCTCACTCAGTGAGAGAGAGAGAGAGAGAGAGAGAGAGAGAGAGAGAGAGCAACGTCGGCCGTGCTGTTCTAGGCGCTACAGTCTGGAGCCGAGCGACCGCTCCGGTCGCAGGTTCGTATCCTGCCTCGGGCATGGATGAGTGTGATGTCCTTAGGTTAGTTAGGTTTAATTAGTTCTAAGTTCTAGGCGACTGATGACCTGAGAAGTTAAGTCGCATAGTGCTCAGAGCCATTTGAACCATTTTTTAGAGCAACGTCAATGCGCGATTTCCACACAGAATTTATGGCAGAATCTTAGAAGTTTGGCGATGTTCCCTCTGAACACTGGCAGGTATGTATGTCTATTTTCACAGTCTCCACGAGACCAGCTGTGCTGCAACTACAAAAATCAAAAGGTTCAAATGGCTCTAAGCACTATGGGACTGAACATCTGAGGTCATCAGTCCCCTAGACTTAGAACTACTAAAACCTAACTAACCTAAGGACGTCACACACATCCATGCCCGAGGCAGGATTCGAACCTGCGACCGTCGCAGCAGCGCGGTTCCGGACTGAAAGCTACAAAATAAATCAAGTAATGAGTACTGATAAATTTTGTGAAAGTAAGAAATCAATCGCCGGCCACTATGGCCGAGCAGTTCTAGGCGCTTCAGTCCAGAACCGCGTTGCTGCTACGGTCGCAGGTTCGAATCCTGCCGCAGGCATAGATGTGTGTGATGTCGTCTTAGGTTCAAATGGCTCTGAGCACCATGGGACTTAACAGCTGTGGTCATCAGTCCCCTAGAACTTAGAATCACTTAAGCCTACCTAACCTAAGGGCGCCACGCACATCCATGCCCGAGGCAGGATTCGAACCTGCGACCGTAGCAGTCGCGCGGTTTCGGACTGAAGCGCCTAGAACCGCTAGACCACCACGGCCGGCTCGTCCTAGGTTTAAGCAGTTCTAGGTCCAAGGAACGGATGACTTGAGATGTAAAGTCCTTTAATGCTTGGTGGCATTTGAGCATGAGCACGGAAGGAAAACGGCATAATCAATGTTAAATCTTCCAGGAATCAATGAATTGATTGGGTAAGTAACGACTGGATGTTGAGCAAAGTAGTGGAACGTTTCATAAATTACATTTCGCAATTCAACTGTGAGAATGCATAGCTGAGTTCTATTTGAGACCCAAAGATGGTCTGGTGTTGGACCGAAATTAGCCATCTCCAATAAAAACTGTTGTACAGCCATGTATTTCACAATGCAGTTCTTAACCTTTCTATAAGCTGTCCAGCACTGCCTCCACAAGATATAAGGGACGATTTAAAAGTTTGCTTACAGTCCAGAATTGGGAGGCCAATCAAGCAAAATCGCCCTGAGCACTGAGGCAATCATTCCGCCGACGCACCCTTTTGGTAAAACAACGTGTCCTGCTGCTTGATATAATCCGTAATTGCCTGCTGCATATCCTCATCCGACAGGGATCGTCTACCCTTCAACGCCGTTTTTAAGGGGCCGAAGGCGGTCTAATCGCATGGAGAGTGATCAGAACTAAAGGGGATGAACGAGTGTCCCCCATTTGAGTTGGCGTTGCTTCTGCGTTACGACATTTGCGATATGGGGACTTGCGTCAGTATGGAACAGAAGCAAGTCTTCGCGCAGCATTCCACAACGGAAGTTCTCGACAGAACTTCTGCCTCGAACACATCCTCCTCTCCCCGATGGATGTCTACCAGCATTTCTTCTTCGGCAGCTAAGAAAACAATGGCAGCATGTTGTCCATGTCTGAATTTATTTGGTAATAACGTCGGCATAGTTTACGTTTCCTCATTTACCACACACAGGTCGGAGAGACACCATCGCCACGCTAATCCCTTACCCTCATGTCGGTGCTTGTATACGGGCATCGGAGTAGCGCTACGTTATATACACACTGCACCAACGCCCTCAGACGGAAACTTTTTGATCGCCCCTCATGTTACAAGAGTCTTTGTGCTTGGAGACAGCTGTACTCTTTTAGTACAAGTTTAACCATCGTGTAAACATATATCAGCTGCACTGTTCAAGCATCTGCTGTCCGCAACTCATGGTGTCGCGGTAGCGTTCTCGCTTCCTGAGCACGGGGTCCCGGGTTCGAGTCCCGGCGGGGTCAGGGATTTTCACCTGCCTCGTGATGGTGTTGTGTCGTCTTCATCATCATCATTGATCCCCATTATGGTCGGAGGAAGGCAATGGCAAACCACGTCCACCAGGACCTTGCTTAGTACGGCGGTGCGAGTCTTCCGCATCGTTCCCCTACGCTCTGTCAAGGAGTATGGGACTTCATCACCTGTTAAGATCATTGAAAATAGGCGTTACTGATGTGTTCTCCATTTCGTGGTTATTCTAGCGCAGATGAAACCGACAGATCGAAAGACCCAAATTTCTTTACTAATCACCGTGCTATAAGTTTAAACCAACTTGAGTAAAATCTCATTTGACAGTCGGTTTCGTTGCTCGTTGTGCTTCATTTTTATTAAAGGTACTTAGAAAATTTGCTAGGATCTTCGTAGAAGAAACTGCGGAATAGTACTTTTACGGGAGGGTGGTGGACGGGAGGAGTGCGAACGGGAAGTTGGGAGGTTTCAACATCTGGTGTTCTGCTAGGGAAGGAAGAAAGATCACCGCCTACAGTTGTGCCTGTAAGCTATGCTAATCAATTTCATTCACACGAGACCCTCGCCTGTGAGCGTAAATTCTTCTTGTGTGTTTAAGTTCGCTAGAGGAGTGCGCACACTACCGTAAACAACGTCAAGCTGCAAAGAGATGATACCATGGTTGACACTATGCGGTGATGCAGGTTAAAATCCCAGTTATCACACTTTGCAGCGTTTCACCCTGGTGGGCCCTTGTTTGCGAGTGACTGACGAAAAGAAGTCGGAATTTTGTATGATGTTCTACAATTTCAAAAAGGAAGTACTTAACATACTGGGTTGAGCAGTATATTGGTTATAGTACTGGCCTCAAATGCAAAAGGTTGTGGATTCGAAATTTCTTAGGTACTCTGAAATTTTTTATTTTTATATCTTTACCGATAAGACCTTGGCCATTATTTTCATTCAGTTAATTGTGTTTGTACACTCCTTGAAATTGAAATAAGAACACCGTGAATTCATTGTCCCAGGAAGGGGAAACTTTATTGACACATTCCTGGGGTCAGATACATCACATGATCACACTGACAGAACCACAGGCACATAGACACAGGCAACAGAGCATGCACAATGTCGGCACTAGTACAGTGTATATCCACCTTTCGCAGCAATGCAGGCTGCTATTCTCCCATGGAGACGATCGTAGAGATGCTGGATGTAGTCCTGTGGAACGGCTTGCCATGCCATTTCCACCTGGCGCCTCAGTTGGACCAGCGTTCGTGCTGGACGTGCAGACCGCGTGAGACGACGCTTCATCCAGTCCCAAACATGCTCAATGGGGGACAGATCCGGAGATCTTGCTGGCCAGGGTAGTTGACTTACACCTTCTAGAGCACGTTGGGTGGCACGTGATACATGCGGGCGTGCATTGTCCTGTTGGAACAGCAAGTTCCCTTGCCGGTCTAGGAATGGTAGAACGATGGGTTCGATGACGGTTTGGATGTACCGTGCACTATTCAGTGTCCCCTCGACGATCACCAGTGGTGTACGGCCAGTGTAGGAGATCGCTCCCCACACCATGATGCAGGGTGTTGGCCCTGTGTGCCTCGGTCGTATGCAGTCCTGATTGTGGCGCTCACCTGCACGGCGCCAAACACGCATACGACCATCATTGGCACCAAGGCAGAAGCGACTCTCATCGCTGAAGACGACACGTCTCCATTCGTCCCTCCATTCACGCCTGTCGCGACACCACTGGAGGCGGGCTGCACGATGTTGGGGCGTGACCGGAAGACGGCCTACCGGTGTGCGGGACCGTAGCCCAGCTTCATGGAGACGGTTGCGAATGGTCCTCGCCGATACCCCAGGAGCAACAGTGTCCCTAATTTGCTGGGAAGTGGCGGTGCGGTCCCCTACGGCACTGCGTAGGATCCTACGGTCTTGGCGTGCATCCGTGCGTCGCTGCGGTCCGGTCCCAGGTCGACGGGCACGTGCACCTTCCGCCGACCACTGGCGACAACATCGATGTACTGTGGAGACCTCACGCCCCACGTGTTGAGCAATTCGGCGGTACGTCCACCCGGCCTCCCGCATGCCCACTATACGCCCTCGCTCAAAGTCCGTCAACTGCACATACGGTTCACGTCCACGCTGTCGCGGCATGCTACCAGTGTTAAAGACTGCGATGGAGCTCCGTATGCCACGGCAAACTGGCTGACACTGACGGCGGCGGTGCACAAATGCTGCGCAGCTAGCGCCATTCGACGGCCAACACCGCGGTTCCTGGTGTGTCCGCTGTGCCGTGCGTGTGATCATTGCTTGTACAGCCCTCTCGCAGTGTCCGGAGCAAGTATGGTGGGTCTGACACACCGGTGTCAATGTGTTCTTTTTTCCATTTCCAGGAGTGTATTTCTGTTCCTTTGTCCCATTACTTTTATTCAGTTAATTGGGTTAAATGTATGTTTTTATATTTCTGTTCCTTTGTCACAGCATATTAATCACAGTATCAACTTTTTAAATTGCTTTCATTTCTTCGTCTTACCATTAATTTTCCAATTGCCAAGTTATTGCATTCATTATTTCCATTTCTTATTTTCCTTGAATTTTGTTTTATTTAGAATCCCTTATTTCATTTAAATCTTCGTCTGCCTTACTTTGTCTACTGCCCAATAAGGCTTTATGTTTTAAATGTTTGTATGACGATTACCGTCCAAAATAAGTACACCTTGCAAAAAAAAAAAAAAAAAAATACATTTTGAAACCATTTCACAATCATTTGTTATTTAACCGATACATCAACAGTTTGAAATGTTTAAATATTGTGATAGATAAATAAAAATTAAATTCACATGCATAATGTCTCGAAGTGGATAGGAAGAAAAAAATGAGAGCAATTGAAAAAGTTATTACGAGGGTTATTCGGAAAGTAAGGAACGATCGGTCGCGAAATCGAAAATACAGTGGAAATCTGATGAAGCTTTGCACTAAGTAATCGCGTCATGTCACTCTTCTCAGTTCTGAGCTCACAGTGAGAACATAAAGATGGCTAGAAATTAGTGTCTCTCGCCAAGTGTGAGGGCCTGGCGAAAGATTTCGCCTGAAGCTATGCAATCGACCTAACGTAACTGCCATACGGTTCGCTCTACACAACAATTCTCGGCCGCACTCTGCAGGGGCAATGAAGATACTCCTGCAGCGTTTTCGATGGGAAGTGTTTGATCATCACCCACTATACAGCCCGTAATTGGCTATCCGTGAGGTTCATAGCTGCTCAAATGAACCGCTGGCTACGAAGACAATATTTTGACACAGACAACGAGCTGCAGTCCAGAGTAGAAAATTATAGAAAAGCACTGGCGGCTGTCTTTTATAAAGAGGGAATTGCAAAATAGGTACAACCGTACGACACATGGCCAACTGTGAGCGGCGACTGTGTAGAGAAGTAGCTGGAAGGTGTAGCTAGCTGTTGCAAGTAAAAGAGTTTTGATTTTCACTGTAGTTTCCATTTCGCGACCTATCGTTGCTTACTTTCCGAATAGCCCTCGTACATTGATTAAAACGACGTGACAAAGGAATAGAAATTTAAAAAATACATTTAACCAAATTAATTCAATAAAAATAATGTCCAAAGTCATTTCGAAAAAAATTTTTACAATGAAAAATTTCAAAGCGCCTAACAAGATTCGAACCCATGACATTAAACTGCACAATCAACTTATTAACAAGCGTTTTATAAAGCTGTAGGGCACCACACGAAATTTGTAAATCTTTTTCGTAGCTTACTCCCAAACGAGAGCCCGCCAGGGTGAATGGCAGCACCTGGGACCTTAACCTAGATCACCGCATAGACGTTTCCAACAAATCGATCCCACCTCTGGACACCGCTCTCCTTGTCAGATTCTGCAACACGCTGGCGGTGTCCCAGGGCGTGCCCGGAGTATGACTGGCCAGTCGCCGCCCACGCCCCCTGTCCTGCGCTAATGGCCGGCGGCTTGCCGAGGCCTTCGCACGCCAGGCGTATGACGGATGACGGACGCCGCGGAGTCTCAAGGCGGGCCACTGGGCGCTCACCGGACGAGGCCAGCGTAGGCCTCCTCTCTACTCACAGGAGCGTCTCTTAAGCGAGTAGCACGTTCTACATCCCTCATGCTGACTAATTTATGATGTGCTCCCGAGTGTTCAGTAGGGCTATTTTATGTACACAATATTTCGATGACTGATCCAGGCTTCTTGAGATGCTGCGAGTTATGCTGTTATGTGGCCTGGTCTCCAACCAGATCGAACTCGCGCTGCTACTTATAGCCCAATTTAACTGCCGTTGCTCGCTGCTTCGTTTGAAGGTCTTTAGCTTTTCAGACCCCGCACTGATATTCAAATGGCTCAAATCGCTCTGAGCACTTTGGGACTTAACATCTTAGGTCATCAGTCCCCCAGAACTTAGAACTTCTTAAACTTAATTAACCTAAAGACATCACACACATACATGACCGAGGCAGGATTTGAACCTGCGACCGTAGCAGTCGCGCGGTTCTGGACTGAAGCGCCTAGAACTGATCGGCTACTGCGGCCGGCTCACTCATATCCCGTGAAAATCCACATCCTCTCAGCATTTCCCAGCTCTGGCCGCTGTGATGGCCGGCGAGATCTTAATAAACTGACTGCCAGACCATAAGCATAGTTAAAATATGGTGCGAGAAGTGGCAACTGACCCTGAATAAGGAAAAGTGTGAAGATATTCACATGAGTACTAAAACAAATCCGCTAAATTTCGATTACGCGATAAGTTACACAAATCTGAAGGCTGTTAATTCAACTAAATACTTACGGATTACAATTACAAATAACCTAAATTGGAACGGTCACATAGATAATATTGTGAGTAGAGCAAACCAAAGACTGCGATTCATGGGCAGAACACTTAGACGGTGCAACAGGACTACTAAAGAGACTGCTTACACCACGCTTGTCCGCCCTGTTCTGGAGTATTGCTGTGCGGTGAGAGATCTGCATCAAGTGGGACTGACGTATGACATCGAAAAAGTACAAAGAAGAGCAGCTCGTTTCGTATTATGGCGAAAAGGGTAGATAGTGTCACAGACATGATACGTGAATTGGAGTGGAGATCATTAAAACAAAGGCGTTTTTCGTTGCGACGGGATCTTCTCATGAAATTTCAATCACCAGTTTTCTCCTCCGATTGCGAAAACATTCTGTTGGCACCCACCTACATAGGGAGAAATGATCATCACGGTAAAATAAGAGAAATCAGGGCTCACACAGAAGAATTTAAGTGCTCGTTTTTCCCGCGTGCCGTTCGAGAGTGGAACGGTAGAGAGACAGCTTGAAGGTGGTTCATTGAACCCTCTGTCAGGCACTTTATTGTGAATAGCAGAGTAATCACGTAGATGTAGATGCAGAAAATCGATATCTCGATCCCCGTTTATTAGGTTTTCCGATATACGAAGCCCAGTCACATTAATGTGGCCACTCCCTATGTTCGACTTTATCGAGTAGTAACCACTCACAGACGGCAGGTGGCAGCACTGGCAGAGGAGGGTATATAAAGTGCGTCACCCTGGACGTGGAAAATGGTGCAGTCGTTATCGTAATGCGGAAACGGGGCGATTTATCTGACGCCCAAAATGGCATGATCACTGGATTTTAGGCGGAAGGTGGACGTATGGCATCAAGTAACGATGCAGCCGTTTTACGTGTTGCAGCAATGGAATTGCAAGTTTCCGTGAGACGCCAGTAGCGGAGTTGGAGAATCCGGTGGACCAATGGGGCATGCCCGCTGGACCACACCTCTGGCAGCTCCGTACTTCCAGCGACTCAGCACACTCGCTCTCGCAGCCACTTTGCAAAATGAGGCCAAGCAGATGCACACCTTGTTGTAACTCTATCTTCATTGCTGGGGCTTTAGTATAGTTATGTAAACTAGTTTTGTGAAATGTAATTATTATTTCATAAATAATATTTCAAGTATATAGCGGCAGTTAGCCTGTGGTTGGTTGCGATTGAGTGTAATCATTTTTATTTAGTTTTGGAAACCAAGTGACGAGCGTTTGTGGTCGGATCTCTCTGTCTCTCTTGTCTGTTAGCCTTTATACTGACAGGACGCATTATAGCTAGGTTCCTTGCGTACCATTAATTAGTCTTTCTTTTGTGTAGACAAATGTGATGAAGTGACACGTATTAGCTTTAGAAACATTTTAAATTGAATTAATGTAAATTAGTTAAGTCTCATGAGTTCTCATTTTAACTGTTATCCTAATACACACATCAAAAAAGTTATGCATGGTCTCAGTTCCGAGGGTTCTGGAACCTGTACAGAAAATTGGAATAGAGATCAACATATACAGCCGGCCGCGGTGGTCTAGCGGTTCTGGCGCTGCAGTCCGGAACCGCGGGACTGCTACGGTCGCAGGTTCGAATCCTGCCTCGGGCATGGGTGTGTGTGATGTCCTTAGGTTAGTTAGGTTTAAGTAGTTCTAAGTTATAGGGGACTTATGACCTAAGATGTTGAGTCCCATAGTGC
This sequence comes from Schistocerca serialis cubense, assembly GCF_023864345.2. Taxonomy (NCBI): domain Eukaryota; kingdom Metazoa; phylum Arthropoda; class Insecta; order Orthoptera; family Acrididae; genus Schistocerca; species Schistocerca serialis. Next base: position 436,760,021 of record NC_064645.1, on the reverse strand, counting down.
TCAGAGCCATTTGAACCATTTTTTTTCAACATATACATCGTTTCCGCCCTTTTTATTGCTCATGAAAACCGCACATTGCGCGTTGTACCACCATACAGCTAGACCTTCTGAGGTGGTGGTCCAGATTGCTGTACACACCGCTACCTCTAATACACAGTAGCACATTCTCTTGCATTGATGCGCGCCTGTATTCGTCGTGGCATATTATCCACAAGTTCATCAAGGCACTGTCGGTCCAGATTGTCCCACTCCTCAACGGCAATTCGGCGTAGATCCCTCAGAGTGGTTGGTGGGTCACGTCGTTCTTAAACAGCCCTTTTCAATCTATCCCAGCCGTGTTCCATAGGGTTCATGTCTGGAGAACATGCTGGCCACTCTGGTCGAGCGATGTCGTTATCCTGAAGGCAGCCATTCACAAGATGTGCACGATGGGGGCGCGAATTGTCGTCCATGGAGACGAATGCCTCGCCAATATGCTGTCGATTTGGTTGCACTATCGGTAGGAGGATGGCATTCACGTATCGTACAGTCGTCACGGCGCCTTCCATGACCACCAGCGGCGTACGTCGGCCCCATATAATGCCGCCCCAAAACAGGAGGGAACCTCCACCTTGCTGCACTCGCTGGACAGTGTGTGTAAGGTGTTCAGCTTGAGCGGGTTGCCTCCAAACACGTCACCGACGGTTGCCTGGTTGAAGGCATATGCGACACACATCGGTGAAGAGAACGTGATGCCAATCCTGAGCGGTCCATCCGGTATGTTGCTGTACCGCGCTGCATGGTGTCATGGTTGGATGGACCTCACCATGAAGGTCGGGAGTGAAGTTGCGCATCATGCAGCCTATTTCGCACAGTTTGAGTCTTAACACTACGTCTTGTGGCTGCACGAATAGCATTATGAAACACGGTGGCATTGCTGTCAGGGTTCCTCCTAGCCATAATCCGTAGGTAGCGGTCATCCACTGCAGTAGTAACCTTTGGGCGGCCTGAGCGAGGCATGTCATCGACAGTTCCTGTCCATCTGTATCTCCTCCATGTCCGAACAACATCGCTTTGGTTCACTCCGAGACGCCTGCTCACTTCCCTTGTTGAGAGCCCTTCCTGGCACAAAGTAACAATGCGGGAGCGAACGAACAGCTGTATTAACCGTCTAGGCACTGTTGAACTACAGACAACACGAGCCGTGTACCCCCTTCATGGGTGAATGATTGGAACTGATCGCCTGTCGGACCTCCTCCATCTAATACGCGCTGCTCATGCATGGTTGTTTACATCTTTGGGCGTGTTTAGTGACATCTCTGACAGTCAAAGGGACTGCGTCTGTGATACAATATCCACAATCAACGTCTATCTTCAGGAGTTCTGGGAATTGGGGTGATGCAAAACATTTTTTGATGTGTGTAGATATATAATACATGATACATTTTAATGCTTCATTGTTGCAGCCAGCGACCATCACGAGCTTAACGGATCATGGCGTGGAGACGCAGTGGCCGAATACAATTGGTATTCTGCCATTTATCCATTTGCAGCTTGCTACAGCGTTCTTCAGAGTAATTGCCGATCATCACGAAGCGTTTTGGAAGCTTGAGTGCGAGCAAGGAACCTTAGACCATCTGGCCACAGTCTCCAAGCTGTGATTCCGTTTCGTCGTAAATAACAGATACCGGCCCGGCAAAACTGATGGTGGTATTGAAAGATGTAACCTTTTCAAAATTTTGTAGCATTATTCTAGAAGTCATTTTGGCCACTAACAAAATTGCATCCACCATCAACAAAGGCGTCTGCTCTAGTTAAGTTTTACGTTTTCCTACTAGTGATTAATTCCAATTTATATTTAAAGTCAAATTATCATTTGTTTTAAGTAATCTTGCATGAGCAGACGCGCCAGACCGAATTAAACTTGTCCCAAGACTGATGCCTCAGAGACTCACGTGTCCATAATTTTAAAACATGTTGTAAATGTACTTAGTGCTATGAAAGCAAGTGGGCCTTGAGTGTCGTACTACGTCTAGTGCACGACATTAGCGCATAACATTTGGTGTGAATCATACACACTTAAGCAGCACCCGCCATTAGGTGTGCAAGTATTGTGTAAGCATTCTCCCTCGTAGACAAACTGCAGCTTCGTACAGGCTTCTAGTGGGTGGAGGATTTCACCTACTTCACCTGAAACTAACGCAACGTTCTTAATTCACTCAATACGCCCGCGCTCTGCTGTACATAAGTGGCTAACAGTGACGCATCTGTGTACACTTGAAACCCTGACCATGACTCCGAACCTCCCAGGAGAAGTTGTAACACACACACTGCCTGTCAGGCGTGGACTCAACACTTCTGCAAAGTGGCGTCATGTGTCCTTGGGCGGTCACTCTGCGGATCGACCGGGACAAATTAGTCGCGGCCGATGTATGCCGATTGGTTGGCAGTTATTGTGTAGGCAGGAGGCTCAGCGTCGCCCACATCTGCCGCACAAGAGGGGGGAGGGGGCTTCAGACATCGTGCCAACCTCTGCCCCCTCGTTTTCTGCCAACCTGCTCTGCCGCAGATGGCAGCTCTTCAACGATATCCTTGTTACTACACAGAGTATTCAGATCCGCTTTTGCGTAGTTCTCTCTTCAGAGACGATACGCCGATGAGACCGAATATTGGTCAGCTTCCCCTAATCAGAACGGACATGCCAGAATGAAACTTTACAGTGGATTGTGCACTGATATGAAACTTCCTGGCAGATTAAAACTGTGTGCCGGACCGAGACTCTAACTCTGGAACCTTTGCTTTTTGGGGACAAATGCTCTACCAACTGAGCTACTCAAGCACGGCTCACGACCCTTCATCACAATTTCTTTCACCAGTATCTCGTCTTCTACCTTCCAAACTTCACAGAAGTCCTCCTGCGAAACTTGCGGGATCAGCATTTCTGGAAGAAGGGGCACGATCTGGGGCATGTTTCCGGAATGAAATTTTCCCTCCACAGCAGAGTGTGTGCTCATATGAAACTTCAGAGGCAGAGGTCCTCAGTTCGAATCTTGGTGCAGCACACAGTTTTAATCTGCCAGGAAGTTTCAAGAATGGACGTGGTTCCTTGGATACACTTTTGTGGTAAGTTTCCCACACATATTGATATCCCAAGCCTTTTCCCCTACAGCTTCGCCTGCCTATGCTTTCGACACATTTAATGAAAACACCTCCTTCTCGCCCTCTCTGCGTCCATCTCTTTCTCCCTCTGTACGTTCACCTCATCCTGCCACCTCCATTTGTTTATCTCCTCCTCCTCAATTTCTCTGTCTCTTCAGCTTCTTTTCCCCTCCTTGTTCATTTCCTCCACTCCCTCTCTCTGACCATATCCTCCTCCCACTTCCTTTTCCATCTGCACACTATCTGTCTACACCTTCCACGTGCCTCATACATTTCCCCCTGATCCCCCCTCTCTGCTCATTTCTTCCACCCCATCACTCTGTCCCTCTCCTCCTATAATAGTACTCATGACACGTCTAGCCCCTGCAATACATTTCCATCAATCAGTTCGATATACAACACACCTGTCGTGCAGGGCAGTCTACATATCAGGGGCTTGAAAATCATTTGCCCCTGACATACAGGCCACCAAGCAAAGCAGGACGATAAAGCAGGCTGATACTACATCAAAGCAACATACCTGTCATGCAGGCCAGCCTATACTCCAGGGGCTAGAAAAAAACGTTTTGCTCTTATCACCACTCTATGGAACTAGGAGGTTACAAACCTCACAGTGCTGGCACTTGTGAGGTTTGCTGTTTCTGTGCCAATTTGGTTGTAGTTTATGGAGGAGTTTTGGTGAAGATCCCATAAATACATATGCACATACACTCTGCTTTATATCAAACAATTGGTTCACTGTACTAGTCAGCATTAGCATATGGACATATGTTGGTTTCCCAAGCTAGAAGCAAGAGTAGTCTTTAAGATCACTTTTATTTCAATATGGTAAACATATATCAGTCTGTAGAATTAAGACAGATGTGAATAAGAGGTGCTTTACAACAGGCAGTGCTCGGGCAGTCCCGGAAAAATTACTGTATACTCTGGAATCACACCATTATAATCGAAGCCTTTCTTAGGTCTAATGGAATGAGCGCTGTCGCTGCTGAAACTAATAGGGCACTGGTTGACGATTTCGCGTCCTGTGTATGTACCTGTTAGTACATCGTATCAAAACGGTAGCTGCCCTTTACCCCATGTTGCTTGCAAACACTCCCCATCAGCTCCTGTCAACAATCCGAACAGGTGCCTCACTAAACGGCGCGTCGAAAGGAGGGGATTTTATCGCGTTACATAGTTAAAAAAGTGGTTCAAATGGCTCTGAGCACTATGGGACTTAACATCTGAGGTCATCAGTCCCCTAGAACTTAGAACTACTTAAACCTAACTAACCTAAGGACATCACACACATCCATGCCCGAGGCAGGATTCGAACCTGCGACCGGTGCGGTCGCGCGGCTCCATACTGAAGCACCTAGTACCGCTCGGCCACACTGGCTGGCATTTGATAGTTATATTTCATACTATTATCAATGTAACTCCATTCCATTACCGGCGAGGCGACACAAACCACTTACTTGGACCAAACAAACAAAGTAGTCTTTGAGGCGACACTTCCATAACCAAAGCAATAGACAATGAACAACTGTCACACGTTCGAGCTGTTACCAAACCTCATCTCCCGAAAAAAACTTTCGGTAATGAAGTATCTTGTCCTAGTATGTGAGCATACTTTTTGTTGTAATGTAAGTGTCATTCGTATTTGTTATCGTTTTTGGATTATTTCTGTTTCAAGTATCTAATTTGTAGTATGACTAAGAACATTTTGCCGTCTCCAGACCCGTACATTCACTCGTATTTCGATGGTCTGTGAGGAGGAGCCGGTGCTGGCGTTTGCTCAATAAACTGCGGCTTGCATCACCAGAAATTTGACTACCTCTCTGTTGGGCAAAGGACTTATCTGGGCTTGTCTGAAACGGTAAACATTTTGTTGCTCGTATACGTTTTGCAGTTCTTACCCAGCCACCCTCTATCAAGCTGTCGTCTCGACCATTCAGTACTCCTTGAATTCAGCAAAGCACTTCCTTGACCAACTGTGTATGTATCACCCAGCAGCGTGGCTACATGTCCCGCCCACCATTTCGTTTTCAGTATATCATCCACTGTAGTCTGTTCCCATATCCATTTGTTTGTTTTCATGAATCTTCTAGTAGCTCCTAACACGCTCGCTGAGCAATCCTCAGTTTCTGAACAGCTTCTCACTGGTACTTCATGTCTCAGCTACAACATCGAATGACCTCTGATTATAAACTTTCCGTTACAGACACATCGGAAGACTGATATCATTATTACTCTTGATGCTTTCAACATGTCACCTGATGACACAGACGTGTACAAAGTACAAGCTATATAAACTTGACAGGAAACAACTGGCGTATCACTAGAGATATTAACACATCTATTCATCTACACAACCAAAGACATGCACAATGCTTCAAGACTTGCTTCGAAATAGTAGTTTTGATTGCTGTATGTTCTTTGTACTTCAAAATAGTATTTCTGTTTTTGCTATGTGTTCGCTGCACTTATCGGTATCTAAACGCCATCTTTGTTAACAAAGTGTGATGGTTTGTATGTGATGTTTCGCGAAGGAGAAGGAAGCCGGTGACCATGCAGATTTCTAATTTAGTTATTTTACTTTTACATTTTGTTTTATTTATGTTCAATGTTTACTCAAAGATCTCCACAGAGGCATGTTCTGAAACAATGCTTTATTTTTTTCTCCCAGACAGTGCCACGGATTATCCTAAGGTCGTAGAACAACACATACATGCCACATTAATAGACATAAATCCACCTGATGGTGGAGTTTTGAACCTTCGCCGGCCGGGGTGGCCGAGCGGTTCTAGACGCTACAGTCTGGAACCGCGCTACCGCTGCGGTCGCAGGTTCGAATCCTGCTTCGGGCATGGCTGTGTGTGATGTCCTTAGGTTAGTTAGGTTTAAGTAGTTGTAGGGGACTGATGACCTCAGCAGTTAAGTCCCATAGTGCTCTGAGCCATTTGAACCATTTCTTTTAACCTTCAAAAGGCGCAGTGGAAATGAATAAACAGTGATTGCTAAAAATAAACTTGTTGTGTCACGGTACGTGAAACCTAAGGCGTTCGCATTAAACAAACAAAAAAAAAAACATTAATATTAAGCGTGCTGCCTGGCAGAAACAGGCTAGTGTTCATAACGCACTGCGTCGCATGCATTTACTGTTTGCCATGCTTCCAGCAGACAGTCGCAGAATGGTCATGTGATCTTGGTTTTAGATGTTGTTTCTAACTTTGCAGATAACAACTAGACCTTTTATATCATGATATTGGGACAACTCGTTGTTCCATTGGCTCTGAGCACTATAGGACTTAACATCTGAGGTCATCAGTCCCCTAGAACTTTGAACTACTTAAACCTTACTAACCTAAGAACATCACATACATCCATGCCCTTGGCAGGATTCGAACCTGCGACCGTAGCGGTCGCGCGGTTCCAGACTGAAGCACCTAGAACCGCTCGGCCACACCGGCTGGTGGACAACTCGTAAATCTGATGCTATTCTAAAAGAAAGAAACACACAATAAATGTGTATTAATACAAATTTTGTGATTTCCGTTGAACATTAGCATAAAATCATTGTTAACCTTGTTTTGCATATCATGACCAACACAATGCCGGCTCAGCTGACCGCGAGCCGTACGCAGTTTGCTGACGACTGCTCCAGGTGTAGCTGGCATTAATCACATCGCTTCCGCAAAGTGCTGCGTCGTGATATGCGACTGCACTGTTGTTAACAGAGCTCCGTGCGAGGCCACTTGCGCAGGTTGCCGCCCCTGGATAATGCGCTGCGTCTTCGCCACTGGACTTATGCTTGCGGCCCGACACGACCTGAACATCGCCAGCGAGAACACGCGAAACGCATTTCCCGGTCTGCGCCTGCTGCAGATAGCGACCTCGGTGTCCGTGTTCACGCTCCGCGGACCGCGTCCTCAGTTGTTTACGGTGAGCTTGCGTGTCGCCCACTGTGCGTGTTCTTGCCTCTGCCTCTGGGAACGCCCACCTCAGTAGCCGCACTTCTACAGACAACAGTGCTAGATACGGGCAAGCGTGTCTCAGGAAGGTTAGCGTTTAAACTCTCGGAAACGACGACGTCATTAAAGACGGACCGTATCTCGGATACAAAAAAATATGGTGACTGTATTAGCAATTCCCCTGGAAAACGTACTATCCATGTATTCACCTTAATCGAATTTGGGAAAAAACTAAATGGATGACAGTTGGGATATGATGGAAATTTTTCTCCTCTTTAATTAGCATGTACCTATTGGAACTATATTGTTCCAGAGACCTTTTGAACTTTCAAACGCCGGCCGCGGTGGTCTCGTGGTTCTAGGCGCGCAGTCCGGAACCGCAGGACTGCTACGGTCGCAGGTTCGAATCCTGCCTCGGGCATGGATGTGTGTGATGTCCTTAGGTTAGTTAGGTTTAAGTAGTTCTAAGTTCTAGGGGACTGATGACCACAGAAGTTAAGTCCCATAGTGCTCAGAGCCATTTGAACCATTTGAACCAAGTTTCAAACATCTGTGATGTATACAGGGTGGTCCATTGATCGTAACCGGGCCAAATATCTCACGAAATAAGCGTCAAAAATTATAGTTTACGCACTAGTTAATTACAATTATAAGGTCATCTATGAGGTGCCACATACAGACTAAGGACAAAATGTCCTGTTTTACTCCCTATACTGACAACAGCCGATTGCTGCGAACTGTGGAATGATACCAGCTGCAATCGTAATTTTTATAAGGGTTTAGTAATCTAGGTTTAAATGTCCCCATAGCCAGAAATCGAATGGATTTAAGTCTGATGAATGGGGATATCGTATTATCGGACCTTTTCGACCAGTCTGTCGCCAGTGGAACGTTACACTGAGGTGCTGTCTTGTACTCCATAGAAAACGGAGTGGCTACCCTTCGTGTGTACAGGATGGTCCGTTGATCGTGACCGGGCCAGATATATCACGAAATAAGCGTCAAACGAAAAAACTACAAAGAACGAAACTCGTCTAGCTTGGAGGGAGAAACCAGATGGCGCTATGGTTGGCCCGCTAGATGGCGCTGCCATAGGTCAAACGGATAACAACTGCGATTTTTTTTTTAAATATTAACCTCCATTTTTATTACATATTCGTGTAGTACGTAAAGAAATATGAATGTTTTAGTTGGACCACTTTTAGTGCTTTGTGATAGATGGCGCTGTAATAGTCACAAACATATGGCTCACAATTATAGACGAACAGTTGGTAACAGGTAGGTTTTTTTAAATTAAAATACAGAACTTAGGTACGTTTGAACATTTTATTTCGGTTGTTCCAATGTGATACATGTACCTTTGTGAACTTATAATTTCTGAGAACGCATGCTGTTACAGCGTGATTACCTGTAAATACCGCATTAATGCAATAAATGCTCAAAATGATGTCCGTCAACCACAATGCATTTGGCAATGCGTGTAACGACATTCCTCTCAACAGCGAGTAGTTCGGCTTCCGTAATCTTCGCACATGCATTGACAATGCGCTGACGCATGTTGTCAGGCGTTGTCGGTGGACCACAATAGCAAATATCCTTCAACTTTCCGCACAGAAACAAATCCGGGGACGTCATATCCGATGAACGTGCGGGCCATGGTATGGAGCTTCGACGACCAATGTACCTGTCATGAAATATGCTACTCAATACCGCTTCAACCGCACGCGAGCTATGTGTCGGACATCCATCATTTTGGAAGTACATCACCATTCTGTCATGCAGTGAAACATCTTGTAGTAACATCGGTAGAACATTACGTAGGAAATCAGCACACATTGCACCATTTAGATTGCCATCGATAAAATGGGGGCCAATTATCCTTCCTCCCATAATGCCGCACCATACATTAACCCGCCAAGGTCGCTGATGTTCCACTTGTCGCAACCATCGTGGATTTTCCGTTGCCCAACAATGCATATTATGCCGATTTACGTTACCGCTGTTGGTGAATGACGCTTCGTCACTAAATAGAACGCGTGCAAAAAATCTGTCATCGTCGCGTAATTTCTGTTGTGCCCAGTGGCAGAACTGTAGACGACGTTCAAAGTCGTCGCCATGCAATTCCTGGTGCATAGAAATATGGTACAGGTGCAATCGATGTTGATGTAGCATTCTCAACACCGACGTTTTTGAGATTCCCGATTCTCGCGCAATTTGTCTGCTACTGATGTGCGGATTAGCCGCGACAGCAGCTAAAGCACCTACTTGGGCATCATCATTTGTTGCAGGTCGTGGTTGACGTTTCACACGTGGCTGAACACTTCCTGTTTCCTTAAATAACGTAACTATCCGGCGAACGGTCCGGACACTTGAATGATGTCGTCCAGGATACCGAGCAGCATACATAGCACATGCCCCTTGGGCATTTTGATCACAATAGCCATACAGCAACACTATATCGACCTTTTCCGCTATTGGTAAACGGTTCATTTTAACACGGGTAATGTGTCACGAAGCAAATACCGTCCGCACTAGCGGAATGTTGCGTGATACCACGTACTTATACGTTTGTGACTATTACAGCGCCATCTATCACAAAGCGGAGAAAGTGGTGCAACTAAAAGATTCATATTTCTTTACGTACTACACGAATATGTAATAAAAAATGGGGGTTCCCTTTTTTTTTAAAAAAACACAATTGATATCCGTTTGACCTATGGCAGCGCCATCTAGCGGGCCAACCATAGCGCCATCTGGTTTCCCCCTTCAAGCTAGACGAGTTTTGTTCTTTGTAGTTTTTTCGTTTGATGCTTATTTCGTGAGATATTTGACACGGTCACTGTCAATGGACCGCTCTGTATATATGCTGATTGAAGTGACGAATGAAATTTGTAGCAAGGCTGGGATTCGATCCCAAGGCTCGTGCTCACTATTCCACGCTGGCGCAGTGGCTTGGCACACCCCCTCGGACTACCCTAGCACGCCACTCTCCTGAATCCAAATTCCCGTTCACGCCTCAGCCCACTTGGTATTCGCCCTAAATCTCGGACAGCATTGCAGAGGCTCTCAAACTGTATTGGAGTAATACTGAGGTGCTATTCCAATACAGTTGGAGACCCTCTGCAATGCTGTTCGAGATTAGGGGGAATATCAATCAAGTGCGCTGAGGAGTGAATGGGAATTTGGATTGGAGAGGGAGGCGTGATAGGGTACTTCGTAGTGGTTAGTGCATCTCCCTAGTGAGCAGGAGACCTGGGTTCGAATCCCACCATCGAACTAATATTCATTCGTCGCTTCATTTCGCATGTATACATCATAATATGTGACTAGTTACCTGTGTTATAAGTTTTTTAGTTATCTTTCCTTTCTTATTAACATCGGATGTGAAGTTAGTACATTTGTATATTTGAAACGGTATTTGCAAACATACGAGGGCAGTTCAATAAGTAATGCAACACATTTTTTTTCTCGGCCAATTTTGGTTGAAAAAACCGGAAATTTCTTGTGGAATATTTTCAAACATTCCCGCTTCGTCTCGTATAGTTTCATTCACTTCCGACTGGTGGCAGCGCTGTACGGAGCTCTTAAAATGGCGTCTGTAACGGATGTGTGTTGCAAACAACGGGCAGTGATCGAGTTTCTTTTGGCGGAAAACCAGGGCATCTCAGATATTCATAGGCGCTTGCAGAATGCCTACGGTGATCTGGCAGTGGACAAAAGCACGGTGAGTCGTTGGGCAAAGCGTGTGTCATCATCGCCGCAAGGTCAAGCAAGACTGTCTGATCTCCCGTGTGCGGGCCGGCCGTGCACAGCTGTGACTCCTGCAATGGCGGAGCGTGCGAACACACTCGTTCGAGATGATCGACGGATCACCATCAAACAACTCAGTGCTCAACTTGACATCTCTGTTGGTAGTGCTGTCACAATTGTTCACCAGTTGGGATATTCAAAGGTTTGTTCCCGCTGGGTCCCTCGTTGTCTAACCGAACACCATAAAGAGCAAAGGAGAACCATCTGTGCGGAATTGCTTGCTCGTCATGTGGCTGAGGGTGACAATTTCTTGTCAAAGATTGTTACAGGCGATGAAACATGGGTTCATCACTTCGAACCTGAAACAAAACGGCAATCAATGGAGTGGCGCCACACCCACTCCCCTACCAAGAAAAAGTTTAAAGCCATACCCTCAGCCGGTAAAGTCATGGTTACAGTCTTCTGGGACGCTGAAGGGGTTATTCTGTTCGATGTCCTTCCCCATGGTCAAACGATCAACTCTGAAGTGTATTGTGCTACTCTTCAGAAATTGAAGAAACGACTTCAGCGTGTTCGTAGGCACAAAAATCTGAACGAACTTCTCCTTCTTCATGACAACGCAAGACCTCACACAAGTCTTCGCACCCGAGAGGAGCTTACAAAACTTCAGTGGACTGTTCTTCCTCATGCACCCTACAGCCCCGATCTCGCACCGTCGGATTTCCACATGTTTGGCCCAATGAAGGACGCAATCCGTGGGAGGCACTACGCGGATGATGAAGAAGTTATTGATGCAGTACGACGTTGGCTCCGACATCGACCAGTGGAATGGTACCGTGCAGGCATACAGGCCCTCATTTCAAGGTGGCGTAAGGCCGTAGCATTGAATGGAGATTACGTTGAAAAATAGTGTTGTGTAGCTAAAAGGTGGGGAATAACCTGGTGTATTTCGATGCTGAATAAAACAACCCCTGTTTCAGAAAAAAAATGTGTTGCATTACTTATTGAACTGTCCTCGTATTTTGTCAGTACACGTTTATGTAAATTAATGAAAAATGTTGTGAATTACCTAAATGAAGTTCTATACCCGTTAGGACAAAAGTTTTATCTGTATCATTAAATGAAGAGGGAGACAGTTGAAAAAGTTAATTGTGAACAGAGTTGGATGGAGACGCGTTCGGGAAAGTACGGTTCACGTAATAGTGAAAATGAAAGTAGATCAAGAAAAGAAGGGAAGCGGATCTACTGGCGGAATAAGATGCTAATTTTCTGGTGATCATCTGAAGACGAGAAAAGAAGAGAAGAAACGAAAAAGTGAAGAATCGTTTTATAGCGAATGTCAGATGCGGGGTTCTCGGTATACTAACAGAACTCTGATTTGAATCTGTCTAGTAGAAGGTGAATGAAGTATGCTTTGCGGAGCAGGCAGTTACGTGAAGTTCATTGTTCAGTGAAATGATAGGCTCATTTGTACTCTATCAGGCAGACGAGTTGTTGCAGACTTACAGTGTTCACCGTATCTGCGAATGTTGCATGGGCTCTCATACACACACGCTAATTTTTATGAGCTTCATTTACTATGAAGGGATAGTGTGCTTGTGTGCAACTTTTAAATAAATGTGTACTTCGCTTGTTAAACACATGTATTGTGCGAATTCATCGTCGCCATAAACAGTTCGTATTTTCGCATAATTCCTTATCCAAACCTATTCCAGAAGCTTTTCCCGGAAATGCAACAACATTTTTGTTGCTGGGTGGAGTTCTGGATCTACTCTTTTAGTGGCAGTATTTTTTTGAGAATTTATAAAGATTGAAGCAGAAGCACACGCCATCTTATGGCCATTTTGGTCTAGCAACATCGATGCTGTCAGGGAAGACGTCAGCCAGCTTCCTCTACCAGCAACTAACAGGCTCTCAGGTAGGAGAGTCGCCGACTTGCATCTTTGGAACCTTCACACTCAAGACAACAACAACATAATACACGCAACCTTGAATATGTGAGAGCTGTTTGCTGACTTAGAATATCAGATAAAATTCTTGAAAACAGAAACTTACACAATTAATTTTAACTTTCTGGTATTTCGAAACTGTAATAAATAAATTCAAGTTATCAACATTGAGCCAAACTGTCGTTGAGTACGACGTAATAATCTCTCTTCCAGTTATTTAACGTACAGCTACTGTGTAAATAGAATTAGTTACGAACAGGTTACTTGTAGAAACCTGCTAATTTGAAAGGCTAAGCTTTGTAACTTCATGTTACCAACGTTTCGTCGCTCTGCTCCAACTTAAAGACAAAAATTGTCTAGTAACTAATACGAACTACATAATTTGCTCAACTAATTTTTATTATTGTAATTGATTGTTATCTATTAATGGTTTTCTTGAATGGCGTGACTGGGTGAATGTAAGTAAGTATGCATGTGTCAATAGAGAGAAGTGAGACATTGTATCAACAGAAAAGTTTTGCTTATCAGTGCAAATGGTTATCAATTAAACAGACTTATGGGAGATAATAATGAGGTTTTCGTAGGTAATACGAGTGGCAAAGAATACTTCACTAATACACTGCGAAGTATAGAACGGACAGCTGTTTCCTGTTTATCTGATAAGATGGCAGCAATTAAGAAAGAAAATTCATTCAGATTAGTTGTAGTAGGAATGTGCAGCGCCGTTTTAGGAGGTTTCATGCGCTCTTCACGAGTACAAACGCACTGATCTTTTGTTGTTCGTGTGCCCCCTCCTCCCCCTCCCCCCCTGACCCCTCCCGACCAACCTTACCCACCTCACTCTCAACTAACTCATAAGTTAGCGGAAATCACTAAAGCGAATCCTCACAGGTTTATAGCTAATGTAATACCCGTTCAGAGTTATCTGCTAATAACGTAGATTCCCAAACCCACGACTTCCGCGAATATACTTATCCTGTAGCCGTTTGTTGTCCAGAGTTACAGATCAACAGCTTCGTATGTTGACTACAGTGTTTCTTCGCTTTAGAACGAACAAGGAATTCGAATAATGTTGGTTTAGTATTGCTATGTGCATACACAATAACACTAGATTGATGCACCGAAATGTTTTGCTGCCTCAGTGTCGCTGCTATGGGCAAAAGCACTTCAGCGCCCTCTGTATCTGCCAAAGCGTCTGCTACCTACGCTCGTCCCTATCATGTCAATACTATCACCACTACTGGCCAAATGCCAATGTTCTAATGACTTGTGACGTCATTACCATGGCGTCAGACAAGCCCTACGTCAGAATTAGTGGACGTGTCTTATGAATCAAATTAAGTATCACGTGAATTTCTGTTCAGTTCATGGATAATAATACAGATTTAGGGGTGATTAAAAAGATTGCGTTCGAAGACGTGCTGCATCGTTCGTGCAAAGCAGCGCGACTCCTTTGCGGGTATGTAAGCACCAAAATGTTGGCGAGGGATTAGTGTGGCGATCTAGTCTGTCCGAAGTGCATGCGTTTTCCTCGATTCCCTTAAACCACTCCAGGCATATGCGGGATGGTCACTTTCGCATAGCAATGCCGGTTTCTTTCCCCATCACCGCAACGTTTCGAGCTTGTGCTCCGTGCCGGCCGAAGTGGCCAGCGGTTCTAGGCGCTACAGTCTGGAACCGCGTGACCGCTAAGGTCGCAGGTTCGAATCCTGCCTCGGGCATGGATGTGTGTGATATCCTTAGGTTAGTTAGGTTTAAGTAGTTCTAAGTTCTAGGGGACTGCTGACCTCAGCAGTTAAGTCCCATAGTGCTCAGAGCCATTTGAACCATTTTGTGCTCCGTCTCTAATGACATCTATGTCGACGGGGCGTTAAATCCTAATCTTTCTTCCTCCGTTCCAGTATTCAGCTGTATGGACGAATGTCCGGAGCAACAAAACATTTCGCATTAAACATTAATTTTATTGTTAACTTTATCCACGTTGTATGCATGTCATTTGAGGGCTACGACTGTACTGTAAGATACTTATGAAATAATATATACTGCAACAGTCATTTGTTACTAATAACGTATTAGCACGACGCGTTTCAGCAGCTTGTCACCGTCATCAGGCGTATCTACAGTTGCTTTTACATTGTAATTAATATGAAGTGAGGTTAGTTTCCTTTGCTGTGTGTGCCAAAAAATGGTTCAAATGGCTCTAAGCACTTTGGGACTTAACATCTGGGGTCATCAGTTCCCTAGACTGAGAACTACTTAAACCTAACTAACCTAAGGATATCACACTCATCCATGCCCGAGGCAGGATTCGAATCTGAGACCGTAGCAGCAGCGCAGTTCCGGACTGAAGCGCCTAGAGCCGCTCGGCCATAGCGGCCAGCTGTGTGTGCCAGTGAGGTGGTGTGTCGAAAAACAAATCGCGTCTTTTTCGTCAGACAACCTTACTGGGACACACAGTAAAGGTAACTAGCCTCACTTCATATTGATTACAATGTAAAAGTAACTGTAATGGATCTGATGATGGCAGTATAAGGGTGAAAGGCGTAGTGCTAATAAAATATTAGTAACAAAATGATTGCTGCAGTACATATTCTTTCATAAAGTTAATTGCAGTGGCATTAACTGCATTCATATAACTAGAATTTCGCAGCATTCACAGAACCGAAGAGAGTGACTATTTCTTGTACTGGCCTCACTTTGTGCTTTACTAGGATCCGAGCTATTTCAGAAGGAAGACCACCTACATACGGTAGGAATTCCACGGATTTGAGCCTTTCCGTTGCAGCCTCTTGACGCAGTACGCTCACCTTTGCTTTGGAGTGCTTTGCAGCGATTTTTCAGAACAAGCTGTACGACGTGAAAACTTGGAGGTCGACAGCGGTATAAATAGCTCCCCCGCAGAGTGCGTCGCTCTCGAGATGGCACCGAGTGCGGAGTGTGGGTGGAGCGCGTCTTCCCACAGCGCGGCGCGGCGCGCATCTGGCCGCGGGATCTGGCCGTGCCCCGCTGACAATCATAAATACCGGCCCGTAGCCTCGGTGCACGCCGGGCCGGCTCATCCCGCGGCCGCCAGGCGGAAGCAGCGGCCCGTCTCGCCGCCAGCCTGCCGCCGTAATCTGATGGCGCGCTCTCCTGCTCTGCCCGCTGCTTGTACCCCACGCGTGCAGGCGAACCGCCGCGCCGCAGCAAAATGCTAGTATGATTCACTCTGGCGCCGACACTTCCCACAAATAGCGAAGAAAGCGGGTATCCACATGCGAGGTGAGGGTTCAACGTACCGTCTACGACTAGGTTATTACAGACGGAGAACGGGCACAGATTGGTGTCGAGGGGTGGGGGGTGGGGGGTAAGGACAGGGAAAGAAATTTCTGTTGCAATGTTTTGATTTATTTATTCTTCATATTTACAGCCTATTATATGTAAATCTGGAATCGGTCATACAAATCATGTTTCCTTGGACGGTAATAAATAATGTATTAACTGTTTATTCTGACAATTTTTGAAATATTGCACCTACTTCTACTACTGCAAAACTACAATAAAACCGTTAAGCATTTACCCAACTACTAATACTGCTATAACAGAACCTGTTCTCCGTTTGTTCACTTATTTTTGGTGCCTTTAAGTTGCAGATGGCTGTTTCCGCTACTGGAGCCGCCGTCATTTTCCACGGTCAGTAGCCATTGTGAGACGCCCGCTAAACCCGCTGGGCAGAACAGATGATTAGGATTGTGGAAAAAGCCAAATAAGGTGTCGGTCAGGTTCGCTCAAAATTGTAATTTATTGTAATTTAATAATACCTTTAAACCAAAACGGCACATAGTCGAGCCATTACAACTACCGAGTTTCAAAAAGCCAATTATTTCATGGCTGAGGGCCTCCAAACAAGAAATCTTAAAAGTCAACCAAATAAAAATGCAGTTAAAATAGTGAACAAAATAATTAAAGCTGGAAAGCCTCAAGGCAGAAGTAGATAGAACAAACATACGCAAGGTGCAATACAAGCGGCTGAGGGCCACAATTAAATCTGAAATTTTTAAAATAAATTATTATAATCTCTTAAGGCAGAAGGTGGTGGTGGTGGTTAGTGTTTAACGTCCCGTCGACAACGAGGTCATTAGAGACGGAGCGCAAGCTCGGGTTAGGGAAGGATTGGGAAGGAAATCGGCCGTGCCCTTTCAAAGGGACCATCCCGGCATTTGCCTGAAACGATTTAGGGAAATCACGGAAAACCTAAATCAGAATGGCCGGAGACGGGATTGAACCGTCGTTCTCCCGAATGCGAGTCCAGTGTGCTAACCACTGCGCCACCTCGCTCGGTAAAGGCAGAAGGCTGGAATGTTTTTTGCTTAAAGGGTAACTTCAAGAATAAGGTTTTAAGCAGCTTAACGTCTACAATTGATTTTCCAAAATTCAAAATACATAAAGTACAGTAAAAACAAGAATTTTAAATCATTGGCTATGATACATTATAAACAGACAATTAAACACCGGTGTGAAGGACGATAAAGTAAACGGCACTCAGAAGCCTCGAGGGAGGTCAGCCTGCCCTCGTTCACTTAGGTGAGACCGGTGGTGAGCCCAGCTACACTTGATCCGTCGGAACCCAACCAGGGGACAGCCACGGACCGACCGACACGATTTGGTTGCCACCAATCAGTGCATGAGAACTCAAACACAAAAGGATACGAACGTGATTATCCACAATGAAATATGTATTAGCTGTCAAAACTACACACCAAGTAGGACAGCAACAACAGGCAAGGAAAGGACGCTGCCTGAAATTACATTAGTGGCCAGGGCAGGTAACCGGAACACTAACGGCCACAAGGCAGAAAATTCCGCTGGTGCACTCGAATTGTAGTCAACCAATATAGTTAACTGCACCGCATGGCGGCTAAATTTCAGCAACAGAAACACTCGGTGTTGCTGACAGGAAAACCTCCGCAACAGCCAACCAGCGAAACGAACCACACAACATGAATGCACGTGGCTTGGGTAGTTGAAACCACTACTCAACTTTGACGTCCTGGGTCGGTGAACCACGAAGCTCGTAGCGATCGGACAGCTCCACACACGCTCCGACATTGTGCAGGAACCTCCAGCGGATCCAGCCGACTGCACCCCGCGGAGATAGCTTCATGAACGATACCCAACAGTAACTAACAAGGGAACCTCCCCATCGCACCCCCCTCAGATTTAGCTATAAGGTGGCACAGTGGATGGGGCTTGAAAAACTGAACACAGATCAATCGAGAAAACAGGAAGAAGTTGTGTGGAACTATGAAAAAAATTAGTAAAATATACAAACTGAGTAGTCCATGCGCTAGATATGCAACATCAAGGAGAATGTGAACGCAGGAGCGCCGTGGTCCCGTGGTTAGCGTGAGTAGCTGCGGAACGAGATGTCCTTGGTTCAAGTCTTCCCTCGACTGAAAATTTTACTTTCTTTATTTTCGCAAAGTTATGATCTGTCCGTTCGTTCATTGACGTCTCTGTTCACTGTAGTAAGTTTAGTGTCTGTGTTTTGCTACCGCACCGCAAAACCGTGCGATTAGAAGACGAAAGGACGTGCCTCTCCAATGGGAACCGAAAACGTTTGATCACAAGGTCATAGGTCAACCGATTCCTCCACAGGAAAACACGTCTGATATATTCTATACAACACTGGTGACGGCATGTGTGTCACATGACAGGAATATGTTGTCGACCCACCTAACTTGTACACTTGGCGAATGGGTAAAAAGATTCTTCTTCCTTGCCCGATTTAGGTTTTCTTGTGGATGTAATAATCACTCCCAAAAAAGTAATGAAAACATAAGAGTTTGTCACATAAACTGAAAATAAAAAATTAAAATTTTCACTCGAGGGAAGACTTGAACCTAGGACCTCTCGTTCCGTAGCTGCTCTCGCTAACCAGGAGACCATGGCGCTCCTTGACACCCATTGTCCTTGATGTTGCCTATCTTCGCATGGACTACTCCGTTCGTATATTTTATTAATTTTTTTCATAGTTTCACATAACTTCTTCCTGTTTTCTCGATTGATCTGTGTTCAGTTTTTCAAGGCCTATCCACTGTGCCAACTTATAACAAAATCTGAGGGGGGTGCGATGGGGAGGTTCCCTTGTAAGTTCACACGAAGACAATCGGGAGTCGATGCACACACAGCCGACTCATGAACGATCGGCGAGCCAAAACGGGTCGTCCGGTACGGCGACCGACCGACGATCCACCAAGACCGTGGCCCTGCCCAAGTGATGCGTGGCGACAATGGTCGGGCGAGCCATTTCGACGCAGACCTCACTGCTCCAACCCGACTGCACTAGTGCCGCATTGCAACTCCCGACTGGCAGGTCCAGACTGAGCTCGAGACGCGTTCCAACTGACTAGCAGACCCGAACTCGCGACCCCAACTGCCGACACGAACTGCTCACGACGGACAACGACCGCGAAGAAATAGCAGTCGAGCAAAGGTACTACGAGAGGGGATATATCGATACGCGCTGCTAACGCCGCTCACGGTCAGGGAAAGTAGGAAGTCAGTGACAGTAGTAATTTAAATTAACGTCGTGAGGTGGAAGTACGTTAAAAACAGGGTGTAAATTACATGATGGAGGGAACATGAGTCACGCACTGCTCACATTGTCTGCTGGATTCTTTGGGCGTCGGGCAGCACGTCAGCAGCGTTTCCACTACAGCAAGCAATTCCACCCATCACCGTTACGTCTAAAAGTCCACACTTCCATGATCACTTGCACAAACGTAGTGCAGATACCCGGGACACTATTTCATTCGGTGGTCGCCCATTTCAGTTATCTTCTCTCCATCTGCAGAGTATGGTTGGCAACACGCTGAAGTAGTTTCGAATGCCTCGTGTAGTCTTCCTTGCGCGTCCTGGATACTGCGGCTGCAGTATCAGCCAGTATGCGCCAGGTCGACCTGCTCACCGAGCGACGTGGCCAGCAGTTACCACACTGGACTCGCATTCGGGAGGACGACGGTTCAAACCCGCGATTTAGGTTTTCTGTGATTTCCCCAAATCGCTTCAGGCAAAATACTGGATGGTTCCTTTTAAAGGGTACGGTCGACTTCCTTTCCAATCCTTCCCTAATCCGATGAGACCGATGACCTCGCTGTTTGCCGGCCGCTTCAGTCCCGAACCGCGCTGCTGCTACGGTCGCGTGTTCGAATCCTGCCTTGGGCATGGATGAGTGTGATGTCCTTAGGTTCGTTAGGTTTAAGTGGTTATTTATTGGTTTAGATAGTAAGCTATTTGCCACCTTATACTTTTGTTAAAATATGTTTGAAATACATTGCAACCTACATCGCTACATAATCATAAAAAATGACTGAATCTGTTGGAGTAATATATTTGCTGATTTCTGAAGTCAATTTATCCAGTGTAATATGATACTCCATGGGGGGGGGGGCGGCGGGGGGCGGGGGGGGGGAGCGCTATATGGGGACCACCACCCCTGCCCATCCCCCCAGCAAAAGAAATCCAAAGCTGTTCAAATGGTTCAAATGGCTCTGAGCACTATGGGACTTAACATCTATGGTCATCAGTCCCCTAGAACTTAGAACTACTTAAACCTAACTAACCTAAGGACATCACACAACACCCAGTCATCACGAGGCAGAGAAAATCCCTGACCCCGCCGGGAATCGAACCCGGGAACCCGGGCGTGGGAAGCGAGATCCAAAGCTGTTCACACAAGTTCCAAAGAGGTCATTATGGACTTCTTAATCGACTGTGGGGACACTCTGCTAATCGAGTTCCTTGAACGTGGACCACAATCAGTGCACAATGTTATGAAAACACGTTGCAGAAGCTGAGACATGGGATAAAGTCAAAACGCCCAGGAATGCTGTCAGATGGAAACATCCTGTTGCACGATAATGCCTCATACGGACCATGGCCACTCAGATAATTTATCAATCCACACGATTGGGTAAGAATTCTCATTTTTAATCTCTCCCTGATGTTAGGGAGAAATTCGTATGTTCTCCTGCCCGTGCCTGATGTGTCCAATTCATTTTGCCACAGTATTAATATACGATCATTTATGACCTTTTTCGAATTGGACTCAGTTACAAGCATCCTTCGCACTTCCATTTGATTGTCTTTCTTTAACCAGCAGCCAGCCGCTGTGGCCGAGCGGTTCTAGGAGCTTCAGTCTGGAACCGCGCGACTGCTACGGTCGCAGGTTCGAATCCTGCCTCGGGCATGGATGTGTGTGATGTCCTTAGGTTAGTTAGGTTTAAGTAGTTCTAAGTTCTAGGGGACTGATGACCTCCGATGTTAAGTCCCATAGTGCTCAGAGCCATTTCAGCCATTTTTTTAACCAGCAAAAGGCTCTCCTTTTCCTGATTGTGCGTAACCATTTTGTCGTTTGGTCGAATCGTCCAATAGCCAGACGTGTGGGGCAGTTGGATGTGACAATGGCCCGACGTTGGACTGCACGAAGCGTGACGGTAGGCATATTCGTCGTCTTTAGTTTTTGGGAAGAGCCAGAACTCGCATGGTGCGAAATCTGGTGAGCAAGGTGGATGTGGACAGACAGGATGACTTTTTCCGACTAGAACCTCGCGAATGAAAAGCGAGGTGTGACCCAGTGCGTTGTCGCCACGAAGACTGAACCCACTGGCCCACTTTTCTGGTCTCTTTTTTTGTACATGGTAACGTAAATGTTGCAGTACGCCCTTGCGGAATTCGGCGTTTACAGTTGTCCTCCTCGGTTGAATTCTCGTATTATAAGAGTATTGAAAGACAATCTGTTTTGGTTGTTAAAAATATTCAAAAGCCAAGATCGCACAAAATATTTTTTATTCAAGACAACCGATTTCAACAGTCAACTGTCATCTTCAGGTCTCAAACAATTTTTTTGTAGCAAAGCATGTTCATTTTACGCTGACCTCATGCACAAGATGTCAAATGGATGAAACTCAGCTAAAATATTTAAAAACACACGGCAGCTTGTACAAAATGCCAAGTCCATATATATATATATATATATATATATATATATATATATATATATATATATATATATATATTGCTCACAGGTGCTTGTTACATGACAAAAATACGGTACACAATAGCACACCTGTTTACATATGCTGGACACATACCAAATATTTGAAATCAACTTTAAATGGCGTGCAAGGTACAAGATTTCTCTTGGAACAAACTCCGATCGCACTATCCCCTCAGTATCGGAAAAAAAACAATGAGCATGGCTTTCATTTTCCGTTCTGACTGATGTGTCTTTTTAGGACAGGTCACTAGTTTTCCATCGGAAACTCTGAATTTTTTTCTCACGACCCTACCCATAGACTCAAGTTTCACCTACAGTTACAACTTTGGACATGAAGTTCGTATCTGGATGAAGACGATCCTTCAAACTCCATGCAAGCTGACACACTATTTCCCTTATGTTCATCATTCAAAAGTCTTTGAACAAATTTTGCATACACTCGTCTCATTTGCAAATTATTGGCTCGAATTGCATGGACCCGTACCAGATGCTAAGTTCTTAGGTAATCTCTCGAATAGATATTCGCCTGTTTGAACGTACAATTTTCGCCAATTTTATCACGATTTCTTCTGTTTTTTGAGGTTAATGGACGCCTCGAATGCTGCTCATCTTCTACAGACTCATTTGCGCTTTAAAATCGCTGATACCATCCGTAAATTGTCTTTAGAGTTACAGCATTACCACCATACACTGATTTCAAAATTTCATGAGTCTCTTTGGCACTTATCTGCCACTTGAAAGAGAACTTAATGTTCACGCGTTGTTCGAAATCGATGATGCGCGACAGACACGGTAAAAACAACCTCACTCCAGTGTCTATGACAGACAACACAGGGCGTATTTCAAATCGATTCTGCCTGTCGCAACGGATCAGGCTGTCGGACAAATTACATCAAGTGGCTGTAGCGTCAGCAGTTGCTACTAAAAAAAAATTACTCAACGAATTTTTTGATCGTACTTCGTATTAAGAATTGATTATGACCAGCTGACTAACTGAATCTTGAACTCTGTAGCCCAAAATAAACCAAAACCGATACGGCTTCGGGAATGTGGACAAGAAAATCTGCAACAAGTTGGTATGACAGAAAATACAGGCAAGAACATAAATAAAATTTAGACACATTGTGCTAAACTACGAGGTCTTCATATTGAAGGAAGAACACAAGAAGCGGAGAGGGCCTTTGTCGGGGGAGAGAAAGAAGGCCATAAATGAGGGGTAGGAGGACTAAATCTAAACACTAAAATGATTTTGCTTATCAACATGTAGTCTACGCAGGCTTGTTTCGTGTGCAAACATCTAAACTGATCTTCGTCCAGTACTTTCTTGTCTGTGTATCATTTCGCATATTAATGTCGTATGTAAGCCAGGGGTATGGGCAGCAGCATGTAGATCAACTGCTGCTCAAGTTCAGAAGAATACACGTGTTGTGAGCAGAACAGCTCGTGGTGGCAGGCACACACAGTCTCTGTGAAGAAACTCCTATAGGATCAGCCCCTACAGCAAAGTCAGTGTAAAAAAAGCATAGGGTTATAGACAAGGAAATGCTTAATGAAATGTTAGGCTGACGAAAGAGCTATTCGCGAATCCTTCTGAGACTACCGAAGCGGAATCTTGTAGAAAGATCTCTTACAAAACCCAAAGAAATTCTGGTCATAAGTAAATGCTGTCAATTGCCCCAAAGTAAATGTCAGGTGGCACAGGGTACGAAGCTGATGGCAACAAATAAAAGATAGAAATGCTGAACCTCGTTTTCATATGTCCCTTTAGAAAGTAAATTCCAAGCGTACAATCCTTTTAAAGGAACCAACCCGCATTTGCCTGCAGCGATTTAGGGAAATCACGGAAAACATAAATCTGGGTGACCGGGCGCGGATTTGAACCGTCGTTCTCCCTAATACAAGTGAAAATTGGAATTAGTCAACACATAACTATACGTGGGTGTACTAATTTGTAGGGATATGTAATATATTGGCCGGCCGTTGCGGTTATCTGAATAAATGCTCTACAAAAGCATTCGTGACATTTTGAAGCTTGTTACTTCTATTTTCATTTCTTCTCCAAAATTCATTATTTCATACAGAACTATTCAAATTTAAATCTACCAAATTTTGCTTTTTGCCTGTCACTTCAAGTTTTGGACAATGATGTGAAACTCTTTGCTTTTTCAAACGTTATCATTGTACTATTATGAGCACATTTGGGGAGTAGGGTGGGAAGTTGTGGAGTAATGGAGACAAGTCGTGTTTTGTGATGCGGTAAAAAGCAGACATTGTAGTTGAAACTGATAGCTCATGGAATATTAGATTTGTTTATTCCGAGGTTTGAAGAGGTAAAATACAAATATTCAAAATGCTGATATTTATTTCATGTCGTAGGTAGACATCCACCAGATTTTCACAATCATAGCATCAGTGAATGTTCTTTGTACAAACCAGACCTGTGGAATTATCATACCTCTATAAAAAGACAACGAAACCAACTATAAGACAAACAGTGACGTGAAAGTTACACTTACGTTAAATGAATATACGAGGGTGAGTCAAATGAAAACCTTAAATTTGTAATAACAAATCGAAATTTCGCGCCGTTATCCTGTAAGTTGGTAAGAGTGCTACAAGCAGCGTGCAGAATGGCCTGTAGGTGGCAGCATAGTGCAGATGGAAAAATACCGTCGCAGTGTCAGTATAAAGATGGCCGCCCCACTTGCGACTTGCACCAGCGTTCTGTTATTCGGTTTTTGCGTAGTGAAGGTGTGAAACCTATTGAAATTCATCGACGAATGAAGGTTCAGTACGCTGATGCATGTTTGTCACAGCAGCACGTCTACGAATGGAGTAGGAAGTTCGCAAATGGTGTGACTTTAGTGGAAGATGCTTCTCGTCCAGGTCAGACACAACGAGTTGTGGTCTCCACAGCACATTACAGCAGTTGAAGCCAAAGTGAAGGAAAACCGCCGAGTGACACTGAATGACATTGCAGTATGTTTACAGATTAGCCATGGGTCAGCACACCACATTGTGCATGATGTGCTCCAATTTCACAGAGTGACTGCAAGATGGGTGCCACCGCAGCTGACGCCTGAAATGAGAGAACGACGTGTTGATGCTTGTGAAGAATTTCTTCGGCGCTTTGAACGAGAAGGTGATGGCTTCCTTGCAAGGATTGTTACTGGGAATGAAACCTGGGTTCACTTCCACCAGCCGGAAACGAAGAGAGCGAGCAAGGACTGGCGCCATTCCTCATCACCAAAACCAAAGAAGTTTCGAACAGAACCATCAGCAGGGAAGGTTATGCTGGACTCTCCTTTGAGACGAAAAAGGCGTCATTTTGGAGCACTACATGCCTAGAGGGACCACTGTCACCAGTGCATCATACACGGATCTCCTAAAAAATCATCTGCGGCCTGCAATCAAATCAAAGCAACATGGATTGCTGTCAGCAGGTGTCCTTTTGCAATATGACAATGCAAGGCCCCACATTGCCCGTACAACAGTTGCAACAATCACAGACGTGCATTTTGAGTGTCTTCCTCGTCCACCATACTCACCAGACCTTGCCTCAAGTGATTCCCACATGGTTGGACCACTCAAAGACGCAATGGGAGGAAAGAAGTTCCGTCTGATGAAGAGGTGGGCCACGAGTGGTTGCGCGGACTATCAAAAGAATTTTTTTCAGCGGAATTTACGCACTTTGTAAGCGCTGGAGGACTTGCATTGAGCGTGGGGGAGATTATGTTGAGAAGTGATAGAGCTTTGTACCACTTCTGCACTATAAATAATATATTAAAAAATATTTAAGGTTTTCATTTGACTCACCCTCGTACCTCCAGTACAACTCCATGCAGAATAATGACAAATATCCGTTCCACAGTAAAGTCATTGCGTAATCAGTACTGAATCGGTATTTTACAAGCGATGCAAGCAATCATTCTTTCCGTCTTTCACGAAAGGAACCGGAAGAAGCCCCCTAAGTGATGCAATGGGAAGTACCCTCTGCCATGGACTTCACAGTGATTTAAAGAGTACAGAAGTAGACGTATTTTCATAGGCGGCAGAACCATCTGTCCCTTAGATGCTATGATGCAAGTGCAGGCGTCTACATTTGCGAGACAAACAACATTGCGGTGACCTCGTGTACCTCCGCGCTTCCCACCGACTGGGGCGACGCTGCACTTCACGGAATCCATTAGCTCGCGGGGCGGTGACGAGCCGTACTTGGCGATGATACGGCCCAGATACATCCGCTGCCAGCAGCTCGACTCGCTTACGCAACGCGTGCCCGCAGGCTGCGGTGTGTAATTGCCGCTGCAGGCTGCTTTATTGCGGATTCGGTCAGGGACGCCGGAAAATGAGGCGAGCATTCGTCGGGAAGGTTATTCGTGCACACTCGCCTGATTTGATCCGCTAACCTACATAATGACATGTGTCGCAGCAAATCTGTACCACACGTAGCCTGATAATAATTTTTTTGCTGTAAGGTTCACATTAAAATGACTCCTCTCGTAATCTGCCCGCTCCTTCCTTCTTGCAGCTGTTGTCCACAATAAGCAAAGTATTTTATGAAAATTTTTAGAGGGGCGAAGATAACAATAAACTTTCTAGTTTACTTAGCTCGTCATGTTGAGATGGCTCCAGTTCTTCTTGTCTAGGTGTCTGATACTAGAAGCTGAAAATCTCACATTTTAGGTCCTCGCGGTTGGATTGAACTAAATAAATTTGAAGATCGTTGTTGCGGAGTTTTCGTTTTTACATAAATATATTTTTTTTATATTTTAGTATATCATACATTCTTTTGATTTTTCACATTAACAAAGCCGAAATTACATTGTTCATACAAAATACAAAAATACGTCCGATCACATCAGAGGTACTCTCTCACTCTGTGGAAATAACAATATTCCAAAGGGTTTGCAATTTTTCTTAAAAAAGAATTTCTACTAGCATTAATTTCGATCATTACAATATTACTATTATTATTATTATTTCATAAATAAATACGGGAATAAACATAGCAACCAGTACAGTATTTAGTAATTAATAACAGACATTTTAAGTATGCCAATAGTTTGTATTTTCAAATGTTTCTAAAAACATAATTTTAACTGCAAATTCAGAACTCGTACTTATCGATTATAGCAACGAGATTAAAACATTTTAAGAAGTAATTCATTTTCATAAATTTTAGCTTGAAATTAACATACTGTGTATAAAATATATGAAAGTTTTCAGAAAAACAACTGATATAGTATTGACCTGTCCAAAATTCGAAAACTAATACTGGTATCGACAACTACTGCTGAGGAACAGTAATGCTAGAGGAGGATGTCCCGTTACACTCTGTTTATAATGATCTCATCATCGGTCGGACGTGAAGCCCTAATATTTCTACTCACTTTTTTCCTTCGGCATGTCTCCTGAGCTGAATTTCTTATGTTTTCCTACGCTACATTTTCTGAGTACTATTGAGGCGCTTTGCAGAATAGTACATTTCGGATGCACTGCTCCCACTTGCGAAAAAGATCGTCCAGTAAAATCGCCATTCCGGCAGTGTTCTCCTGTCAGAGGCATATTGCTTCCTCATTTTAAGTTTATTCGGGCAGTGTTTTCCTGCCAACAGGTATGTTGTTTACTCATCTTAATTTACGAGGTTAATACAGTATTTCACGTGTGAAGAGAGACCAGCGGAAAAATATTCCTATCGGAGCATTAAAGAGTCGAATATGCTCCTGTTTAAAAGACTCTCACTGAAAAGTGGGATACCAACATCCTCATCCTACCTTCCTTAGCGACCTTTAACAAAATTTTCTCAAAAATTTTGGCACCCGAACATATATGTGCCCTTTTTAACGTGCTACTTTGTTCTCACTCCTACAACCTCCCCTAACTCTAAGTCACTGACACCCACTAGCCCACCGCCGTATGTCACTCTTACCCATCCGCTCCCACTTGTCCATTCTCATTCAACCCTACTCATAGTCATTATCCCTCTGTGTCTCTCTAATTGTCACCGCCTCCTGTCTGACAGCCACAGGCACATTCGTTCTGTACTACTACTGCTGTCTCCACTCTCACTGTCTCCCTCTTAACCTCTCGTACTGCTTCTATCTTACTCATTTCTTGCTACTACCGCTGTCTCTTCTTACGGTCACTGTCTCTTCCTCGTTATCATTGTCATACACTCTGTCTCCCATTATCAATGGCTCTCACCCACTTCCTCCTCCTCTTTATTCCTCTCCAAATGGCACTATCTCCTTCACTCTTTTCCAAGCACTGTGCTGTCATTGTCAACTATGTTCCTCTGTCACTGTGTCCCTCTCTTTCTGTAACACTGCCAATGTCTCCTTCGCTTTTTCTGTACCACAGCCACTGTCTCCTATCTTTTTGTATTTATTGCTTTTCCGTCTCTTTCCCACCGCCACTTTCTGGGCATAAAAAGCGCCAATATGTTCGCATGCTAAAATTTTTGGAATTTTTTTTTTAAAGTGTTGAGAAGGTGGACTAAGGCAGCTGGTACCCTAGTTTTCAGTCAGATTCTTTTAAACAGGAGCATATTCGCCTTTCTGTGCTACGATTGGGCCATTTTTCACCTGGTTCTCTTCTTTTCCCTGCCATAGCAGGGCATGTCACTCATGTGAAATAACTTGATAGCTTACTTTTGTGAAACTGAAATAACGCAAAACTAATTTTACGCCTCAGATCGGATTTTACACGCACAAAAATTTTTCATCTGCTTCAATATTACAACATGAGGTTGCCAGAACCCTTCTTATAATATCGGAGACACTTAACAGGATAGTTCTCCGCGTTCCGTCACTTCATAAACTGCATTTTCACCTCACACCGGATTTTACGTGCGTGTTTTACGTGTAGAAGTAGGGTAAGTTTGATGTATCTGTAAAACCGATAAAGTTATCAATAAATGCCTACAGAATATACGGTTAAAATTTGAGGAATTTTTTGCAATTAGTTATTTATATATCCGCTGCAGAGGAAGAAAAAATGATAAAAATCTTTTTTTTTTTTTTTTTTTTTTTTTTTGTTTTCTCAGGAACCGATCGTGAACTAAATCGTGCTTCAACAATCCCGTTAAGACGCACTGTAGACGACATCTAATGGAAAAAGAACCAACCGATTTTCTCCATGTGCTTAAGCAGGAGGAAGTGTGGAATAGTCAGATTCTGACCTTAATCTGCAGGATAGTTATAGTAAGGCGACCCTTCTGTTGGGTGTACAAACGGCCCCTAGCCAAGGGCTATCTAAAACACTTGTCCCTGCCTCCTACCACCAGCACAAGCCGAGCTATGAGCCGCGGAAAAATCCCATTTTTATGCGCGGGATTTTGAAAAATCATTCTAAGAAGGAAAGCGAGATAAAGCCGAATAAAAATTCTTTTGAGGGCAAGAACTCATCGATCCATGTTCGGAGCGCATTTTCATCCGGAAAGGAACTGCCTTGCAGGCTGTTCGATGGACAGCAGAAAAGGTGAAAACCAGATGGAGCAAGATCAGGTGAATATGGTGGGTACGGAACGACTTTTCAACGCAACTCCTGTGTAGTGTATTTTGTCGGTCTGTCAGAATGCGGGCGGGCGTTATCGTAGAGTAGCAGTCTTCCTGGTCGTTGTTCTTGGTTTACTTCTACAGTACGTCTCAGTTGGTGAGAATAAACGTCAGCAGTGTTGGTTAAACCTCGGGGAAGCAAATCATAGTACGCCACACCGTCGCTGTAATACCAGATATATAACATTAACTTTTGTGGATGCGCGCAGGCTTTTGTACGGGGAGCCGTTGCTTTGTCTGTTTTCGGTTCAACCTTTCCCTTATTTCCCTTATGTTAGCATCAAGACGCCATTTTTCGTCGCCAGTAACGATGCTGGATAGGAATGGTCGGTGTTGTTAACGATCCAGTTGATGAGGTGCAAGCGGAGATGCATATATGGGCAGCAGCTGATTATTGTGATTTTGGCTTACAGCGTGCGGTACCTATACATCTGATTTTGTAACTTTCCACATTGCATGCAAATTCCTCACGAAGGTGGAATTATCACAGTTCATCACATCTGCCAGTTCTCGAATACACAGACGTGGATCATAGTCGGTTAATGCGTTTAAAAGATCTTCATCACTAATGTCGAAACGTGAAAACCATATTCTTGCCGTACTCTGTCCAACGACAAAGGCATACACGGCGCAGTTGTTTATGATTGCCTCCAGTGCTGACACCCCTCTGTTGAACTCAGAAGAATATGTCGGCAGTATTCCGATTTCTCCACTTGACACTCCATTTTCTAGCGTTACAGCGCCAAACTCCAAATGACGATGCGTAAACTCAAATAGAAACAGTGAACTACAAATAAAAAATGACAATCGATAAATAAACCAATATCAACCGAAATGAAAACGTTCAGAACAAAAACGCTACTAACTTAAGTACCAACCTAATGCAATGTGCTCTCAACTGTTGCTTACTGTGCCGTCTGCCATCGTTTCCGACCCTATATTACTTTCTGTTTTGTCTCCCTCAGCCTGTAATGTTTTTAATTATTTCTCTCGCTCTCCATTCTCTGCCGATGTACAGGATGTCACACGTACGACCCCAGCGTTAGGTCCAATGTTGCGTGGGTATCAGTAGCAAACAGGCGGGCCCCGATAGCTGCGTTTGCTACGGCGCGTTCGTCGGGCCTCGGCGGGTGGCTGTTACACTGCAGTACGGATGTGATATTAATGTTTGCCTATAATTTTGGCAAAGAGTAAACTGTAGTAATAGAAGCGTATCTGAGCGCTGCGTGTGTAACGTCAGAGAATAGTCGCGCTGGGCACTTCAGCACTAGCCACGGTGCTGTGTGGAGGTGTGTATCTCATGCAATAGGAGATGTCGGTCCATGTGAGGCAAAAACTACATTCATTCGGCACAGTGGGAGTGACGAATGCGGGCAGATGAATTAAGTTAAAAAAAAATGGTTCAAATTGCTCTAAGCACTATGGGACTTAACATCCGAAGTCATCAGTCCACTAGAACTTAGAACTACTTAAACCTAACTAACCTAAGGAGATCACACACATCCATATCCGAGGCAGGATTCAAACCTGCGACCGTAGCAGCAGCGCGGTTCCGGACTGAAGCGCCTAGAACCACTCGGCCTCAGCGGCCGGCTATTAAGTTCCAAATAACATCAATATCACGCTTCATGCGCGTTTTCAAGTAGGGCGCTCTCGTAATAAATGCAGCTAATGCCACAGCTTCACACTGTTATGGAGTAGCGCATATCCCTCCAGAGTAAATGGAATGATGCAGTGGTAAACGTTACTCACCAGAAAGACGCAGGTACACAGGAAGCTAGAGCGGCGACGAATCGTCCGTTGCAAAGGGTAACAGGAATAGCAGCTCACCTAGAAACACAAAGACAAAACGCAGTTTGATATCATCCTGCCGCACACTTTCAAAACTCTACAATACTCTATTTTAGAGACCTAGCTTCTTTAATGTTGCCCTAGATTTATGTGCTATTTAAAGCACAATTTCCTTGTTGTGTTTCTGGACTGTCATAACTTCAAACATCTACATCTACTTCTGCATTTACAGCGATACTCCACAAATCACCTTACCGCGCTTATCAGAGGGTACCCTGTACCACTACTAGTCGTTTCGTTTCCGGTTCCATTCGCAAATAGAACGAGGGAGAAGTGACTCTCTACATGCCTCCGTATTAGCCAAAATTTCTCGTATCTTCGTCGTACTTGCCCGCAGTGTATGTTGGTGGCAACAAAACCGTTCTGCAGTCTGCTTCAGATGCAGATTCTGGAAAAGTATGTAGCCTTCCCTCCAATGATTTCCATTTAAGTCCCCGAAGCATCCCGTAACACATGCTTGTTGTTCGAACCTACCAGTAACAAATTTAGCAGCCCGCCTCTGAACTGCTTCGATGTCTACCTTCAATCCGACCTGGTGCGGATCCCAAACACTCGAGTAACAATCACGAGTAGGACGACCAGCGGTCTCTTTTACAGATGAACCACACTTTTCTAGAATTCTCCTGATGAACCGAAGCTGACCATACGCCTTCCCTACCACACTCCTCACATGCTCGTTCCATTTCATATCGCCTTGCAACGTTACATCCAGATATTTAAACGACGTGACTGTGTCAATCATGTAACTACTGATACTGTAATCGAACATCATAAGTTTCATCTTCCTACTCATCCACATTAAATTATTTTTTTCTCATTTAGAGCTACCTGGTGAGAAAAGCTACAAATTTTGTCCACATCGTCTTGTATCTTCCTACAGTCACCTAACGTTGACACTTTACGGTACGCCACAACATCATCAGAAAGCAACCGCAGATTGATGCCCACCCTGTCTGCCAAGTTATTTCTGTATATAGAGAGTAAAAGCGGTCCTATCACACTTCCCTGGGGCACTCCTGACGATACCCTTGTCTCTGATAAACACTCGAGGACAACATACTTTGTTCTATCATTTAAGAAGTGTTCGAGCCAAACACAGGTCTGTAAATTTATTCCATATCCTCCTACCTCCTTTAACAGTCTGCGAAGGAACATGGTGTCAAATTCTTTTCGGAAACATATAAATATACACATATCAAAAAAACGTTTTGCATCACCTCGGTTCCGAGAGTTCCGTAACCTGCACAGAAAATTGGAATAGAGATCAAAAAAATATCATTTCCACCCTTTTTATTGCTCATGAAAACCACACTTTGCATGTTGTACCACCATACAGCGAGACCTTCAGAGGTGGTGGTCCAGATTGCTGTCACACCGGTACCACTAATACCCAGTAGCAAGTCCTCTTGCATTGATCCATGCCTCTATTCGTCGTGGCATACTATTCACAAGTTCATCAAGGCACTGTTGGTCCAGATTGTCCCGCTCCTCAACGGCGATTCGGCGTAGATCCCTCACAGTGGTTGGTGGGTCACGTCATCCATAAATAGCTCTTTTCAATCTATCCCAGGCATGTTCGATAGCTTTCATGTCAGGAGAACGTGCCTGCCACTCTAGTCGAGCGATGTCGTTATCCTGAAGGAAGTCATTCACAAGATGTGCACGATGGGGACGCGAATTGTTGTCTATGAAGACGAATACCTCGCCAATATGCCGGCGATATGGTTGCACTATCGGTCGGAGGACGGCGTTCACGTATGGTACAGCCGTTACGGCGCCTTCCATGACCACCAGCGGCGTACTTCGGCCCTACATAATGCCACTCCAAAACATCTGAGAACCTCCACCTTTCTGCACTCGCTGGACAATGTGTCTAAGGCGTTCAGCCTGACCGGGTGGCCTTCAAACACGTTCCGACGATTGTCTGGTTGATGGCATATTCGACACTCATCGGTGAAGAGGACGTGATGCCAATCCTGAGCGGTCCTTTCGGCATGTTGTGGGGCCCATCTGTACCGCGCTGCATGGTGTCGCGGTTGCAAAGATGGACTTCGCTATGGACATCGGGAGTGAAGTTGCGTATCGTGCAGCCTGTTGCACACAGTTGGAGTCGTAACAAGATGTCCTGTGGCTGCAGGAAAAGCATTTTTCAATATGGTGACTTTGCTGTCAGGGTTCCTCCGAGGCATAATCCGTAGGTAGCAGTCATCTACTGCAGTAGTAGACCATGAGCGGCCTGGCCGAGGCATGTCATAGACAGTTCCTGTCTCTCTGTACCTCCTCCATGTCCGAACAACCTCTCTTTGGTTCACTCCGAGACGCATGGGCACTTGTTGAGAGCCCTTCATGGCACAAAGGAACAAAGCGGACGCGATCGAGCCACGGTATTGACCGTCTAGATGGTTGAACTACAGATAACATGAGCCGTTTATCTCCTTCCTGGTGGAATGAGTGGAACTGATCGCTTGTCGCACCCCCCTCAGTCTAATAGGCGCTGCTCATGGATGGTTGTTTACTTCTTTCGGCGGGTTTAGTGAAGAGTGGTTCAAATGGTTCAAATGGCTCTGAGCACTATGGGACTTAACAGCTGTGATCATCAGTCCCCTAGAACTTAGAACTACTTAAATCTAACTAACCTAAGGACATCACACAACACCCAGTCATCACGAGGCAGAGAAAATCCCTGACCCCGTCGGAGTGAAGAGTGAAACGGGGGTTTAGTGAAGAGTGAAACGGGGGTTTAGTGAAGAGTCAAAGGGACTTTGTCTGTGATACTATATCCACAGTCAAAGTTTATCTTCAGTTCTGGGAGCCGGGATGATGCAAAACTATTTTTGATGTGTGTAATATGTGCCTATTGCCCTTCAACCATAGTTCACAGTGTATCATGCGAGAAAAGAACAACCTGAGTTTCGAACGAGCGATGCGTTCTAAAACCATCCAGAATCGTGCACATAAGCTTCTGTTTTTAAAAAAAATTATTATATTCGAACTGAGAATATGTTCAAGGGTTCTGTAGCAAACCGATGTTAGGGACATATGTCTGTAATTTTGCACGTCCGTTATTTTGCCCTTCTTATACACAGGAGTCACCTGCGCCTTTTTTCCTGTCGCTTGGGATTTCGCGCTGGGCGAGAGATTCGCGATAAATGCGAGCTAAGTAATGGGCCAGTGCAATAGAGTACTCTTTACAAACCGAACTAGGATTCCATACGGGTGTGGTGATTTATTTGTTTTCAACTCCTTCAATTGTTTCTCTACGCCACAGATATTAATGTCCATGTGAGAGAGTGTCTGATGGTCAAAGGACGGCATGTTTGGACGATTCTCCTGCGTGAACGATTTCTGAAGCGCGAAATTGAAAACTTCGGCTTTCGTTTTGCAATGAATAGGTCTCAACGTGTGCAAGAAGCTCTTCAAGTAGCACGAGCCAGTTCACGTTTTGTGAATTTTTTATATGGCCATAAAAGGCTTTTTTAGGAGAAAATTAACATACTCCTTACGACAGTCCCGTTCAGGGTCAGTGGTTTTTAAAGGCTGACTTCACATTTCATCAATCCATGTTAGTTTTTTGCTGTTCAATGACTTAATAACTCATTCAGTTTTGTCCAATCGTTGATTTTACCAATGGTAAAGAGTGAGTGAAATTATGGTGGTTCTTTAATGCAGACATTCATGGGGGAGCTTAAAAAAGGCTCGTTAACTTCTTAAATCAGAAAAATTATATACAAATGTTTTAATTTTATTTCATATTTTGCACTTGCGTGCTGTAGCCCTGCGGTTAAACTAATAACTCGGAACAGTAAACATTCCTATGTGACCACAGTGAACAGATTACCTGCTGTGCTGCAAATAATAAGTGCATAGCAATGAGCAAAATTCAAAAGCCTTTACACAATTGGCATAATAAGAACGAGTGGGGAAAGGAATTTCATTTTTTCCCGAATATACTTAATAGAGATCCAGACCCCAGATAAGCAAGAACATTCTCATAGCGCTTCTAAATTCATAAAGTCCTTCTTCGTGGATTTTGCGTTATAAACCACCATAATTCCACTTGCTCGTTAACATTTATTAACTTATCGCTGTTGGAAACGTTCCCTCTTGTCTAAATAGGATCGGATAATAAATTCAATACGATGGACATCCTATACATAAGGCTTTATTTTTTTATTTTTCAGCTTCAATCACGCAGTACTGAAGATACGTATAGGTATTTATGTTATTTCAAATAAAGTATAGGAAAATTCTGGTTAACTACGAATAAACTGAAAAGAAAATTTCTAATTAAACAAACATCAAAAATGAAAATTTGATGTTGCTTTTAAAATTGTCGCCTGTGAGGAATTAATTTGGTGCCTTCTGGTGTATGGCTACCACGTTGTTTCGAGTTTTGCCCGCACCGGGTTGAAAAATCTTCCATACTTAAGGTCACTGTGATGTAGTTATTCTCGCCTGTAAGATGGTCTCCAATACTATTTCGTTTGCCTTATTTTATTGTCTATGGTTGCAATGTTAATTTAATGTATGTTTTTTGCTTATTTTTTCTGTAGAAATTCTAAAATGGAACATATACTTCAATACCAGTAATCCTATCTGTAAATGCGTACTGTTATTGTACGTTTGGTAATATTATTAGAAAAATTTTTCTGCCTGTAAATGAAGTATTATGCCCATTAGAATAAAAATTTATATCTACGTAATGAGACGAAGTTGTAGGTAGTTGAAATTGGAGTTGTAAAGATGGTATACATAAGCAAAGTACGTAGATAAAGGATCTTTTTTTGTGTTGTGAGAAGTAAGTCTTTTGAAAGTTTTAAATTTTGATGTGCGTAGCAGTAGAGGAAAGAGATACGGAACGAGAAGAAGCTGAAGTATAGAGTTTTGGAAGATTATCAAGCGCAACGGAAAAGTTTATCAGGGACTGGACAATGACGTCTTGCGGGAGGTATTGACGGCATTGTAATTGAACATACTGTACATGAAATATTCAGGGGAGTGAAGACGACTAAAGAAAAGAAGTTTATCTCCTGACTAAATAAGAAGCGGAATTAATTGGTAGGTGAAGATGATATGTCGAGAAAGAAGAAAGGAAGACTC
This sequence comes from Schistocerca serialis cubense, assembly GCF_023864345.2. Lineage (NCBI taxonomy): Eukaryota > Metazoa > Arthropoda > Insecta > Orthoptera > Acrididae > Schistocerca > Schistocerca serialis. Next base: position 436,723,678 of record NC_064645.1, on the reverse strand, counting down.
AAGAATGGTGTAATGGCGGAAGGCAGATGCGGTTTTGAAAAACTGAGCGAATAACGAGACTCTGACTTGAAACTTTTTAGCAGAAGCTGGATTAACTGTGTTTTACTGATGGTGGAGTAACGTGCACATTATTTTTCAGCGAGCTGAAAACTTATTTGGAGTGTATGGTGCTGAAGAATGGTAACGAACTTACGAACTGTGTTTATCAGAGCTTGTGAATGTTACACGGATTTTCGTTGGGGGCACATTATTTAGAAGTGGTTTCGATTTTTGTAAGTACGTAGTATCAGTGTGTAAAGCTTTAAATAAAAGTGCACTTCACTAGACAAAATAAGTTTATTATCAGAATGGATTGTTACTATACGTTGTGTGCGTTTTGACTCACATACCACAACTAAATTCTAGCCGGCAGTATTTTGTGAGAGGTCAACGTTTAACGTCACCGCCTTAAGTCCTGGAGTCGTGACTTAGAGAAAAATATTTTTTATTGAATTTAAAAAGTCTGGATCGGAAGCAGAAGCCATACTATCGCCATCTTACTTTCACGGGAAAAGCTAGTATCAGTTAAATCTTGTTTAAGAGTGGCGTCAAAATGACGTGTCACTCCGAGCGACCAGCAAAGGCGGTAGCAGGGGCCCAACAAATGGCGAATAATACTAGAGGGTTCCTTGTGTGATTGGACCATCGGAAATTACGACTGGAAAAAAACAGCTAAATATTTCTGACAGAGATTAGAGATTAGATTAGATTATTAGATTATACTCTTATGTTCGTACCTAACCACGCGCTCAGAAATCTCGAAATATTCGGAGAACCGGCCACATATTTGTGACAACCAAGAACACACATTTAATGTCATTGCTGGGCGTGTCACCCGTAGAAACTTCATCCTTTTTTTTTTTTTTAACTCGTTTCTGATAGAACCCACTCTGCCCTCTGCCACGCACCTCACATTTGTGAAAGGAGTATAGGTCGATAGGTTTCAGGTACAATTTTGGTAACTGAATCGATTGTGAGCTTGCAGTGATGTTGTAAAGCTGTATCGCAGAACTTAGGTTATTATCTTTGGTGTGCTCGCAGTGAGCAGATAATGTTAACTTGTATTAGAGTGAGGAAGCAATGGTAATGTTATGTTTTAAATGTAAAGTCTCAATTTATCAATGTGTTTAATGAACATAATTATATCAAGACTGTAAAAGAAAGTGATTTGTGAAGGGGGAAGTTTAATGGAACTAGGTCTGTACCAGAAGTGGAAGGGCAGAACAAATGTTATATTGATGTTACTTTTTTTTCGCTGTTGCTGTGCCATCGGACTAACTTGGTTAGAGTTGCTAGATTTCAAAGACAGGAAAGTTTATTGTTTGGACGTTAAGGCGTTCATTAAATTTAAAATCAGCTTTGAGCACTTTTTCACAGTATGCGAAAAACCTTAGTGTTGTCATTTATGCCCATCTTTCATTTCTTACTTACCTTTCTCTTACAATTTTTAATTGGCCATGTATTTTTTCAAAAGTATACTTCGATATGCAACTAACAGAGAACTCATTGTACCTCACGAGTGTTTCTGTGTACATATAGCAATCTGCAACTTTAGCATAGCGGCGCGCAAACCAGAGCAGTACTGGAACGTGTTATCTAAAGTTGCGCGGAGTAGAGGTAAAGATTAAATATTTTAACGTTTTCTTTTTTTTATTCAGTCAGGGCCAACTTGTGTCATTCAGGGACAGATTTTCTGTACTGTGTATCAAAATGGCTCTGAGCACTATGGGACTTAACATCTGAGGGCATCAGTCCCCTAGAACTTAGAACTACTTAAACCTAACTAATCTAAGGACATCACACACATCCATGCGCGAGGCAGGATTCGAAACCGCGACCGTAGCGGTCGCGCAGTTCCAAACTGAATCGCCTAGAACCACTCAGCGTCAGCGACCGGCCCTACTGTGTATCACTTTTAGTTCTGGTATCTGTGATCAGTTTTGCAAAAGTAATTATCGTAGGTTTTATGTCAATGTTCATTATTAAAGCAGTTTATGCTCTTCAAAATTCTTGCAGTCAGATTGCTAACTTTTACAGTATGAAAGACTTCCCTTTACATTACATCACAAGTTTCACTATGATAGTTCATTTATTATTACAGCTCAGATGCAATTACTAGGAACAGAACTTCTACTCACATTTTTATTATTTATTTAAAGAGAACTTTCAAGATGTACTTCCAATTTCTGCACATGTTTTATACTGTCATGATTTATTCTACATATGTCAAACATGAGATTTCTTTACCTGGAGCTGTGCGTTCATCATAATCAAAACGTAGGTTTTTGAGTGCTCCTTACTTTTAGGCTCAATGATCTGTGGAAACTACTGCATAAGTATCGTGACTCACGCAGGGGGCCACGCGGGGTAGCCGCGCCATCTAAGGCGCCTTGTCACGGTCCGCGCGGCTCCCCCCGCCGGAGGTCCGAGTTCTCCCTCGGGCATGGGTGTGTGTGTCGTCCTTAGCCTAAGTTAGTTTTAGTTAGATTAAGTAGTGCGTAAGCTTAGGGAAGCTTCGTACAGAAACCAGATGGCAGTTATAAGAGTCGAGGGACATGAAAGGGAAGCAGTGGTTGGGAGGGGAGTGAGACAGGGTTGTAGTCTCTCCCCGATGTTATTCAATATGTATATTGAGCAAGCAGTAAAGGAAACAAAAGAAAAATTCGGAGTAGGTATTAAACTCCATGGAGAAGAAATAAAAACTTTGAGGTTCGCCGATGACATTGTAATTCTGTCAGAGACAGCAAAGGACTTGGAAGAGCGGTTGAACGGAATGGACAGTGTCTTGAAAGGAGGGTATAAGATGAACATCAACAAAAGCAAAACGAGGATAATGGAATGTAGTCGAATTAAGTCGGGTGATGCTGAGGGAATTAGATTAGGAAATGAGACACTTAAAGGAATTTTGCCATTTGGGGAGCAAAATAACTGATGATGGTCGAAGTAGAGAGGATATAAAATGTAGACTGGCAATGGCAAGGAAAGCGTTTCTGAAGAAGAAAAATTTGTTAGCATCGAGTATAGATTTAAGTGTCAGGAAGTCATTTCTGAAAGTATTTGTATGGAGTGTAGCCATGTATGGAAGTGAAACATGGACGATAAATAGTTTAGACAAGAAGAGAATAGAAGCTTTTGAAATGTGATGCTACAGAAGAATGCTGAAGATTAGATGGGTAGATCACATAACTAATGAGGAATTATTGAACAGGATTGGGGAGAAGAGAAGTTTGTGGCACAACTTGACTAGAAGAAGGGATCGGTTGGTAGGACATGTGTTGAGGCATCAAGGGATCACCAATTTAGTATTGGAGGGCAGCGTGGAGGGTAAAAATCGTAGAGGGAGACCAAGAGATGAATACACTAAGCCGGTTCAGAAGGATGAAGGTTGCAGTAGTTCCTGGGAGATGAAGAAGCTTGCACAGGATAGAGTAGCATAGAGAGCTGCATCAAACCAGTCTCAGGACTGAAGACCACAACAACAACAACAAGCTTAGGGACCGATGACCTCAGCCGTTTGGTCCCATAAGACCTTACCACAAATTTCACGCAGAGGAATTGTTTCTTATTCTGATGGGCATAAACGCAACCATCCTTCATATGCAAGAAGTGTAGCATTCGTCGCTACACATTCAGGAAGTGAAAAAAAAAAGAAAACGACGGCATGGTGAACATCTTCCGTTGCTCCGTTACTGAGCTTACGGCCAGGTGTGTCGGGTGAAGCCACAGAAAGACAGAGCACTCAGGCCGACAAACGTCCGCTCATTAACAGCGAATTGGCGCCTGCTGCAATTACACAAATGGCAGCAGTACGTTGCGGCCATAAGGCGGAAGGCCGGCCTGTTTACGTGTGAGGGAGGTCCTCATAACGTCGCGGTCGCGTGGGAGGGAAAGGTCGTGGGGAAGGACGCCTCTCCGTGGCGTGAGGCAACCTCCGGCAGGTTTCCGCGACTGCAGAGAAGCCAGTATCAACCACTTGTCACGTCCGTGCGACGCAGATTCAGCGACACCTAAAAAATAAGCACTTTAAACTCCATCGCAGAGAAAACTGTATATCCGTCGTACCACGGAAAGAATAACAACGCATCTCAGATAATAAGGTCAAACAATGGGCGTACCCCAAGATTTCAACACTAATAATGGTTCAAATGGCTCTAAACACTATGGGACTTAACATCTGAGGTCATCAGTCCCCTAGACTTAGAACTACGTAAACCTAACTAACCTAAGGACATCACACACATCCGTGCCAGAGGCAGGATTCGAACCTGCGACCGCAGCAGCAGCGCGGTTCCGGACTGAAGGGCCTCGAATCGCTCTGCCACAGCGGCCGGCTCACTAATAATGGCTTAGGTCAACACACAAGATGAAAGGTGGACATATATAGCTGAACTGGACATTTATTTGCGGATAGGTTCAGAATGATGGAAATTTCATGTTACACGAGCGAAGCAGTCGCGTGTAACATCTGTGACTTACGGCAGTGACAGTAGTATCTCTGAACTTGTGTATCTTTGGCGCAGTTGTAGAGCGGAGGGTAGTCGAGTGTTGGACACGGAGTAAGCTGGCAGAACGTTTAGCTTAATACATACGTAGGTCGATTTTGCTGAAGAAGATTGTTAGGAAATATCAATCTAATGGAAAGACTTACAGACTCAGCATTTAAGGAACAAAGAGAATATATTTGCATTAGAGACATGCTTTTAAGGTAATAATTTTTGTGGTACCTACTGATAATGTTAGCGATCCTTGCAGAGAACAGTCCATCTCTCCACCTCAGTTTAGGTCATTTCAGTGTAATCCATTTCAATTTGCATAGTAGCAAAGGCATTGCCTTGTTAGCCTTTTGTAAAGAAAGTAAAGTTTTTGGATTTCTGTGAGTTTTATGTTCATGTGAAGTAAGAGTTAGAAATACAGCATTCTCATTATAATGAACGGTTTAGCATTTTCATTTGAAGTAAGAAACTTTTTCTAGTATGAGAAAAGCGGCCCATACTTTCTCCCAGTAGTTTAGTTTTACTTTAGCATATTTCAGCTGGTGCAAGTTTTTCATGCTGTGCTATTGCTGCTGATTGCGCTGCAATTCTTCAGGTGAGATTCTTTTCATATTTTGTTGGTTCTTTCATTTCTCACCTCACCTTTTCATTGAGCAAATTCTATGCCTTTTCTATGTAATTCAAATTTTTAATGGGCCAGTGATCCGTGTGTGTTTCACAGTGTCGCTATGTAATTTCACTGTTTCAATTATTTTGGGCGATGCACAGTTTGACTTTGGTTGTCTTTTTTGAGTAACAGTTCTGATTTAATTTCCTGCACAGTGGACGCCAGTTTTTTACGTAAATGTGTGCATTGAGACACGCTATTCGCAATAGTAATTTCAGTCAAACCTTTTCTTAACGGAGGGCAGAAGATTCAGTTTTGAGTAAAAAACAGAAACATTTTTAAGCTCATTCGTGAACGAACGAACGACAGAATCAGAGCAAACAACTTTCAGTGGTAGTCAGAGTGAAAAACTTGTTAGGGTGTTACGGGTAGTTTGTGCTGAGAAATAGTTGTTAAGATAAAAACTGATACATTGTGCTTTTTATGAGTTAATTAAGACTAAAGTTAACCAGTCAGGCAGTTGCGCACTCCGATTTAAGCGGCCCGCCAGATACAATTGTTCTCACAGCGTAGACGCTATGGCACAAGACCACTCAGACCTCGACTCGGGTTCGATCATTACTGCCGCCCTTTGTCCAGATTTGCTATCGCTCTCTTGCTTGTTCGGCTTTAGGAAACCAAACGAAGAACACGTCTGGCGACCCCGTCTCTGATGGTCCAATTGTCCAATTAAATTTATCACGCACAACAGTCTGATAGGCTAACTTAAGTGCTAACTAACTCGAAAACTGTGTAACTTATAGAAATTTCTCAGGACAATATAGCCTATAACACCCTTACAGACGCTTTTCAGACTATCTCTGTATATCACGCTGCCTGACAAAAAATATGAAGCATCCAGAAGCGGAGCAGGAAACGCAGTGAAACTTCATGGGCTGAGATGGCATGCGGTGTTACTTCAGTAGTTACGAAATCAAGCCAAATTTGCAAAGAACTTGGCAGTATAAGCCCAAGTATCCGTGCGATGCGGCACTCCCTCTGGCCTGGATGCGTGCACTGATTCGGATGACAAAAAACCGTTATCTCCTCCTCAGACAAGTTGGCCCACAGCTGTTGTGACAGGTCCAAAATGGTCCAAATGGCTCTGAGCACTATGGGACTTAACATCTATGGTCATCAGTCCCCTAGAACTTAGAACTACTTAAACCTAACTAACCTAAGGACATCACACAACATCCAGTCATCACGAGGCAGTGAAAATCCCTGACCCCGCCGGGAATCGAACCCGGGAACTCGGGCGCGGGAATGTTGTGACAGGTCCTTGAGACACTCGGTATTGGCTCTAAGGTAGAGTTTACATTGGAGATGGTCCCACACATGTTGTAAGGGTTTTGTTTTATGCAGAAAATTGTAATTTCGGTAATACTTCCGGGTCGTATGGCCGTGGTCCATGGAACTCTTCTATCCCTGACGTTTCGCCCAAAGCTACGTCGGACATCTTCGGAGGTGGTCCTGGTTGTACTAAGTCTTGCCGACTGACGAATCGGACGTCGAAGAACGGCCTAAATACCGAGAAAAATGGGCGTGGTCTGGATTTCACGTGATAGCAGTGATAAACCTTGTCAAGGATAAAATATAACTATCGATCATAGTACGTCAAAGATAAAAACTTCTCATCGATTCTCTAGCGCCACTGTCCATATATCGCTGAGTTTCATAGCTCTGCAATGCTCTACCACCTGGTTGCGTTGAGGTAAACTTGTAGTTGAATGATAAGGGCTAGCTGTGCACGCCGTGAACCGTACATATTGGTTATCAAATCCGCTTATATTTGGCCTGTAAAGCAATTACGTAAGCCCGGTATCGCATGCGCAAAAGATCCTTAAAACATGTACAACTGAAGGTGTGCTCGTGACCCTGATGCCAAGTTTCGCCGAGTCTAGAGGAGCAACGTACGAGGGTTATTCAATAAGTAATGCCCCACATTTTTTCTCAGAATATATATATTGTTAAGAGTTAGAATTTGGTGTAAATATACATCAACACGTCTTGTCCATGAACTATTTTTCTACGTAGTCTCCATCACGTTCTATGGCCGTACGCCAACGCTGATAAAACCTCTTGTCCTTGCGGAGTTTCAAAGAATAAATGATGAAATGGTGCGGGCCTCAACTACGTACCCTCCGACTCACAGTTGAAATATTAAATGTTTTAGCTGGTTTCGTTGTCTAGGGGCTGGGATACGTAGCTGCCGCATTACAAGCCAAATACTGCTGAGTCTACAGTATACAATATGAATAGACACATGAATCGAATGATCGAAGGTTCCTGTCAATTGGCAATTGCGAATTTTGAATGTTATATAGAAAATTATAAATGAAAGATTGGAATTAAATAAATTCTGCAGGCACTATTTTAACGGCTTTAAATGATGAGCACGATAGCAGAAGTACTTTTAAGAATGCTCTTTAATACTGTAAAATACTTGGTGTCGATAGTCCAGCAATTAAATAAAATATAAGTTGAATAACACGGAAACAATAGATTCCTACTTCACATAATTAGTTATGAACAACAACACAGCTCTCGAGATATTCACTTCTAAACGTATACTACGTCTTTACTGCAGAAGCCATGGAAATCTCACAAGTCGGCACTACGAAATACTTCGATCTCCCGCAACCACGTGCAAACTGCCCCACTCTCCAACGCAGTTCCTGCGACCGGCCGTCGCGCCTTTCCGTCCAGCACCCTCCCGTGTCCTGTCCAGCACTCTCCAACTTCCATCCAGTCTCCCCATTAACGAGTGCTGTGATTGGCTAGAGCGATCCCGCCATTTCTTCAAGCCAACGCACACTCACAAACATATTGAAACACATACGAAATACTGGGTTTAAATAACTTGAAATTAAACACGCTCTAACACACATTATTAAATACATAAACAAATTAAAGAAACATATATCAAAGGAATAGAACAGAAGTAAGCCAGTAGCCTGATGTCTCTGTGCTTTCTAAACACAGTAAATAATTGACCAATTTCTTCATTAATAGTATATGTCGGATATAAACAAAGACATAGATGAAGAAACATAATTGTAAGCATGCTGCTACCGTTTTTTCGTGTAACTGTGGAGTACTTATTGCCTGACGCGATCGATAGTAGCCGGCCGAAGTGGCCGTGCGGTTAAAGGCGCTGCAGTCTGGAACCGCAAGACCGCTACGGTCGCAGGTTTGAATCCTGCCTCGGGCATGGATGTTTGTGCTGTCCTTAGGTTAGTTAGGTTTAACTAGTTCTAAGTTCTAGGGGACTAATGACCTCAGCAGTTGAGTCCCATAGTGCTCAGTGCCATTTGACCCATTTGATCGATAGTAATCGACCACTTTGACCTCCAATAACTCATGTACTATTCAAGTTACATGCCTGTAATTTATACCAATTTAGGTTTACACTAATAGCTTTCTAAAGACATGTCGATCGACAAAATCGGGTGAACCGTTTAGATTTTGGAAATTCGTTGCTGGGTGTTACTTGTATAATTTATCGTCATATACTGAACTCTAAACTAATAAAGGTATTGAAAATCTGATTACACCATCAGAATCGTTGTGCAAATAATGGTAATGTATATGTTTCTTTTTGAGGTATCATGATTCATCTGGCAACTATTAATTATTACACGAACTGTGAAACGTCTGCCATTAAGGTTTCACAAAGTCCGGCATCTTTGGCACTCCCGGCGTGTCACCTTCGTTGACACAGCGTCAGCATGGAATTCCCAGCCACGCGTCGGCTGGACCACGTGCTGCGGCCACCCCTGTTGCTCATGTAACGTTCAGCACTACGTGTTTGCTGCCGGGCCCCGGCCACGCCAACTCCGAACTTAGAATATTTTCAGGGCGCCACAACTCGTCCGCTACGTCACATCACGTAGGTGTAGCCATGTTTTCACTGCATGACTGACACTCTCGTCATCATCAAAGTACGTTCCCGTAGGGAATCTTTAAGCCAGTCGTGTCGAATAATAGCATCCGCACGATTCAGCACGTATGGAACAGTGGCTGTGACAGGACGCCCCGAGCGTGGCTGATCGTGGGGCTCTCTTTCCGCATTTCGTGAGGCTGTAACTTTCTTTACCCATCCCCCAACTGTACCCCTATCAAATGCAGCATCCGCATACGCTGCATACAAACGTTTATGGATGTTGTAAAGACATTGCTTTCCCCGAAAGTTGGTAATATTTTTTTTTCTTTTGTGCATTACCTTGTCTTAGTACGTATGTATCATTTATTTCAACTATTCTTTATTTGTTAATGCGTCACATTGTTTCTTCATTCATTTTGCTACTGTTTTATATTCTATATTGTACGATATGTGGCCGGTTCGCGGGTGGAAAAACGTGGCAAAGTTCGTTGTGAAAGACGGTGATACGCAGAGGAACGATTACAGTGCGTCCGCTGTGTTAATAGGAGATCGTGCATTATTAAGTGAACAGTAAAACCTGAAAACTATATCGAGTGTTTGCGGTGGCGATTTTACATACTGTGTGAACTTGTGACAATTAGCCATGAATCAGAAACCATTGTCGTGTGGAGACACTAACTGCTAGAATTGCGTGAAAGTGGAACAAACCAAAATGTTAAGTAAAAGAACAGTGTTGTGATTTGATCAACAAACATTTATTATATCGTCCAAACTGTCTTAACGACGACGACGTAAATTGAACTGATGTTTAATGGACTGCTATAGTGATGAACACATGTGACTGTTTTCCTGTGGCAACACGGTGAAAGAACTGTGCGAAGTATTGGCATTAACCGGATATATATCGTAAGTACTAAAGACATTGCATAATTCCGACCTACCCGCACCGCATGATTAATAAACTTTTAATAATAAAACGTCGCTCGCGTAACGACAACGCACACACTGGACCTATTAGTATCGCGCCAGTGCTGCCAGCTGATTTGACTACAACGGAGACGTGGACCACCGCCGTAACTGGAATATTAATGAAACAGGAGGATCCATCATTATCTTCACGCCACGAACCAGGATTCACTTCACACATCATCTGCGCGGACCACCGCTGACGTCATCGCCGTGCCTGCAGCAACAGTTAAGACATTAAAAGAAAATTATTACGCTCTCTCTCATTTCAAAATTAAAGACAATTGCAGTTAAATCAACTATTTTAAAAATACTGTCACAATATATCAATTTTGTTTAGTTCCAATAAATATTCTTTCCATTATGTCGTCTTGTTGACTGTGTTGAAAACCCGCCAAATTAAAGTTCAGTTAATAATTTTCTTTCAAAATTCTTCTCAGACATTTTGCTGCTCATTATAATTTTATTTTAATGTTTGTTTGTAACTTCTTTTGTAGGGAGTACGTATTTTATTTTTTGTGTAGTAAAATTAGCTACCATAAAATTACGTATATTACCAGCTGATGCTGTCCGCCATTACTGCTTGAAAACTGCACCTATTTTCTCATTGGCTGTCAGCTTCAAAACAAAATTACGTATTTCGTTGGCATCTAGCAGATGCGCGATATCTATGTAGGCCCCTACAATAATTTGTTTTTACTTTTGCAGGTTTACTGGAATCATATTGACTTTAATTGTTCATTTGGCCCCCGTTAAAGTGATTTATCGCATCTATATATTAATTGTACCGAATTACCTATTTTTTAATTACGTAAACACTGGCATACCATATATAGAATGAAATTGACGTCTTATTGACCTCACATAAGATTCTGCACGTTCTGACAAGGACTATGCCATCTTTTTTTAGTCTATTACTAACAGGGGTAATCAGATTCCTTGTATAGGTCATGTTTTATTATTTAAAAGGGATTTTTAGAAGTAGAGAACCAGTTTCTTTACAATGTTCACCACGGTTTCTTTTTCTGGACGCAAGAATTCAATAACAGCACGCTGCTAGTAACGTGAGTCGTATGTAGACGCCACGTTGACGCTGTACTACGACTCTGCCATCTCCGAGGACGGTTCGAAATTTCACTGGAGCACAGAATGAACATGAAATGAGAAACACCAACAGGGACGCTTGTCTATTATATTACAGCTTTTTTTTAAAAAAATGTGGGGCGTTACTTACTGAACGCCCCTCGTAGTACAGCGCGGTACATTTCGTGCCGTGAATCTCAGATTATGGCATCTACATTACCTTTAACAGTATTAAGAGAAAAATAACTAATAAATCAGCAAGGTGTCAAAGATTAGGTTGTTCACGTGCTCTTGTGCCCTTACACAACAGCCACCACTGATGAGGCTCGTTGTTAAAAAAAAAAAAAAAAAAAAAAACCTCAGCAGCCCTTGGTGATAAACCACGACACTCTTCAAATATTTTCCGAGCTGTAGGGCATCACCTGCCGAAAACAGATTCTGATTGACTGCCTTTTTGTAATAAACATGTCAGACGTCGTTCTGCCTCCCGGCGTCTGGCGCTCCTCCGTGCTCGCGGCTCGAGACGTGTGCGCGTCCTCGGGTAGAGAGCAGTTTCCCCTGCCACGGTGAAGCGTGTTGCAACCCGCAGTGGGAGGCGTCGTTCCGTACCGCTGCGGCCTTGCCCTTGGCTGCCCGTGTGGGCCCAGCGACTGCAGTCTCTAGTGTCTAGACTCTGGGCTCTAGCTTCTAGCCTCTAGCCTCTGCTTGCGTAACCCGCCAGCCGCCTCTCAGTTCCTCCGGCGACACCCGAGCTACGCTGGGGGGCCCCACGCTGCCCGCACACCTCTGTAGCCCCCAGCACCCGCTGTGAGGCAGTGTGACGTACACTTTGCATCGATCGACAATAGGCTTAAACAGAAAGCATTTTTAAAAAAAGTGTCACATATTCTTACAAGAGGTTTTATTGGTCAAAGCAAGAAGAAAAGTTCCTATAAATGAGCCTCTGAGAAATCCGTTCCGTTTAACGTAAATTCATGCTTTACAATAATTCGTGATCATTTATTCAGATGTACAAATTAAATATACACTAATGGCCATAAAAATTGCCACACCACGAAGATGACGTGCTACAGACGCGAAATTTAACCGACAGGAAGAAGATGTGATATGCTAATGATTAGCTTTTCAGAGAATTCAACAGGGTTGGCACCGGTGGCGATACCTACAACGTGCTGACATGAGGAAAGTTTCCGATCGACTTCTCATACACAAACAGCAGTTTACCGGCGTTGCCTGGTGAACGCTGTTGTGATGCCTCGTGTAAGGAGGAGAAATACGTACCATCTCGTTTCCGACTTTGATAAAGGTCGGATTGTGGTCTATCGCGATTACGGTTTATCGTATCGCGACATTGATGCTCGCGTTGGTCGAGATCCAATGACTGTTAGCAGAATATGGAATCGGTGGGTTCACGAGGGTAATACGGAACGCCGTGCTGGATCCCAACGGCCTCTTATCACTAGCAGTCGAGATGACAGGCATCTTATCCGCATGGTTGTAACGTATCATGCAGCCACGTCTCGATCCCTGAGTCAACACATGGGGACGTTTGCAAGACAATAACCATCTGTACTAACAGTTCGACGACGTTTGCAGCCGCATGGACTACCAGCTCGGAGACCATGGCTGCGGTTACCCTTGATGCTGCATCACAGACAGGACGCCTGCGATGGTGTACTCAACGACGAACATGGGTGAACGAATGGCAAAACGTCATTTTTTCGGATGAATGCAGGTTCTGTTTACAGCATCGCGATGGTCGCATCTGTGTTTGGCGACATCGCGGTGAACGCACATTGGAAGCGTGTATTCGTCATCACCATACTGGCGTATCACCCGGCTTGATGGTATGGGGTGCCATTGGTTACACGTCTCGGTCACCTCTTGTTCGCATTGACGGCACTTTGAACAGTGGACGTTACATTTCAGATGTGTTACGACCCGTAGCTCTACCCTTCATTCGATCCCTGCGAAACCCTACATTTCAGCAGGATAATGCACGACCGCATGTTGCAGGTCCTGTACGGGCCTTTCTGGATACAGAAAACGTTCGACTGCTACCCTGGCCAGCACATTCTCCAGATCTCTCACCAATTGAAAACGTCTGGTCAATGGTGGCCGAGCAACTGGCTCGTCACTACTCTATATGATAGCGTTGAAGCTGCATGGGCAGCTGTACCTGTACACGCCATCCAAGCTCTGTTTGACCCAATGCCCAGGCGTATGGAGGCCGTTGTTACGGCCAGAGGTGGTTGTTCTGGGAGCCGGCCGGAGTGGCCGAGCGGTTCTAGGCGCTACAGTCTGGAACCGCGTGACCGCTACGGTCGCAGGTTCGAATCCTGCCTCGGGCATGGATGTGTGTGATGTCCTTAGTTAGGTTTAAGTTCTCGGGGACTGATGACCTCAGAAGTTAAGTCCTATAGTGCTCAGAGCCATTTGAACCATTTGTGGTTGTTCTGGCTACTGATTTCTCAGTATCTATGCACCCAAACTGCGTGAAAATGTAATCACATGTCAGTTCTAGTATAATATAGTTGTCCAATGAATACCCGTTTATCATCTGCATTTCTTCTTGGTGTAGCAATTTTAATGGCCAGGAGTGTAATTACGCTTACTACAAAAATTTTAGTTATTTGTACCTTAAAATCCTTTTTATAATGCCTAAAAGTTGTAGTACCACTTTTCTTCCCCGCATTTTACTCCCAATGAAATGTAAAAGTGGTATAAATTAGGAGATGTACCATTCTTCCTACTAAAGTTATGGTGAAGTTGAATAGCTGAGAAAGAATGCGCTGTCTTTTAATCTCCATGACTGCAATTTATTTATAAAACATAAACATAATGTGATACAGTAAATGTCAGTGTGCACTTGTTGCACCCATTATGCATTGCTCGCATTATCGTTTTTAAATACTAGAATGCTGCCTACTCAGTCTGTCTAATAGTTCAGCAGTGCGTTCATCTTCGGATTACACATAAATTATTGTTTCTAAATTGTTAAAGTTCAGATTTTGTCATCCTAATATTTCAAGAGGCTTTATAATGGAGCATGTCTGTTTATTTCACCGTCCTTGTCGTCCTCCCCTGTTAAAGTGACAACATGTGCAGGTCCAGATTCCTCAGCCGGACTTCCAGTAGTCAGCTGGTCGAAGCAGAGGGACGTACGGGAGAAGCGCCGTCACCTCTCGCCTTCTTGTCTCGGTGACAGGTCGCCCAGTATTGTTGAGAGGGACGCGTTTAACACTACACAAGCGAGGACGGCCACGAGCATGATGTGACGTTGTAGTATCCAGACTTTTGAAAGGGATTCCTGCATCGAAAGATTCTTTTTATAAAGCGAGATGTGCGCAGTTTTCTGGCAACGAAGCCATCGAACTTCCAACCAATCGAACTTTTCATTTTGCGTGTTATTCTTTCTAAATGTCACAATTTTCTCTAGATCCTTTGTTGAGACAGAATCATTAATGGACATTCTACAAAGGGTAAAGGATTGCTTTCTCCTTGCCTTTTGAATGGCATTACACCAATCATCCGGAGTGAAAATTTGGGCGAATCTTCATTTTGTCTCGATAACTCCGAAATCCCAATCGTTTATCAGAAAGGGGTGTCGTGACAACATAAACTTGTGGTCAACCGTATCAATCTCATTTTTTGATTTCTTTACAATCTCTGTCCAAATTAGGGCAAGTTTCGAATTCCGATTTTGACCTGTTGCCGCCTCACTGTATGCTACTGCGTGATGAACATGATCGGCATGGAGTTCTACATGCTTCAGAAGGCTGGAACATACTTCTTGGGAAGCTTTTGATACCACAGTCTCATCGCAACTGTACATAAAAGCAACCGATATTACAAATCTAAAGGAAGACATCAGTGCTAATACGAGGACTGCCCAGAAAGTAGTGCACCGCATTTTTCTTCTCAGCCAAAAACAATGCTACGAATGCGAAACTACGTATATATTATTTGAAATCTCCTGAGTGACCGCACCAAGTTTCTGTTTTCGTCACTTTCGACAGACAGTGTAGCTGCAGTAATGTTTCAAAATGGCGTCTTTAGGTGATTTACGTTACAAGCAACGTGCCGTCATTGAATTTCTCACTGCAGAGAAAGAAACTGTGGAGAGCATTCACAAACGCTTGTAAGTCAGTGGAGCATCTGATGTCGACAGAAGTACATGGAGGATGAGGTCATCAGAAGGCGGTTCGGCGGAGCTCCACGATTTGCAGCGGTCGTGGAGACCATCCATTGCTGTCACACCTGAAATGTTGCAGCCAATTGATGTTGTCATTCGCGAGTACAGACGCATTACGACTCGGCAGTTGGCAGTGCATCTGTCAATCAGCAAAGGAAGTGTGGGTGCAATTATCCGCACTCTTGGATATTCAAAGTGTGTGCAAGATGGGTCCCACGTTGTCTAACGGTGGATCACAAAATGCAAGAATATCAGTTGTTCGGACCTATTTTCACGACACACGTGTCCAACTCTTTACTCTCACTGCTACCGTCCGACTTACATGGACGTGGTCACGTGAACAGCACGTGAGGGAGGGTGGAAGGGCTTGACAGCAACAAAATATACATCTCTCACGTGATCGTCAACGGAGCGCAATACTCTTACGAACAATTAATTTTCTTTATGGTACTTTTACAGTCAAACAACTGCATCAGAGAGACACTCAGGGGCAAATTCAGATAGTCATTTTCACATAAGGAATTTTAATCATCTATGCATTAATAAAAATGTAAGGTGACAACTGGGGTGTCCAAGGATCTGTTCACCTTACAGTCCAAGAACCACGCCACGTAAATAGTATCCGTCAACAAAATGAGTGACGAACATCTTGAGCATGTCACATACTTTTAGTATTTAAGGGTAATACTAAAAATTGGTGTTAAGTAAGACGATCACGTAGGGAAGGCAAAAGGAAGCGTTAGATTTGCTGGATCTGGAGAACTGCGATGAGAAATCGCATACAAGACACCATCGTGACCAATTACAGACCAGTGCTCCAGTGTTTGGAGTCGTTATCAAGAAGGCAAAAAATGGTTCATATGGCTCTGAGCACTATGGGACTTAACAGCTACGGTCATCAGTCCCCTAGAACTTAGAACTACTTAAACCTAACTAACGTAAGGACAGCACACAACACCCAGCCATCACGAGGCAGAGAAAATCCCTGACCCCGCCGGGAATCGAACCCGGGAACCCGGGCGTGGGAAGCGAGAACGCTACCGCACGACCACGAGATGCGGGCTCAAGAAGGCAGTAGACACCGAAAGCATTCAGGGATTCGCTACTACGATGATAACATGTCGGTACAGCCCACAGGAAAGTGTAACAGAAATGATCGAGGAACTTAAATTTGAACCCTTGGAACAAAGACTACGTAGTTCTCGTGAAACCCTGTTGGTCAAATTTAAAGAACTTGTATTCTGAGAAGACTGTGATATTATTACGCTGCCACCAACAACACTTTGCGCAGGTATCACACGAAAAAGGCTTATAGACAGTCATTCTTTCCTCGCTTATCACTTTAATAGAAATAGAAAACTGATAATACTGGTACGATGTACCCTCGACCGTATACTGTAAAGTAACCTGTAGGGTATTTATACAGATGTAGATACACGTATTCAGTGAGGGAAAATGAGTGAAAATCATCTTTACTTATATGAAGATCCTCTGCATGATGTGAAAATAGCCGGTCTCTATGGACGAGCGGTTCTAGGCACTTCAGTCTGGGAACGCGCGACCGCTACGGTCGCAGGTTCGAATCCTGACTCGGGCATGGATGTGTGTGATGTCTTTAGGTTAGCTAGGTTTAAGTAGTTCTAAGTCTAGGGGACTGATGACCTCAGATGTTACGTTCCATAGTGCTTAGAGGCATTTGAACCATTTTGATGAACGTGTAGTGTGTAAACAGTGCAACAATAATCACTGGATCGATCTGTTTAATCAGTCTGTAACCTCACCTGAATCAATTACCCGATTTTGGAATTCAAATGCACTGACGGATAACAAATCGGAACACCAATAAATTATTAATGTATTGCACCAGAGCCATATGCCGAACATGTCCTCCCTCTCGGTAATGCCATGTGGCCCGTTCTTCTTGCGACTATACATTTTCATGACCACTGGTGCCAGCAATCATGTACAGTGGCTAAATTCCTGCCAAGCCGTTCTGCAATATGACAGAAGGACCACGCAGCTTCTTGCAGCCCTATTACACGACTTCGTTCAAACTCATTGAGATGCTGATAATGGCGTCTTTATAGCTTTAAAGGCGTTCTTGACTAACACCAACTCACTACGTACGATCCCAGATGTGACTAACACTAACGACCGTTACAGCGCGTATTTAATGCAAACCTGATTTGCATCCTCATAGAACGTGGTAGGGAAACTAGAAAACCTGAAAAGGGAAATGCAAAGGCTCGATCTAGATATAGTAGGGGTCAGTGAAGTGAAGTGGAAGGAAGACAAGGATTTCTGGTCAGATGAGTATCGGGTAATATCAACAGCAGCAGAAAATGGTATAACAGGTGTAGGATTCGTTATGAATAGGAAGGTAGGGCAGAGGGTGTGTTACTGTGAACAGTTCAGTGACCAGGTTGTTCTAATCAGAATCGACAGCAGACCAACACCGACAACGATAGTTCAGGTATACATGCCGACGTCGCAAGCTGAAGATGAACAGATAGAGAAAGTGTATGAGGATATTGAAAGGGTAATGCAGTATGTATAGGGGGACGAAAATCTAATAGTCATGGGCGACTGGAATGCAGTTGTAGGGGAAGGAGTAGAAGAAAAGGTTACAGGAGAATATGGGTTTGGGACAAGGAATGAAAGAGGAGAAAGACTAATTGAGTTCTGTAACAAGTTTCAGCTAGTAATAGCGAATACCCTGTTCAAGAATCACAAGAGGAGGAGGTATACTTGGGAAAGGCCGGGAGATACGGGAAGATTTCAATTACATTACATCATGGTCAGACAGAGATTCCGAAATCAGATACTGGATTGTAAGGCGTACCCAGGAGCAGATATAGACTCAGATCACAATATAGTAGTGATGAAGGGTAGGCTGAAGTTCAAGACATTAGTCAGGAAGAATCAATACGCAAAGAAGTGGGATACGGAAGTACTAAGGAATGACGAGATACGTTTGAAGTTCTCTAACGCTATAGATACAGCAATAAGGAATATCTCAGTAGGCAGTACAGTTGAAGAGTAATGGGCATCTCTAAATAGGGCCATCACAGAAGTTGGGAAGGAAAACATAGGTACAAAGAATGTAGCTGCGAAGAAACCATGGGTAACAGAAGAAATACTTCAGTTGATTGATGAAGGAGGAAGTACAAACATGTTCCGGGAAAATCAGGAATACAGAAATACAAGTCGCTGAGGAATGAAATAAATAGGATGTGCAGGGAAGCTAAGACGACATGGCTGCAGGAAAAATGTGAAGACATCAAAAAGATATGATTGTCGGAAGGACAGACTCAGCATACAGGAAAGTCAAAACAACCTTTGGTGACATTAAAAGCAACGGTGGTAACATTAAGAGTGCAACGGGAATTCCACTGTTAAATGCAGAGGAGAGAGCAGATAGGTGGAAAGAATACATTGAAAGCCTCTATGAGGGTGAAGATTTGTCTGATGTGATAGAAGAAGAAACACGAGTCGATTTAGAAGAGATAGGGGATCCAGTATTAGAATCGGAATTTAAAAGAGCTTTGGAGGACTTACGGTCAAAGAAGGCAGAAGGGATAAATAACATTCCATCAGAATTTCTAAAATCATTGGGGGAAGTGGCAACAAAACGACTATTCACGTTGGTGTGTAGAATATATGAGTCTGGCGATATACCATATGACTTTCGGAAAAGCATCATCCACACAATTCCGAAGACGGCAAGAGCTGACAAGTACGAGAATTATCGCACAATCAACTCAACAGCTCATGCAGAGAAGTTGCTTACAAGAATAATATACAGAAGGATGGAAAAGAAAATTGAGAATGCGCTAGATGACGATCAGTTTGGCTTTAGGAAAAGTAAAGGGACGAGAGGGGCAATTCTGACATTACGGCTAATCATGGAAGCAAGGCTAAAGAAAAATCAAGACACTTTCATAGGATTTGTCGACCTTGAAAAAGCGTTCGACAATATAAAGTGGTGCAAGCTGTTCGAGATTCTGAGAAAAGTAGGGGTAAGCTATAGGGAGAGACGGGTCATATACAATATGTACAACAACCAAGAGGGAATAATACGAGTGGACGATCAAGAACGAAGTGCTCGTATTAAGAAGGGTGTAAGACAAGGCTGTAGCCTTTCGCCCCTACTCTTCAATCTGTACATTGAGGAAGCAATGATGGAAATAAAAGAAAGGTTCAGGAGTGGAATTAAAATACAAGGTGAAAGGATATCAATGATACGATTCGCTGATGACATTGCTATCCTGAGTGAAAGTGAAGAAGAATTAAATGATCTGCTGAACGGAATGAGTCTAATGAGTACACAGTATGGTTTGAGAGTAAATCGGAGAAAGACGAAGGTAATGAAAAGTAGTAGAAATGAGAACAGCGAGGAACTTAACATCAGGATTGATGGTCACGAAGTAAATGAAGTTAAGGAATTCTGCTACCTAGGCGGTAAAATAACCAATGACGGACGGAGCAAGAAGGACATCAAAAGCAGACTCGCTATGGCAAAAAAGGCATTTATGGCCAAGAGAAGTCTACTAATATCAAATAAAGCCTTAATTTGAAGAAGGAATTTCTGAGGATGTACGTCGGGAGTACAGCATTGTATGGTAGTGAAACATGGACTGTGGGAAAATCGGAACGGAAGAGAATCGAAGCATTTGAGCTGTGGGTCCGCAGCTCGTGGTCATGCGGTAGCGTTCTCGCTTCCCCCGCCCGGGTTCCCGGGTTCGATTCCCGGCGGGGTCAGGGATTTTATCTACCTCGTGATGACTGGGTGTTGTATGATGTCCTTAGGTTAGTTCGGTTTAAGTAGTTCTAAGTTCTAGGGGACTGATGACCATAGATGTTAAGTCCCATAGTGCTCAGAGCCATTTGAACCATTTTGAGGTGTGGTGCTACAGACTAATGTTGAAAATTAGGTGGACTGATCAGGTAAGGAATGAGGAGGTTCTACGCAGAATCGGAGAGGAAAGGAATATGTGGAAAACACTGATAAGGAGAAGGGACAGGATGATAGGACATCTGTTAGGACATGAGGGAATGACTTCCATGGTACTAGAGGGAGCTGTAGAGGGCAAAAACTGTAGAGGAAGACAGAGATTGGAATACGTCAAGCAAATAATTGAGGACGTAGGTTGCAAGTGCTACTCTGAGATGAAGAGGTTAGCACAGGAAAGGAATTCGTGGCGGGCCACATCAAACCAGTCAGTATACTGATGACAAAAAAAAAGTGGCGCTACTATCGCAATTCTTACGTGACTGGCGCCAAGTTTGAATATACATTGTCTTTCAGACGTAGAAACACGCCTACTAACTTTCGTTTATATCGTACAACTCCTTCTTGGTGCTGCGATTTTTTGTTTTCCGTCAATGTATGCAAACGTTGTGCGAAAATATGGTAACGCCGCGAGAAATGCATTCTTCAACATAAATGCAGGTGCTTTCCAAGACTGCATGTTGCGCTGTTGTATTTCAACCGAACAGCAGCTGTGCAACGTCCTCAATACGTTGCAAGTATCAGTTGTGGTCAAAACAATGTTCTGGGCAGTCTTGAGTGCATAACGTCGGAGCTAAGTTGATTCGGACAAGTGCAAATTGTTGGCGATCGTACAGTGGATGCTTCGGTATTCAAGGTACCCGAAGTGTCTCATGTTTCAAAAGGTACCGTATCGAATATCTGCATCGCGTGCAGGGATCACGGACGTTAAGTGTGTGCTGGTTGATGGTGGCAGATGGTCATTGAAAAAGATTGTTATGAAATGTAAGAGAACGACAAGTACAGAAACAGCTGCGGAACTGAATGTGGCACTAGCGACGCCTTGTAACACCGAAAATGCAGAATGCATGGCACCTGCTACCGATATATAATTTTTTTAATTGTATGTAAATATTTGTAATTTAAATGCTTTATTTTAATAAGTAAGGACATTGCCTCACTGTGTGTGTGTACGTTTAGGTATAAGTCTGTTGACGTTTCATTGTATTTTTCTGTGTTTTACTCTGAAACTTATAAGCTCTTGGAAAAAGCCAAAGGAATTGTTATTTGCATCGACTAGCAACGATAATAGCAGTGCTTGTGCGTTGTAAAATCTTTGGGTAGGGAATTGTTGCGCGCAGCGCGTGGAGAGAGGGAGACGGGTTCCAGCGCTTGTACGCGCGCCGGCCAGATCTCTAAAGCAGGAGTACGGATAGTGGACGGGCGGAAGAAGCTGTATTAATTACGATTGCCCGTTCCTATAATTAGCCGAGGTTCCACAATATGCTACCGTCTTCAACAACAGCAGCAGTTCCAGCAACACAGTTTCGTCGTCGGCTCCGAGTTTCGTCGTATGCACAGCACTGAAGTAAAACTGTTCATTGGTAGAAAGTATTAACGGCTAACCCAGCAGCACAACTGAATGTGATTTGATTTATGAGATTTATTTAAATAATAATCAGTTAAACTCAGGGCGATTGTGTCCTCATTGCCCCCAGACATTGTTACCAAGCAGGATACTTGTTCCTTTTTTTCCTAATATGGTAACTGAGTGTCATAAGAAACAAATTGAATAGTTACAGCCAGTTTATTAATGAATAATTTCTCTTTTAAGAATTTTAGCCTCAGTCTACTTTCAATTAACTGTTGTAGAACAGAGGCTTCAGTATATAAGTATATGACTAAAGTAAAGCAATTTCATTTTTCAAGTTTGAGAATCAACCACTGCAAAAATCCAAATCTCAAGAAATGCACAAATTAAGAGTGCGGAATTTTATTTATTCTACATATAGCTTGGAGCACATGGCTGTTTGGTATGGTACGTATTCTAGTATTTAATTCTGTTCAAATCACTAGAAAAGGCTCAGTTGTCCAGACAATAATATGAAATCCAATTTGCAAAATAAGTAACGGCAAAGTAAAAAGTGCTTGCTTTTTTCCTAAATTTATTTGATAACGTTATGCTGAGGTCACTGAAATTCATTGTTCACGTAACGAAGTTCAGTACTAACAGACAGTTTAATTGCATATTTTCAAATCAATACTCGATTGCCTTTTTCAAAATTTAATGCCAAACATAACGTAAGAGTGATTTCTCAATTTTCTTTATCATTACATACACACTTAACATTACTGAAGAAAAAAAACAAAAACGTGGCGACCTTTCGTTGCCACGTCAGTGTTTAATAATATATGTTTTTCTTTCCCATCATTTTGTACAGGATTTTGGATGTAAATTGCTCTAGTGGGCTGGCGACCGTTAATTATTTCCTTTTCGTTCATTAGTGTAACTTTTGGATTCATGATCAGTGGAACCCCTTTTCTGTCCAGTGTTGTTCGTGAGTGAATGCACAAAATAATTTTCATTTTTCCGAATTGTAGCCCTGTTAGGTTTAATTACTTTTTATTTTTAGTAGACTTTCCTGTCAGGAAGATCGGTTGTACACTTTCCTCCTACTTATCGGTATTACTTCTTTGGGAAAGATAGCTTTATCCAATTAGAAAAAAAAATGTATTAGGCATACACGCGATCCACAGTCATATTTTATATCGCAATCAGGATAGGCCGATTAGTAAGAGCGAGGTTACAGCCTGTCAGTAAGTAAGCAACACGAAGGGGCCTCCAGAAGCGAACTGGAACACCAAGATTACTCATCGGTGATGCAAATACCCGTAAGAGGAAAACGTGGTGTGGAAGCCATAAAACGTGGACTATGGAGTAGTGGAAGAAAGTCATTTAATCAGATGTCTTCTTGCACTCTGGTTACCTTCTTCTGACCGAGTTTATGTTTCAAGAGAGGAACATGGTGGGGGTTCGGTGATGATTTGGGCAGCCCTGTCATCGTATTCCACGGACCCAATTGTTACTCAGTAAGTTCGCGTTACCGCCAAGGATTATGTGACCATTTTGGGTGATCAGGTGCTCCCACGGTACAATGCCTGTTCCCCAACGTTGATGCTGCGTTCCAAGATGACAGGGCCCTTTTCGCGAAGCTCGCGTCGTCCAAAACTGCTTTCTGAGCTCCAGGATGATTTCCCGCATCACCTCTGGCCTCTGCATCACCTGATCTCAGTATTACTGAGCCCTTATGGTCTACCTCGGAGAGAACGACGGGTGATCCCCAACGACCTTCTCCTTCTTTACCTGAATTTGCCACTATTTTCAGAGAGAATGGTATACGATTCCGCTAAAACCCACACAGGACCTGTGTTTACCCATTCCGAGACGACTGGAAGCTGTTTCGAACGCCAGCGGTTTTCTTGCATCGTATTAGACATCGTAACGTGTTGTTTTTTGACGTTTCCATATTTTTGTCCAGCGTCCGTATGTAATACATTTAGTTCCCAACGTGTGTTAAGAAAGTAACGTTTGGGCTGTAAGAGAAAGAGCGTTAAGTGTTTTGGAAGCACAGATCTTTGGTTTTTGTTTTCGCAAAAATGTAGGAAGATAACGGTTTACTGTCCTGCCGACGTCGACGTCATGAGGAGCGGAGCATGGTGTTGGATGCTGTTGGAAAGGAACCATCACAGAATCGTAATCGACTCAAGCAACCATGAAAATCTAAATCTGGAAGACTTGACGAGTATTTGAGCCGCCATCCTCCCGGACACGAGTCCTGCCTCTTAGCACTGCGCTACCTCCGTATTTTTTTGTGCCGAAATATTAGATGGTTTACGATTATTAATTTCGTAATGTTTAAGATATTTTGTTCTGCGAGAATTCCATTTCCAAAACTTACTCGCGTCCCTGCACGACGTTCGTAGTCAGCATAGAAAACTTCATCTATGCTCACTACACACACAGATCGAGGAAGACTTTATTTCCAAGTTCATCCTAACATCCAACGAGAGATGTTTCCAGCCAGTCGCGTGTCGTCTCTGGGTAGGGCTTCGCCAGCTTCGCAGAGCAGAAACTGCGCACATTGCTGGCAAGGTGCCTTTGGCGTGTCACAACACGATGCGCCTGCTTTACGCTGCCGGGCATTACTTGTTTCGTGGAAACGCGTATTGCGAAGATGCGCTAGGTGAGCGCGTTATGCTTTGCGGGGGAATTCTTCTGTGAGCATCCAGCGAAACAACAGGCTTCTGAAGAAAGAGTTCGAAATGACATCGACATTACTGAGGGAGAGTTAGCGAACAGCCAGACTGCTAAAAGGCTACGCAAAATACGAAAACACCTTACGGGGTATTGCTCATTGATTAAATAATACTCATTACTTAGCCTTGTAAAAAAAACTGGAAATACAAGCAGAAAATTAATTCGTATAGGTATCAAAATAGCTGCTTCTTTCGGTTGAGAACTCTTCGGACTTCTTTTGCATTCATTGCGTTTTCTATTATCTCATTTCAGTGTTCTAGGAGACAATTATGGCTGGTTCTTCTTCCCATATCACTGGGCTTTTATTCCAGTCTCAAAGACGACATTTCCTAAATTACATCATTGTAGTAGCCGCACAATAATCAAAGTTTGATGGATTATTCAGGGGGGACAGCACTTTGACTTTCACTGTATTCTGAGTAGCATAGTATTGCTCTTTTTCCATAACTGTTTGTCTTTATTCGCATACATATAACCCTATGATTCACGTATTACTTGTAACATGAGGCATTCCTAAGCTGCCGGCCGTTGTGGCCGAGCGGTTTTAGGCGCTTCAGTGTGGAACCGCACTGCTGCTACGGTCGCAGATTTGAATCCCACCACGGGCGTGGATTTGTGTGCTGTCCCTAGGTTAGTTAGGTTTAAGTAGTTCTAAGTCTAGGGGATTGATGACCTCAGATGTTAAGTCCCATAGTGCTCAGAGCCATTTGAACCATTCCTCAGCTACACACTTCGATTTAGTTGTGGTGCGATTTGAAGTCCTGTCCTCCATTCCCTTTCCCCACCAGCCTATTCATTTAAGTTTACTCATATCTTATTTTTAGCGCTGCAAATGCATCGGAATATCCTAAAGCAATTTTTTGATCTGTGTTTCAACACATTTTCATCTAACAAGTACATCCGAAGATACCCCCACTATACAAAAGTCACAGCATCAAATGTCTAGGGATGATAAATTATGTCATGGATAGCAACTTTTGTTAGAGACAAAATTACCGGTGAGGATTCCCAGTCTGAGCGTGTTATTATTGATTTCGCCGGCCGTAGAAAGACTAGATTTCGGCGAACTGGCAGGATCTATTAACCACGTGTGCTGCATCTGCATACTACATGTCGCAGTAAATTGACAGAATGATTTACAACAAGAAGACCTTAAGAATGACTATCGTTGAGTGGAGAAAGGTATTTTAGAAAATATTAGTTTTGCTGAGCCCATCCTGCGGCCCATCCCCTTCCACATGGAGCAGACGACTGGATTTTAGGCAATACACAATGCATACCCACGCAGCAGGGCACCTACATCCAGTCACCCTTCAGGGGCGTATGCAATAATAAAAGACTCCTGCCGTCACTGGGAAGCGTCAGCGAACATTTTATCTCCAACGAAAGTTGTTTGCCATGACGTGATTTATTACCCCCAAACATTTCATTCAAAGACCTTGAAACACTCTGTACGTAATTTGTCATACACTCCTGGAAATGGAAAAAAGAACACATTGACACCGGTGTGTCAGACCCACCATACTTGCTCCGGACACTGCGAGAGGGCTGTACAAGCAATGATCACACGCACGGCAAAGCGGACACACCAGGAACCGCGGTGTTGGCCGTCGAATGGCGCTAGCTGCGCGGCATTTGTGCACCGCCGCCGTCAGTGTCAGCCAGTTTGCCGTGGCATACGGAGCTCCATCGCAGTCTTTAACACTGGTAGCATGCCGCAACAGCGTGGACGTGAACCGTATGTGCAGTTGACGGACTTTGAGCGAGGGCGTATAGTGGGCATGCGGGAGGCCGGGTGGACGTACCGCCGAATTGCTCAACACGTGGGGCGTGAGGTCTCCACAGTACATCGATGTTGTCGCCAGTGGTCGGCGGAAGGTGCACGTGCCCGTCGACCTGGGACCGGACCGCAGCGACGCACGGATGCACGCCAAGACCGTAGGATCCTACGCAGTGCCGTAGGGGACCGCACCGCCACTTCCCAGCAAATTAGGGACACTGTTGCTCCTGGGGTATCGGCGAGGACCATTCGCAACCGTCTCCATGAAGCTGGGCTACGGTCCCGCACACCGTTAGGCCGTCTTCCGCTCACGCCCCAACATCGTGCAGCCCGCCTCCAGTGGTGTCGCGACAGGCGTGAATGGAGGGACGAATGGAGACGTGTCGTCTTCAGCGATGAGAGTCGCTTCTGCCTTGGTGCCAATGATGGTCGTATGCGTGTTTGGCGCCGTGCAGGTGAGCGCCACAATCAGGACTGCATACGACCGAGGCACACAGGGCCAACACCCGGCATCATGGTGTGGGGAGCGATCTCCTACACTGGCCGTACACCACTGGTGATCGTCGAGGGGACACTGAATAGTGCACGGTACATCCAAACCGTCATCGAACCCATCGTTCTACCATTCCTAGACCGGCAAGGGAACTTGCTGTTCCAACAGGACAATGCACGTCCGCATGTATCCCGTGCCACCCAACGTGCTCTAGAAGGTGTAAGTCAACTACCCTGGCCAGCAAGATCTCCGGATCTGCCCCCATTGAGCATGTTTGGGACTGGATGAAGCGTCGTCTCACGCGGGCTGCACGTCCAGCACGAACGCTGGTCCAGCTGAGGCGCCAGGTGGAAATGGCATGGCAAGCCGTTCCACAGGACTACATCCAGCATCTCTACGATCGTCTCCATGGGAGAATAGCAGCCTGCATTGCTGCAAAAGGTGGATATACACTGTACTAGTGCCGACATTGTGCATGCTCTGTTGCCTGTGTCTATGTGCCTGTGGTTCTGTCAGTGTGATCATGTGATGTATCTGACCCCAGGAATGTGTCAATAAAGTTTCCCCTTCCTGGGACAATGAATTCACGGTGTTCTTATTTCAATTTGCAGGAGTGTACTTTAGGAATAATATTTTGCGCCAGTGTCACAGATACACTGAAGCGCTAACGAAACTGGTATGGGCATCCGCATTCAAATACAAAGATATGTAAACAGGCAGAATACGGCGCTGCTGTCAGCAGCGCCTATATAATGCATATAACACAACAAGTGTCTGGCGCAGCTGTTAGATCGGCTACTGCTACTACAATGGCAACTTATCAAGATTTAAGTGAGTTTGAATGTGGTGTTTTAGTCGACGCACGAGCGATGGGACACAGCCATCTTCGAAGTAGCGATGAAGTGGGGATTTTCCCATACTACCATTTCACGAGTGTACCGTGAATATAAGAGAATCGTTAAAGGTGACAGGAGTGCAAACCTTCCGCAAACTGCTGCGCATTTCAATTCTGGGTCGTCAACATCTGTCATCGTGTGAACCATTCAACGAAACATTATCGAAACGGGCTTTCGGAGCCGAAGGCTCTCTCGTGTACCCCTGATGACTGCACAGTACAAAGCTCTACGCCTCGCCTGGGACCGTCAACACCGACATTAGACTGTTGATGACTAGAGACATGTTACCTCGTTAGACGAGTCTCATTTCAAATTGTAACGAGCGGATGGACGTGTACGGGTATGGAGACAACCCCATGAATCCATGGAACCTGCATGTCAGCAGCGGACTGTTCAAGCTGGTGGAGGCTCTGTAATAGTGTGGGGCGTGTGCAGCTGGAATGATTGCGATCTAGATACGTCTAGATACGACTCTGACAGATGACACATACGTAAGCATCCTGTCTGATCACCTGCCTCCGTTCATGTCCATTGTGCATTCCGACGGACTTGGGCAATTCCAGCAGGACAATGCGACACCCCAAATGTCCAGAATTGCTACAGAGCGATTCCAGGAGCACACTTCTGAGTTTAAACACTTCCACTGGCCACTAAACTCCCCAGACATGAACATTATCCAGCACATCTGGGATTCCTTTTAACGTGCTGTCCAGAAGAGATCCCCACCCCATCATACTCTTGTGGATTTATGGAGAGCCCTGCAGGATTCATGGTGTCAATTTCCTCCAGCGCTACTTCAGACATCAGTCGAGTGCATGCCATGTCGTGCTGCGACACTTCTACGTGCTCGTGGGGGCCATACATTGTATTAGGCACGTGAACCAGTTTCTTTGGCTCTTCGTTGTATATTCCTATGTCAATTAAAGGCAACTCAACTGAATGTCATTAAATCGAAAAGTTCGAAGGCAATTTTTCAGTGGTCCAGTGCACATACAGTACAAAAGCTGCAAGACCGCACGGTTTGTCCACTTTGAGAAATGGGCCACTCTTCTCGTTTACTGCTCCAACGTCATGTGGCACTGGACTGTGGAGTCTGTGACTATCGGCAGAGACAGTGGGTTCATAAGAACTTATACGACTGTTCATGCTACAGGGTGATTCTCGTTTACGTTTGAAAACCCTCGAAGAGACTTATGTGACATTGAGTAATTTAATATAAGCCACTTGCGATCCCAAATGGGAAATACACCAAAGCCGGATAACAAATGTTGAACACGTGACGTCACGACATGAGGTACATAACTGTACTTGCAGCAGCTGAGCCTATCGGTCCGTCGGACATGATCCTCCCTGCCTAGGTCAAGTATTCCCGTCGCTGTGGCTCTCGGCCTACGTGTGCGACTTTAACCCTTGGATATCAGGGCTCGAGCTTTGTGTCTGACAGGCAGTATTCTTTTGTACTGCGTTGGGCAATCACGTATTTACATTTATGTATGATTTACTATTTTAATCATAGGTCTCGTTGACTCCGCTGGGATATAGTACAGCAAAGTTCAGTACAACAAAAACCTACCGCATTGCGTCACATGTAAATGAATATAAGCTTCCGAATGACATCGCTACCAGTAAACGACCTACGTGTTATTTACTAAATGAAGTCTATAAACAAAAAAGATGGAGAAAAAGAAAAGAAACACAAAATTAGAACAGCTATTGCTTGGTTACAGCGAGGATAATAATTCTATAACTTCTACGTTTACAATAGAATCAAATTTACAAAAGGTGTTCGAAAACGCAGTAGCCTAGCGGAGCGATGTGTAGCACGGCCCAGAACCGTGAGGGTAGAATCGACAACCCCAATCGCTAGACTTGCGGCGGGGTCTGTCTTCTGGTGATTTCACACGTTCAACATTTGTCATCCACTTTCGCGGTATTTTCCACAATCTGTGATCCCATCTATCTTATATTAAATTACTTACCTCAGCGTCATCTACGCCGTTTCGCGGGTTTTTAAACGTTGAAAGGAGTCTACTGCGGTACACTTAAATGTGGCACCCGAATACTGTAATACTACTAACGTAAACCAAAATGAAGCTATTATATTATAAGTGGTATATGTCTGTGATAGGCTCTATAAAGCGGATCGCTGACTGTGCACGACCGCAGAGCCAAAGATACCGCTTCTGAGACTATAGTGTTGGAGCAAGAGAGCGCTTGGCACACCGTTGTAGGTAGCTGTCTGTGAGCGAAAGAGGATGGAGTAGGCAGTTTTTGTGGTGTGCGGTGTGAAGCCACCAGTGTTAGATTATAATGTAGGAATTACGAGAACATGTATTATTGGAAATGTGAATGTGGAAGCAGAAGTTTTCTCGCAAGCAAGGTAATGAAGTTAAATTTTTATGACTTTCGTTTTGCCAGCGCGTTAGTGTAAATGAGTTGGCTGATAATTGGTAACAGTGAGTTCTATGTTGAGAACCCCTGTACGTACGTAAACGGATTTGATGTATAGGCTAGTTAGATATTTCCCTTTCGTGATGTTTCTAAGATTTGTTAACACAGGTATACGTAATTTAATGATTTGCCTTTATGCATTTTTAGTGAGGTTAAATAATGGTTCAAATGGCTCTGAGTACTATGGGACTTAACTGCTAAGGTCATCAGTCCCCTAGAACTTAAAACTAGTTAAACCTAACTAACCTAAGACATCACACACATCAATGCCCAAGGCAGGATTCGAACCTGCGACCGTACCGGTCGCGCGGTTCCAAACTGACACGCCTAGAACCGCTCGGCCACTCCGGCCGGCGGGTTAAATAATACTTGCTGTACAAATCTCATTGTTTGTGACTCAATTAGTAAATAGGATGTAATTTTTTTTACTAATGTAATTTCAATTGTCAGATGTTTTGGAAAGCCAAGCTTAACTTCGAGTACAATTTCAGTATCGAAAAAGTCTGTGTTAGTAATTCAACCAAATCACTACCGCCTCTCTGTCCGGGTCATCTGCTTTTCAAAGGCATTGCCTTTTTCTTGAATGTTTTCATGTATCAAAAAATGGTTCAAATGGCTCTGAGCACTATGGGACTTAACTGCTACGGTCATCAGTCCCCTAGAACTTTGAACTACTTAAACCTAACTAACCTAAGGACAGCACACAACACCCAGCCATCACGAGGCAGAGAAAATCCCTGACCCCGCCGGGAATCGAACCCGGGAACCCGGGCGTGGGAAGCGAGAACGCTACCGCACGACCACGAGATGCGGGCTTTCATGTATCAGCCAAAAGAATTTCATGTACATTTCAAAGTATTACAGCCAGCATTGCACCTCGCTGAGCCTGTAGCTAGTGTATTTTATTCTTCATCATGAGAGACCAGAATGTATGGCGACCCACCGTTGCTGCTTTACAGGTAAGAAGACAATTTTATTTGTTCGTTATGTGCGCAGGGACCAAAGTTATCAGTTTTGAAGAGGGCCAGAGGATTCAGAACGTAAGGGGTCGAACGTATTTTTGCAGTGACTGTATTTCTTTATTGGTATTGGGCGTTGCAGTGCGCAATCAGTTCGTATAAAGTTTTTGCTAGCAATAACACAGAGTAAGCACACCACTTGCAGTTAACAATACGCTACACGATAACTCCAATTTTGTAGGCGTTCCCAGTTCAGGCATTCATTCATTTATTCCAAAAAAGAAAATTGTAAAGAACGTGAGACATCATTTAAGCATTTCAATAATTTTTAAAGAAGTTACAACGTTAGTAAGAATCACCCTGTGTAACTCCAAATTTCGAAGTTTTTCTGTCTCTCGTTAATTGGCTAACTTTTTTTTTTTAACAATAAGAGCAGGACGGAAAAATAAGATCAGTTCTTGACTTGTTCTGAATGAGAGCATGTGGTCCTTCAGAAAGCAACTAATTTTGGAAATTTCGATCTCGTAACGAAAACTTCAAATATTTAAGGCCATAGTGAAAATGTCAAAAATATGAGAGATAGAACAGATGTGAACGACCTTAAGGACGCCCCGGTCTTACACACACAAGGCTGAGATGTGCGCAGCTCTGCGCGGTGCAGGTCGTTAGCGGGCCTTATCGCTAATTGGGACCTCCTCGCCCGGCGGCCAGCCTCGGCCTTGATCGCGGCCAGGACGTGACGCAACCAGCGCTGGCGGCCGCGTGTCAAAGCGGGCCCTACCTGCTCCCTACTCCCTACTCCCTACTCTGCAGCTGCCACTTTGCACTTGGGCGGCCGGACGCTGACGGCACAACGCCGTTACGTGAGCGCTGATTGGCGGTTGGCCGGGAATGCCTCGAGGCGAGCCGAGACATCGAAAACGCAGCTTCTGCTACCGTACATGTCGCTCGAATGGCATCGCTCGTACAGATTCCCTGTATGTGGACATTCGTTTCCCTGAGCTTAGTTAGTTAGTTAGTTACGTGTTCCATTGTTCCATGTTACGAAAAAACCGTTATGATGTGGAACGTCTCAAATGCACAAGAAATGCGCACAGGAAACAATTTTTTTTTTTTTTTTTTTACATTATAGTGTTATACCTAAATATTTCTATTATCTATCCCATTCCCATAAATGGCACAAAATGCATATATTATATCTCCAGATTTATTTACTCATATTCAAGAATTCATCTATGGTATAGAACAGGAGTCTCCAAACTACGGCCCGCGAGCCGAAACCGGCCCGCGAGGGCCGGCAAACCGACCCGCGTTAGCTGGCCGGGCATCCCCGGTATCCGGCCTGCCAAATATTTGAGGTGGTACCTATACTGCCTACAATTGAGTTTCGAGGCCTATCGCGACCAATACGATAGCTGGCGTTTCAGAGACTCATACATTTCTAATCGTTCCCATCCCGTAAACTTGGAGTAATTCTGAGAGTGCTTAGTCTCATAATGACGTTTTATATTGTATTCTTTGAAGACTGATATTTCTTCATTGCAAATAATACACATTGGTTTGTTGCTTGACTCCACCACGAAATATTGACATCCCCACTGCTCTTTAAAAATTCTACATTCACTGTCAACATTTCGTTTCTTTTCCATATTTGTACAGAACTTCACAAAAGATTGTAACCTGAAAATAAAATTGTGCTATTTAATACTAATAAGACTGGGGAGTAGTTTGCCTAAACAAAATGCAATGGATTTATTTTTAAGGTACTTTAATTACAAAATTACAAACTCACAATTCCACTGTAGTTCCACTAAAAATACAGTGAAAAAATACGTACTTAGATTTTCAGATTTTCCTTGTCTCTTCGAATTCAGACTTTGAACTGTCCCATACTTCGTCGTCTCACCTATTAGTACAGCGCATAAAACACTAAAAAAACTCGTGAGACACTCGCAACATAGACACAATCACGCAACAGAACTATCAAATATATGCTCTGGTTCTGCTACTCGCTACACGACTACATAACTAAACTTATTGTTGCGCCACTTGAAATAACAATGCGTTGACATACTCTACCTCTGTTATGTCTTGCAGTAATAGTGTTGCTAACAATGATTTTGAGATTTCGTTAACTTTGCAGGACGCTTTCGTGAAGAATGTGCAGTGACATACTTTTTTGTCGGTGAAATTCGCCAGAATAAAATACGCCAGAATTTCGGTCAGGTACGTCCACCAATCAAAATTATGTAATGAAATAAAAATCTTAGTTTCTTTGAGTGCTAGCTATTCCCACAACCTTAGATTTTTACGATTTCATCTTTCCTTTAGCCTTACATTACGGTGATCATGGAGTGCTAGGGTGCTTTAATCTCACTAGGTAGATCTTGGCCCTTCATGACTCCGTGGAGGAGTCAATGTGGCCCACGGACTAAAAAGTTTGGAGACCCCTGGTATAGAAGAAGTTGTCAAGGAGGTATGATTTCAATTTTTTTTGAAACTATTACTGCTGTCTGTCAGACATTTAATTTCATCTGGTAATTTACCAAAAAGTTTAATAGCAGCATATTTTACCCCTTTCTGTGCCAAAGAAAGGTTAAGTAAAGGATAGTGTAGGTCTTTCTTTTTTCTGGTATTGGAATCATGAATGTCGCTGTTGATTTTAAACTGGTCCATGTTGTTGAGAAAAAAGTTTGTTACTGAGTAAAAGTACTGTGAAGCAGTTGTAAGAATTCCTAACCATTTTAAACAGATGCGAACAAGATGTGCGACTATGAACCCCACACATTATTCTAACTAGGGCTACTTGCTTTTGAGCAGTGAATACCTTTTGCCTAAGTGTTGAGTTGCCCCAGAATATTATTCCGTATGACATCAGAGAGTGGAAGTATGCAAAGTATGTTAGCTTACTAATTTCTACATCCTCAGAATTGGCAATTATTCTGATTGCAAAACTTACTGAACCTAGTCGCTTTAGGAGATCCAAAATATGACTTTTCCAATTAAGATTCTCATCTATATGTACACCCAAAAACTTAGTATGCTCTACCCTGGCTACTGACTTCTTTTGATGTGTTATGTTTATTGAAGGAATTATACTTTTTGCAGCAGAAAATTGGATGTACTGTGTTTTTTCAAAGTTCAGAGCAAGCCCATTCGCAGAAAACCAATTAATAACTTTTCCAAAGACCTTATTTGTATGATTCTCTATGGCACTTCCTTTTACTGGCTTAATAATTATACTTGTATCATCAGCAAACAGTGTCAGTTCAACATCTTGTTTCACATAAGAAAGGAGGTCATTCACATATATCAAGAACAGGAGGGGACCCATGATCAAATCTTGTGGAACACCTAATGTAATTTCACCCCAGTTAGATGAAGTGACAAACTCCCTTGAATCAATTGAAGCATATAAAGAGACTTTTTGCTTCCTGTTCTGTAGATATGACTTAAGCCACTCATATGCTGTTCCATTTATACCATAGAATTGTAATTTATCTAACATAATGTCATGGTTCACACAATCAAATGCTTTGGATAAGTCACAGAATATTCCCACTGGTGACATTTTACTACTTAAAGACTCTATTATGTGGACAGTGAAACTGTATATTGCTGTCTCATGGGAACAGCATTTCTGAAATCCAAACTGGGATTTACTAAGTATCCCATTGCTGTTGAGATGGCTAACCACTCTTGAGTACATTACTTTCTCAAAGACTTTTGAAAATGCTGTAAGCAAGGATAGTGGCCGGTAATTATTGATATCTGTGGTTTCCCCCTTTTTGTAGTGAGGCCTGACAATGGTATATTTTAACTTGCGTGGAAAAATGTCAGTGGTGCATTACATATGTGACTCAAAACACCAGCTGTAATTGCTCTACATTGTTTTAATAACTTGTTAGAGATGTCATCTACTCGAACAGAACATTTATTTTTCAAAGATTTAATAATTTTCCTTATTTCACAAGAGGTTGTTAGATGAAACTTAATCTGACTAAAATTTTTCAAAACTGACTCCTCCGTGTAGTGTCTGGCTTTTTCTTTTGAACAATTCTCAATCTTAGCCTTTACCAAATACACGACTAGAGTTACGCTACGTGCAAGGGGGGATGGTAGATGAGGAGTAAGGCGCAAAAACCCACCGACGTCAGACCCGCTGGCCGAGTTGGCTGTGGAGAGTATCTATACTACTGTCGAGAGTATGTATACTACCAAACGGCGAAACCGGTTCATGATGCACAGCCGCAGTAGCAGGTTCCCTAACCAACGACTTTCTGGGGCAACGAAAATTTTATTTTCAGTATTTACGTAACTATTGAGCAAATTTAAAATTTAACATACCGTCACAATCTACTCGTTAAGAGTATAGTCTTACGTTAAAGGACTAACACAGTAAGACCGAGTTTTACTGTTAGAAACTCTGCATATGTCTTGGGGTAGCGTAACTCAGGGCGTGCAAATTACACAGACTACGCCACTGGCCATTATAACTGCTACAGCAAGAAGAAATGAAGATGATAAATGGGTATTCATTGGACAAATATATTATACTAGAACTGACATGTGATTACATTTTCACGCAGTTTGGGTGCATAGATACTGAGAAATCAGTACCCAGAACAACCACCTCTGGCCGTAATAACGGCCTTGATACGCCTGGGCATTGAGTCAAACAGAGTTTGGATGGCGTGTACAGGTACAGCTGCCCATGCAGCTTCAACACGTGAAACGTCCCCTTTGAAAAATTATACATGACTGTGCTTAAACTGACATACAATATTTTTTTAGCGAAACGCAATCTGACTTTCAATAATCCCTACAAAAGAATGGCCCTGACTAACATTAAACTATACCTTTCACAAATCGCTTACCTCACAAAAATCTTTGTTGCTCAAGCTAGTGCAATACAGCGAGCGCCACTACTGCCAGCTAAATAAAAGATTCAAACTAACTACTGAAGGCACTAACTACTGATAGGCATAGTTGGCAAATGAAAGATTTTGATAGAGAAAAAACAATGTATTTGTGGTGTCACCGCCAGACACCACACTCGCTAGGTGGTAGCTTAAATCGGCCGCGGTCCATTTAGTACATGTCGGACCCGTGTGTCGCCACTGTGTGATCGCAGACCGAGCGCCACCACAAGGCAGGTCTCGAAATACGGACTAGCACTCACCCCAGTTGTACGACGACTTTGCTAGCGACTATACTGACGAAGCCTTTCTTTCATTTGCCGAGAGACAGTTAGAATAGCGTTCAGCTAAGTCCATGGCTACGACCTAGCAAGGCGCCATTAGCCTTACATAGTTTGATAGTTATCGTATGAAATGTCTCATCCAGAACGATGTATACAACAAGGAAAAATTAAAAGTTAAGTATTCCAGCAGCTACATACTTTTCTTTATAACATTAATAAGTATCCTGTTTCAGACCTCTATCTAGCCTACTTGAGATTACGCGTGCCTTTCGGCTACTTCAGTGTGGCGTAGCTGTCTTGTTACGCCACAACAGTATTTACCTTAATATTGTTCAAAAGTCATAATATATATAGCAGTTCATGACATCCAGTCTTACAAATTTCAAAACTCCGCCATTTCTCTCCCCACATCCGCCACTGCTGGCGGCTCACCTCCAACTGCGCAACGCTACGCGCTGTTAACAGCCAACTGCCCAACACTACAATAGCCAACAACAATGTAAACCAGCCACAGACTGCACGCAACACAGCCAGTGATTTTCATACAGAGCGCTACGTGGCGGTGGCGTTACCAATGTAAGAACCTAAATAGCCAACTTATACACGATACCAGAGTTCATCAAGAGTAGTGACTGGCGTATTGTGACGAGCCAGTTGCTCGGCCACCATTGAGCAGACGTTTTCAATTGGTGAGAGATCTGGAGAATGTGCTGGCCAGGGCAGCAGTCGAACATTTTCTGTATCCAGAAAGGCCCGTACAGGACCTGCAACATGCGGTCGTGCGTTATCCTGCTGAAATGTATGGCTTCGCAGGGATCGAATGAAGGGTAGAGCCACGGGTCGTAACACATCTGAAATGTAACGTCCACTGTTCAAAGTGCCGTCAATGAGAACAAGAGGTGACCGAGACATGTAACCAATGGCACCCCATAACATCACGTGGGTGATAAGCCAGTATGGCGATGACGAATACACGCTTCCAATGTGCGTTCACCGCAATGTCACCAATCACGGATACGACCATCATGATGCTGTAAACAGAACCAGGATTCATCCGAAAAAAATGACGTTTTGCCATTCGTGTACCCAGGTTAGTCGTTGAGTACACCGTCGCAAGCGCTCCTGTCTGTGATGCAGCGTCAAGGGTAATCGCAGCCCTGTCTCCGAGCTGATAGTCCATGGTGCTGCAAACGTCGTAGAACTGTTCATGCAGATAGTTGTTGTCTCGCAAACGTCCCCATGTGTTGACTCAGGGATCGAGATGGCTGCACGATCCGTTACAGCCGTGCGGGTGAGATGCCTTCCATCTCGACTGCTAGTGATACGAGGCCGTTGGGATCCAGCACGGCGTTCCGTATTACCCTCCTGAACCCACCGATTCCATATTCTGCTAACAGTCATTGGATGTCGACCAACTCGAACAGTAATGTCGCGATACGATAAACCGCAATCGTGATAGGCTAAAATCCGACCTTTATCAAAGTCGGAAACGTGATGGTACGCATTTCTCCTCCTTACACAAGGCACCACAACAACGTTTCACCAGGGAACGCCGGTAAACTGCTGTTTGTGTATGAGAAATTGGTTGGAATCTTTCCTCATGTCAGCACGTTGATGGTGTCGCCACCGGCGCCAGCCTTGTGTGAATGATCTGAAAAGCTAATCATTTGCATATCACAGCATCTTCTTCCTGTCGGTTAAATTTCGCGTCTGTAGCACGTCATCTCCGTGCTGTAGCAATTTTAATGGCCAGTAGTGTATATTCAACAGTTTTTGAGACTCAAGCTTACGAATAAAGGACTACGGATAGGAACATGGAATGTAAGAACACTATACGCTGCAGGAGCGACAAACATACTTGATGGAGAACTAACAGCGTATAAGGAGGGTATTACAGCCCTGCTGGAGATAAGATGGCCTGTGCACAGAGAGAAAAACTGTACAATCATATGCAGCGGAAACAAACGTGGTCACCATATACTTCAGACATAATAGAATAATGGTCAGTGTGATGGCACTATAACATGATGCTACATTAGGATCAACTATAAATACAGAAACATCTCAACGTAAGCGTCCATTCTACATCCCAATACAAGGAGGAAGACATAAAAGACGAATTCTATGACACTTTAGACCAAATGTGCTCCAGATTACCACAGTACTGTAACACTTAATTTTGACCTATTTTGTATCCGTATCGATATTTCTATGCCAATTTGTAGTGTTCCTTATATAGAACGTTGTATCTGTCATGGAAATTTTTTCACTATGTGTCCATGTTTCAGTTATGTGAATGTCTGCCCCCTTTAGCTGAATGGTTGTTCGGTCAGAGGGTTAGCTGCCCTCTGTAATAAGAAAACTTAAACGAACTTAAACGGATGTCTTACGACGTCCGCACCGAGCAGATACAACGAACAAAAACGAACAAAATAATAATAATAATAAATGCTTAGCGTGACGGATTGTGAATCCTCTGGTCCCGGGTTAGATTCCCGGTTGGGACGGGGTATTTTGTCCGCCCAGAGACTGGGTGTTGTGCTGTCCTCATCATCATCCAATCACTCTCATCGAGTGCAGGTCGCCGAAGTGGCGTCAAATTGAAAGACCGCCACCTGGCAAACGGCCTGCCCGACGGGGGGCTCTAGCCATACGATTAAATAAATAAGTTATGTGAACTTTTGAACCACGTTGTATAAAATTATGCTTGTGGATTTAAATAACTAATGGAATTATGGTTATATAATGTACTATCAATGACTTGGTCCGTAATTAGGGAACGTAGAGTTGAATGTAAAAGATGTGGGGAAGCCCCGCAGGTAAGGAAGTAGCCTGGCGGAGTGGAAAAGGTGTGGTTGGCGCGCAAGTGGCAACACGTCCTTTGTGACGACTAAGTAGCCAGGGCTGAGCAGTGCTGTGGCTAACACCTCGCTAGCAGTAGCGGATCATAGTGGCTCATATTCTTCGAATTTTGAGGCCAGCAGAGCTTAAGGGCAGTATGTATGGGGCTCGGATGATGCTTTGGTGATACCATTATCATGGCACGATGTTTGGCCTATAAAAATGTAATTCCGTGGCCAATATGATATGTAACAGGACGAGGCCAACAGTATTGCTATGACTGCTTCGCCGCCAGGTTAATAACCACTGCAAATGACGCCACCAGTACCACCAGCCTTCCACTAAATAGTTTATATTTGGCACTCTGTAAATGGACCAGGTATTTGTGAAATTTGGTTGATTTTATAACAATAATTGTGGTGTTACTAAGAACTCTAACACCCGCGATTATCCCAAATCACAAACCTGGATAGGAATCCTATCCTAGTGAATTTAATTCTGGGTGGGCTAATTTACTACGAGAAAGTGGTTGAACTTGAATTTAATGTTGTTTGTCATTTGCACAGCCAATTATATCTCTTGAGTAGGTCAAATGACTGCTTATGAAAGCAAATTTGTTATTTAAAGAGTTATAGTTTGTTGTGCTTTACTTAATTAATAATTAATGATAAGAATACTTACCAGTTCTCATACATACTGGTTTAGTTTCGTTAATGAGCACGGTTCTTCAAAGCATAAAAGTTTAAGGGTCCTTATGTACTACGCTAATTAATGAAGCAGTGCAAAGGCTCCTTTAGAGCTAGTGTAGTAAGATTTGCATTCTATTTAGTTGCTTCAAACAGAGTTTAAGAAAGAACTGTCTAGTGTGTTATCTATTCTAATGCAACTTGGTTGATGCACAGACATATAAACCCTGTACTAACCAATGAAGTTATAGATTATGATCATTAGCAGACCCCCTGATTTAAATTCAGAATCATTTCAAGCTTTACCCTGTTTAGTATTGCTACTAGTTTCATGTGTGTCAGTAATTAGTTTTATAAACTGTTGCACTTAGTTCATTTAAGGTACGTGTTCTTGAGAGGCATATGTTGCTGTTTACTATTTCATTGGCCATTTGTTTATCTGACTTACTAGTTAGTAGCACATTTATCTGCAATATTAGGTTACTGTGTTGTGGTATGAACAGATACAAGGAAAGAGCTTAGTGTGTGTGTCAAGGAAGGTTAGGTTAGCCTTAGCACTGCTTTATTATTTTTGCTTGACACAAGAATGCCTAATTAGGCTGGCGACCTGTTTTAATATCTAATGTTACAACTTGTTTTTGTGCTGGGAGAACGACTGTACCTGGCTCACCTGTTTACTGTTAGTTATACTCTGTTGGAGTGTTTCGGAAACGAATCCCAATTTGATTGTTCCGTTTCCATTAGGTTATCTCACGGTCAACTTTTCAAAAATTCCTCGCAGAAGTATAAACTTAGCATCGATTGTCGTTTAAGGTGGTCGGTGGTACCGTTAGAGTAGGACACAAAATTGTGCTGGGGGACTTGAATGCCAAAATAGGACAAAGACACCAATTGCAACCATGTATAGGCATGTTCACGTTGCAGAATGAATCAAATGATAATGGTATAAGGCTCATCAACTTCGCCACTTCGCCAAACATGCAAATAGTCTGTACATCATTTCCTCATGGAGACATACGTGGACCTCACCAGACGGGCTAACTAGGAACCAAATAGACCACGTGTCGAGAGAGAAAAAACTAAAAGGCAGTAACAGGTGTTAGGACAATGAGAGGGGCTGAGACAGGATTAGAGCATCCTCTTGTGCTAATGAAGATGAATCAGTCATTACCAAGTAAGAGCAACAATGCCAAAATAACCCAAAGAGTATATGTGAGTAGGCTACAAGAAGACGACATGAAGAAACAGTTTAAGCTCAGAAATAAATTCACAGAATTAGAGAATAGGAAATATGGTAAAGATATCAACACAAATTGGAACAAGATAACAACAGTTCTAAAGGAGACAGCACAGGAACTACTAGGAGATAACAATAATAGCAATATCA
This sequence comes from Schistocerca serialis cubense, assembly GCF_023864345.2. Classification (NCBI taxonomy): domain Eukaryota; kingdom Metazoa; phylum Arthropoda; class Insecta; order Orthoptera; family Acrididae; genus Schistocerca; species Schistocerca serialis. The sequence goes on along the minus strand of NC_064645.1, from coordinate 436,682,585 downwards.
AGGGCAAACCATGGTTCAATGAAACATGTAGAAAAGCAGTTCAGGACTGGAAGACAGCCGGACAGGCAGTGATGAGCAATGACAAATACGGAAACCAAATAAAATACAGGACAGCCACGAGAGAAATTAAGAGAAAAGGTCATTCAGAGATAAAGAGATAGAAAAGACAGAGGAATACTATAGCTAGAACAATAGTAAACAGTTTTACAGGACACTCAGAAGCTATAGAAAGGAGTACAGAGCTAAGCATGTGATAATGAAGGGCGAGAATGGAAAACTGATTACTACAAATGAAGGGAATCTAGAGAAACAAAGCAGATACTTCAAAGAACTGTTTAGCAACCTGGTAGACACTTATGGCAACAAAAACAGGGAAGAAAACAACCAGAATGTACAACCATTAGTCGAAGAACCAACTCAAGTGGTTCAAATGGCTCGGAGCACTATGGGACTTAACTTCTGAGGTCATGAGTCCCCTAGAACTTAGAACTACTTAAACCTAACTAACCTAAGGACATTACACACATCCATGAACGGGGCAGGATTCGAACCTAAGACCGTAGCGGTCGCGCGGTTCCAGACTATAGCGCCTAGAACCGCTCGGCCACCCCGACCAGCCGAAGAACCAACTCTGGTGGAGGTGAAGGAGGCAATGAAAAGACTGAAAAATGGGAAGGCCCCAAACATAGACATGATATCAGCAGAGCTCATCAAAGAATGGGAGACGAGACATATGAACGGTTATCCTAGTTGATAAAAGGGGTGTGGAGGAAAGAAGTAATGCCGGAGGAATGGAAAACTGCCGCTGTATGTCCCATATACAAGAAGGGAGACAAATATTGACATAGAAGCATATCTCTACTACACACGTGCTATAAAATAATATCAAGAATTATACAGAACAGGCTCGACAAATACACTGAAGAAATATTAGACACAGCACAAGCGGGACTCAGAAAGGGTACCTCAACAACTGACCTAATGTTCACACTAAGACAAATGCTAGAACTGGGAGCACAATCAGAATACCTTCTGTAAGTTTATAGACTTCAACACAGCATATTGCAGCACGGCGAGAGAGGAGATGTGGAGAATAATAGCAGAGTGTGGGATACCGGACAAGCTGATAAAGCTAACTAAAATGGATGGAATCAAAGCGTAGAGCGAAAATATAGGGAGAGTTCTGAGAAACATTTGAGGGGAGATATTATATCACCTACCGTATCAATTTATCACTCAATAATACCTTGATGAGAGTAACACAAGAATGCGCAGGAGTCACCATAGGGAAAAAGACAAATGTTCTGACATTCACGGATGATATTGTGGTGGTAGTAAAGAGCATGGAATGAATTGTACTGATGGAAGAACTTAAGAAAGTAGGTCTAATCATAAATGAAAATAAATCAGAGTTCTAGTTATAGGAAGAAGAGCTCCGTTAGGACCCTCTAACAATCAGGAACCTAACAACACAGAAGACAGACACATTCACGTAATCGGTGTGAACACCAACCAATAAAACCTTATTGAACAAGAGATCGCAACGAGAATTCAAGCCGGGGGAAGAGATCTAGGAGCTATACATATCATAAGATCTAATTTACTATCCAGGCAGGCAAGAATAAGAAAATGTCAGACGGTCATCAAACCAATAGTGTGCTACGCAAGCGAGACATGGACATGGAGACCATGGAAAAACAGAGAACTCAGACAATTACACACACAACCTGACATCGTAGCTAGTGTGAAAACTAAGTCTCAGATGGTACGGGCATGTGAGGGGGAGAGGGGAGAACACGGTAATACAGACAGTGATGGATGGAGGAGCCGAAGGAACGAGACCACTAGGACGGCCGAGAATGAGATAGAAGGATAATCCCAAGGGACACATGCAGATACTGGGTCTGGGAGATGAAGATGCAGCTGACAGGAAGGTGTGGAAAGCTGGAATGAGTGAGGCCAAGGACCGGAAGCGGTTTGTGTGGCCTGTGCAAGCAAGTGTTTGAGCAGACTTGGCGATAGGAATGGCGGTTGTCGCCGAAACAACCGGTTTACCGTTCTATCGATTCTCTTCGAAGCCAGTTTAACCGGACTGTTAAAACCGCTGAAATAACTGGTTTCCGAATTAAGCGATTTTCGCTTCTTAGTCCTGTTATTTCCTGTAATAAACGTAGAAATCGAACAAAGATTGAAAAATGTTGACTCAGCTTCCGCGGTATTTTTACTTGATTATTAGTAAAAAATAAACACATGCTACAACTGAGACCTAACAAGTACGAAAAATACTGGTTATTCAGAACTAGAATACCGGTATCGACTTTTACTGGTCGATTTTTCCCATCTCTACTTGGCGACTCCAAATCAAACATCTTTACGAAACTTTTGTCACTAATATTTGCCATAGAATGATGTAAAGAAACACGTTTATCATTTCCTACAATTTTGTTGTGCGTTCAGTAAAACTTCAGCACAAGGGATGATGTTTTAATTTATTACTTCTTTATTACCGACTCAGTTCGCAAAAAAATTGGCAGACAATATCCACATATGCCACTGAACGTACCTACAAAATTGTATCACTTTACGACTCGTAGTCCAAGACATATGTCAGAATTATTGAGATGCGTGAAAAAGTAGCTTTTGCTTAAAACGAAATGCAAATTGTCCAGACTATACTTATCCAGTGTTTGATAATCAGAGCTCTTATTAACTTCCAAAAAATTTCAAACAAAATTTCAATTTTACTTCTAAATTTTTTCTTGCTTCCGTGCTTAACGTCCAATATTTAACACATTATCTCATTTGTAAGGCAATTTGACGTTTGAAGGTATTTTATACATAGTAGTTCGATTCTTAAGACGGATCGGCGCTGCAGGGTTTAGTGGTGAATCTCTAACACTGGCTGAAAAGCGTGCAGTCGGCCTGTTATACAATAATCAGGACCATCAACTTGCGAGCGTACTGTCATCCCGTCTTGCACAGTATTTAAAATTTATAACTAGTCAGTACTGAACATGAAGAAAACAAATTAAGCTTATCCATTATCGATTTTTAAGAACCAATAATTGTTTATTCAATACTAATACAGAAAACTGAAACCAGTCACTTTTTTTAAATACTTTTTATTTCATAAACCGGTTTTCGAACCTTTTGGGCTCATCTTCAGATGTTGCACAGGAGGTTACACGAGTATTTCAAAGCGTAATGCTGGGTGCTGGCTCTGTGACTAGAAGATGAAACCTGCTTTAATGTATCGCCATGAGTAGTGTTTACATGGCGAGTTGTACACAAAGATGTATTCTGTTCATGCTGCGACAATACGGGAAGCTTTGTTTAAAGTATCCGTGTGTCAACTTCTATTGTGATTAACACGTGGATCACAACACTCACTTTTAACAGGATATCAAAACTGGCGATAACATGAATGTCCAAAAATAAGATAAAGAGATAATGCTTGCAGGCAGTTGCAGCTATTTATATGCACATGAGCTTTACATTTAAAAACAACAAGAGCAAAACTTCAAATGAATCGATGTCTTATTTCTATTGGTACATTAACATGCTCTGGAATATTAGTAGACTCATATTTTATTTACTGCAGCTAAAATATAGAATGTATATGATTAGTAATGTACAATGAAGAGCCAAAGAAACTGGTACCGCACACCTGCCTAATATCGCGTAAAGCCACAGTGAGCACACAGACGTGCCGCAACATGATGTGGCACGGAATCGACTAATCTCTGAAGTAGTGCTGAAGGGAATTGACACCTTGAATACTACAGAGCTGGCCATAAGTCCGTAAGAGTACGGGAGGGTGCAGATTTCTTCTGAATAGCACGTTGCAAGGCATCCCAGATATGCTCACCAATGTTCATGTTTGGGGAGTTTGGTGGCCAGCGGAAGCGTTTAAACTCAAAACAGTATTCCTGGAGCCACCCCGTAGCAATTCTGGACATGCGGGGTGTCGCATTGTTCTGATGGAATTGCCCAAGTCCGTCGGAATGCACAATGGACATGAATGGATGCAAGTAATCAGAAAGGGTGCTTACGTACGTGTCACCCGCCAAAGTCGTATACATACGTATCAGGGTTCCCATATCACTCAAACTGCACACGCCCCACACCATTACGGAACCTCCACCAGCTTGAACATTCCCCTGCTGACATGCAGGGTTCATCGATTCATCTGGTTGTCTCCATACTCGTACACGTCCATCCACTCAGTGAAATTTGAAACGAGACTTATCCGACCAGGCAACATGTTTCCAGTCATCAACAGTCCAAAGTCGGTGTTGAATCGCCCAGGCGAGGCGTGCAGTCATCAAGGGTACACGAATGGGCCTTCGGTTCGGAAATCCCATGTCGATGATGTTTCATTGAATGGTTCGCACGCTGGCACTTGATGACGGCCGATCATTGAAATCTGCAGCAATTTGCGGAAGGGTGCACTACTGTGACTTTGAACGAGTTTCTTCAGTCGTTGTTAGTCCTGTTCTTGCACGATCTTCTTCCGCCACAGCGATGTCAGAGATTTGATGTTTTACCGGATACCTAATATTCATGGCGCATCCGTGCAATGGTCGTATGGGAAAATCTCCACTTGATCACTACCTCGAAGATGCCATGCCCCATCCGCCGTGCGCCGACTATTACACCACGTTCAAGCTCACTTCAATCTTGATAACCTGCCATTTTAGCAGCAGTAACAGATCTAACAACTGCACCTGACACTCGTTGTCTTACATAGGCATTGCCGACCGCAGCACCTTATTCTTCCTGTTTACATGTCTCTGTATTTGAATACGCATGCCTATACAAGTTTCTTTGGCTCTTCAGTGTATGTAGGGGCGGCAGAGGGCGCTCGTACTCCAGAATCGCTGGAGGCGTGGCTCAGCCCGTGCGCCCCATTGGTTCTACCGGATCCCGCTATCGGCGTCGGATTGAAACTTGTAATTCCGTTGCCAACTTGAAGACGCCGGTATGGTGTTATCGATACATGGTACCACATTACCTTACACAAAATCCTTGCGTATAAAATTGACCAAGATTTCATTTCTGATAGACATATCGAGGCAACTACCTCATGCACCCTTAATGGCTTTGTTCCACGTTTAGGTTTTCTGGGATTTCTCTGAATTGCTCCAGAGAAATGCCGGGATCGTGTAAAATTGACCATGATTTTATTTCTGATAGACATATCGAGGCAACGATCTCATGCATCCTTAATGGCTTTGTTCCACGTTTAGGTTTTCTGGGATCTCTGAACTGCTCCAGACAAATGCAGGGATCGGTCGTTTGAAAGAGCACGGTCGATTTCCTGTCCTATCCTTGCAACATTCCGAGGTTGTGCTTCATCTCTAATGACATCGGTGTCGACGGGACGTTAAACCCAATCTTCCTTCGTTCCTAATATTTGTATCTCTGACTTTCAAGAGCTCTTTTCCCTACTGGCAGAACATGGAAAGCTTCAGTGGCGTCGCCTGGGTCGGCTTTCGGCAAACCTGTACGACCAGTGTTCATTAAGCAGAAAACGGATGGCCATGTGGTGAGCCGCAGAAAGCTGGTGCGCCAAGCTTTCTCCGTCCAGTATGTTTTGGTGGACAGGTCACACCAATTTCCTTCTTAGCACGGCATGGGACTCTGCAGTTGCGAGAGCTCGTCGTGAACGTTGCCGGCTGTGACGGACTCAGCAGCAATGGGTCAGCGGGCGACTGCCACGTTCGGAGACCTACATCTTCATCTACACACTTATTACGCAAACAACTATAAAGTTAATGGCAGAGGCTAGAGTGGTTGGACAAAAATATGGAAACACGAGAGAAATGTATGCTTGAATATTAAAACAGATGCTAGCCAAGCCTACAGGTTGCACTGTTGTATTTGACCCTGAACGCCACCTGTGTAATGTCCTCGAGACGTTCCAAGTGTCATTCGTCGTCAGAACAGTCTTCTGTGTAGTTGTGAGTGTTTTATGTCGGAGATAAGTGAATTCGAACATGGGCTCGTATGGTGTGTGTACTTCCGTAACGACTGTGAAGAAAAATAAGAGGACGACAGCTACAAAAGAACTGAATGTTGGGCTCTTGAAAGCTGTCAGCACCAAAAGAAAACGAATGGAGCTCCATAAGCAGGGAATTACACGGTGAGCTGGAATTCCAAAAACCACACATCAATGATGCAAATGCTTGTAACAGGAAAATTTGATGCCGAAGAAATAAAACCTGGAGTATGGAGCAATAAAAGAATGTCATTTGTCCCCATGAGTTTTGTTTCACACCTCTTCCTACTTCAGGCCGAGTTTACGTTCCAAACGTGAGACATTGTAGAGGTTGGGTAGTGATTTGGCATGGCAGTGTGATATTCCACGTTTAAAAATACCTCCACTAACAGTTAATCAGTTCAAAAATTATCACGTCGCGCACTCAAAGTATGATCTTTTGATTGCGCACATATAAGGTCTTTAATGTGGCAGGTACTGCTACATCAATTGATTACAGTCACTGAAGGAAATTAACAATATCACTTATCTTGTATTTGCAATCCAACGACGATCTCGCTCTGGCTTTGGCTCGTAATTAAAAGTGTTGTCTAGGTAGCATGAGTATCGCTGTTGGTGCGAAAGGCACTCGGATGTTAAGTACACCGACTTGAACTTACGAAGACAATCTTTCAGGATTTACTTTATGATTTATGTTTTTCATTGCAATGTGCTTCATCCTTTTTTGAACAATGGTCACTTTAAAATAATTCTTGACACTCACTTTTCAGAAAAATTCATATTTTTTATTAAACTTTTTATGCTTTCGCATGTTCAGAACATTACTTCATCGTACAATTTCGCAGCTGTTACTGCTCCTAATAACACTAACAACATTTTTCATTGTCCACAACTCAGACTCATCTTTTCATTTCCAACACAAAGTCAAGACTGTTCATATTCAACACAAAAACTTGACTACTCTGTACGCTTCCGCGCCAAAAGTCACAAACCGGCATCAAAGATAACAATAAGTACAAAGATATTCACAGTAGATATTATATCGATTTCAACATCTCAAAATATCGACGTACGTACATATAAAAGTGTAACCAAATTTGATTAGAGTGAAAAATATGAGACATTACGTAGAAAAATATTCATTCATCTACGATATCGAAAAATAAGGTTGGCGAGTGGTAATGGTTTCTCAAATAAAGAACCATTACACACGGACCCCGAAACTTCTGGAAGGTCGCATTACTGCCAAGAATTGTGTGTCCATTTTGGCTGGTCAGGTCCGTCCGACAATACAATGATTGTTCCCCAGTGGTGATGCGGCGTTCCAAGACGAGAGGGTATCTATTCATACTGCTTGCATAGTCCACAACTGCTACTGTGAGCACGAGGAGGCATTGTCGCATTTCTCCTGGCCAGCACACTCATCAGACATCAAAGTAATTGAGCGTTTGTGGTCTACTTTGGAGAGGAGCATGCGTGATCACTATCTGCTTGCATCATCGTTACCTCTTCTTGGCACTATTTTGCGAGGAGAATGCTGTAATATTCCCTTGAAAACCATTGTTTTTAATTATCAGTCTTCTGACCAGCCCGATGGGTTCCGCCGCGTATTCCTCATATGCGCTAACTTCATCTCAGAGCAGCAATGGCATACTGCTCTCTCAGTTATTTGTTGAATGTATTCCGATCTCTGTCTTCCTCAGCAGTTTCTATCCTCTATAGCCCCACCCTCCCCCCGGCACGATTGAAGTTATTCTCTGATGTTATTCTCTGATGCTAAAACACGTTCCATCATCCTGTCCCTTCTTCTTGTCAATGTTTTCCAGATGTTCCTTTCTTCGCCGATTGTGCGAACAGCCTCCTCATTCCTTGTCTTATCAGTCCACCTAGTTTTCAACATTCTGCTGTAGTGTCACATCTCAAACACTTCGACTGCCTGCCGCTCCGGTTTTCCCATTGTCCATGATTCACTACCATACAGTGCCGCGCGGGATTAGCCGAGCGGTCTGAGCGCTGCAGTCACGGACTGTGCGGCTGATCCCGGCGGATGTTCGAGTCCTCCCTCGGCCATGGGTGTGTGTGTTTGTCCTTAGGATCATTTAAGTTAAGTAGTGTGTAAGCTTAGGGACTGATGACCTTAGCAGTTAAGCCCCATAAGATTTCACACACATTTGAACTACCACACAGTGCTACGCTCCAAATGCGCCTCACCATTCCTCAGTACTTCACTATCGCACTTCCTTTCACCTTGATACTTTCGGATGATTCTATTGACCTTCAGTTTACTCTTAATCATTACTAAATTGTGATCCGAGGCTATATTTACTCCAGAGTACGCCTTATAATCCAGAATCTGTTTTTGAAATCTCTGTCCGCATTTGATGTAACTCAGCTGGAGTTTAGCTGTATCTCCTAACCTTTTCCAAGTTTACCTTCTCCTCTTGTGCTTCTCGAACAGAGTATTCTCTATTACTAGCTGAAAATTACTGCAGAACGCAATAAGTCTTCCTCCTCCGTCATTCCTACTTCCGAGCCCGTATTCTCCCCAACCCTTCATTCTATCCTTTACAGTGGCGTTGTAGTCCCCCCACCACTATCAGATTTTAATCTTCCTTTAGGTACTGAATTACATCATCAATTTCCTCATACGCTTTCTCTATTCCTTCATCTGCTGCTTGCAGCATCGGCATGTTTATCTGAACTATCGCTGTCGGCGTCTTCACTGGTCATCGGGACTCATCTCGAAGCGAGATTCATCACTCAAGACAGTTCTACTCCAGTCAATGAGATTCCAGACTGAAGTCGTGTTAGTGACGCACCAGACAGCGGCGTGACACAAACTTGACTACCGCCCGCCTTACGGCCTGACAGCGAGGTGTGATGGTCTGGGATGCCATTTTTTTTTTCATAACAGGGCCCCTTTGGCTGTCATCTGCGGTACCCTTACAGCACAGTGGTCAGTCGACGATATTCTACGGCCCGGTTTGTTGCCCTTTAAGATGAGCCATCCTGGGCTTAGATTTCAGCAAGATAATGCCCTCCCGCACTGCTTGTCTTCGTGCTTGACAAACCTTGTATTGGCTGTCATTGTCGGCGGACCTCTTCCCAACTGGGATCGTTTGGAACATTATGGACGGGGCCCTCCAACCACGTCAGAGTTTTAACGATGCAATGCACCAAATGGACAGAATTTGGCACGATATCACTCAGGAGGACGTCCATGGGCTGTATCAATCAGTGTCAAGCCGAATAACTGCATGCGTAAGTGCCATAGGTTGAGCAAGGCGTTATCCACTTTCTTAATTTGCGAAGCTCTTTCACTTTAATAAATCATCCCTTTTTCTGAAAATGTCATCATTCGTTTGTCTGTATATGTATATCGCATCTACCGATTCCCGTCCCATTGGGATAATTCCTTCGTGGTGCGTCGTCCTTCAGTCCGGAACCGCGCTGCTGCTACGGCCGCAGGTTCGAATCCTGCCTCGGGCATGGATGTGTGTGATGTCCTTAGGTTAGTTAGGTTTAAGCAGTTCTAAGTCTAGGGGACTGATGACCTCAGATGTTAAGTAGTGCTTAGAGGCAATTGAACCATTTGGTGCGTCGTCTGTTGTGTTAGAGTGAAAACTGTCTTAATATATTTCGTTAAAATGTATTATGCAGATGGCTGTATAGAGTTAGGCGAAAATCAAGTAAAATAACCATAACAAAACAGTATCACTACACTTAATCACGTCAAATGTCATCTGTGAAAAATGCAGAATACCTTTGGTACCATATGCTTTCAATATTGACTCAAAAATTACTTAAAACAAGGAAACAAGCAGATTTCAGAGAGGACAGAGGCACCAGGGGCAAATATTACACGTAAAATGGATCAGGGAACAAGACAGAGAATATCAACGAGACTTATTTGTTTGCTTTCTAGAATACGACAAGTCATTTGATTATTTAAGTCACTCAAAAATGATGGAAGTACTAAGTTTTATGGGAATAGCAGAACACCTTACACAGATAATCAGAAAGCTGCACACTGGGCGGCATGTAATCAACAACTTAAAAATACTCTGACGGTACAACACTTACACCAAACAAGATATTGGAAGTATATTGGAAAAAGACGATAATAAAGCAGAAAAGATGGTCTAAGGCTAATTTTGAAGAAAATAAAAATTTTGACAACAGGAGTGACGACAAACTCGCTGATAGACGGGGAAATCATTGAAGAAATGTGATAACTCCTGCAATGAGGAAATGAGAACAAAGGTACGACTTGGAGAATTCGCTACAGTTACCTTAATTAAGTTGCTGAAGAAAAGGAAACTGTCATTATCGCCCAAATAAAAATATCTATAGCTTTCTTCTTTCCCATACTTTTGTATGAATAGGAGACGTCGACAATGAAAAAAGTGGATAGCATAAAAATCGATTTTTTTGAGATGTGGGTTTTGAGAAGGATCCTGACACTTTCATGGACTGAAAAAGTAAAACATAAAACCCTCTTAGAAATAATAAAGCCAAAAATATCTTTGGAGGGCAAAATACTGCAGCTGAAATTAGGTTACTTTGTGTTTATCGTGAGAGTACAAGACTCATTAGCTAAAAATGTAACGCTCGTTACAAAGGTAGGTCAAAGACGGAGCGGAAAACCTAGGAGGACATTAAAGAAACGACGAGAATGACTCTGGAAGAAACGAGAACTAAAACAATGCCCAGAGCACACTGAGGAAAGGCATTCCTCTTGTCTCCAGCAATTGGAGACCAGTTTGTGTTTCGCAACAACAAAATCCTGCCACACATCACACACGTCGTGGAAGTACTGTGCGGCGTACGCCTCTCGCTAGGCCGACAGGACGACCGCTGCCCGCTTTCCTCGCTCCGCGAGCATCTTGGTGCCTCCAAACGAAAGTGAAGATGCGGTGTTCTCGCCAGGGTAAAGTCTGCCAGGAAACTCCGCCCAGCGCGGGGGCGGCAAAGGAGCGACCATGAGATCAGGGGGGCGGACGGAATGCGTGGAGCGGAATGCAGTGGCTCCTACCTCCTACCGGCTGCAGCGTGGGAGCCGTAAAACGGCGTGGCGCAAGCTACCTGCCAACTTGCGAAAGGCTCCGAGCGGGCGCCCTATGCAGTTGCACTCGTGTATAACGCTTGTAGGGATCTGACCCGGACGCGGAATGTGTGTTGCCGGTTCTGCGAGATGTAGATGTAGCTGCCCGCCCTGACAAGGAAACGTGAGCATTACTCAGAAAGCTTGTTACGTCAGCAGCTCGGCGCGGATCCGAGGGGAGAGACACGGGTGTCATACCACTTCCAAAGAACAATCTCTTAAATTATGAAACGTGCAGAAGATTTTTGCTAACTCAAACATCTATAAATCGTACTTCTTATCAAGTGCTCCGAAAACTCTCGATAAATCGAGGAAATCGAATGCGTTTTGGCTCTGAGCACTATGGGACTTTAACTTCTGAGGTCATCAGTCCCCTAGACCTTAGAACTACTTAAACCTAACTAACCTAAGGATATCACACACATCCATACCCGAGGCAGGATTCGAACCTGCGACAGTAGCGGTCGCGCGGTTCCAGACTGTAGTGCCGAGAACCGCTCGGCCACAACGGCCGGCGAATGCGTTTTGGAACAATCGATATACCGAAGCGCTTACGACAGGAAATTAACCAAGCAATACAATTCGAATTCAGTGGATATCTGCGTTTACTGATTCGACTTTCTTCGTTAACTGTTCAAATAAATGTTCCACCAACCAACTCTTCACGTATCTCCTTTGTTCTCTCAGTAATGCATAGTGTTCTACATTACAGAAATCATAGAAATACAAGCGTTTCTGCTTTTTCCTGGAGTTAACTCGTATCTTCACCGGGTCGGTATGTTATTCTGGGTTTGGCAATGTTGGCGGCAGAGGGTGGCGAATACCCTTCCTGTAGTCGCGCCTCCTCTCACCCCTTTGTAGAACGCCTTTGAGAATCTTTTTGTGTATTTCTTATCTTAGCTACAGCTGCTTTTTTGTGTAGTTGTTTAATTATTATTCTGTCTCTATAGTCTGTATCAGAGGTCGTCAAACATTTTTGTTCAAGAACCAATAGTGACAATGTGTGGCGGCGGTATGGGCCGCATATGCAACAGTTTTATTTTTAACTGGTAACCTACATACACCGAGGTGACGAAACTCATGGGACAGCGATATGCACGTACGCAGATGACGGTAGTGTCACGTAAATAAAGTATAAATGGCCAGTGCATTGGCGGACCCGTCATTTGTACACAGGTGATTCATGTGAAAAGCTTTCGGACGTGATTACGGTCGCACGACCGTAATTAATAGACTTTGCCCGCGGAGTGGTTTGTAGAGCCAAACGCATGGGACATTCTGTTCTGGAAATACACTCCTGGAAATTGAAATAAGAACACCGTGAATTCATTGTCCCAGGAAGGGGAAACTTTATTGACACATTCCTGGGGTCAGATACATCACATGATCACACTGACAGAACCACAGGCACATAGACACAGGCAACAGAGCATGCACAATGTCGGCAATAGTACAGTGTATATCCACCTTTCGCAGCAATGCAGGCTGCTATTCTCCCATGGAGACGATCGTAGAGATGCTGGATGTAGACCTGTGGAACGGCTTGCCATGCCATTTCCACCTGGCGCCTCAGTTGGACCAGCGTTCGTGCTGGACGTGCAGACCGCGTGAGACGACGCTTCATCCAGTCCCAAACATGCTCAATGGGGGACAGATCCGGAGATCTTGCTGGCCAGGGTAGTTGACTTACACCTTCTAGAGCACGTTGGGTGGCACGGGATACATGCGGACGTGCATTGTCCTGTTGGAACAGCAAGTTCCCTTGCCGGTCTAGGAATGGTAGAACGATGGGTTCGATGACGGTTTGGATGTACCGTGCACTATTCAGTGTCCCCTCGACGATCACCAGTGGTGTACGGCCAGTGTAGGAGATCGCTCCCCACACCATGATGCCGGGTGTTGGCCCTGTGTGCCTTGGTCGTATGCAGTCCTGATTGTGGCGCTCACCTGCACGGCGCCAAACGCGCATACGACCATCATTGGCACCAAGGCAGAAGCGACTCTCATCGCTGAAGACGACACGTCTCCATTCGTCCCTCCATTCACGCCTGTCGCGACACCACTGGAGGCGGGCTGCACGATGTTGGGGCGTGAGCGGAAGACGGCCTAACGGTTTGCGGGACCGTAGCCCAGCTTCATGGAGACGGTTGCGAATGGTCCTCGCCGATACCCCAGGAGCAACAGTGTCCCTAATTTGCTGGGAAGTGGCGGTGCGGTCCCCTACGGCACTGCGTAGGATCCTACGGTCTTGGCGTGCATCCGTGCGTCGCTGCGGTCCGGTCCCAGGTCGACGGGCACGTGCACCTTCCGCCGATCACTGACGACAACATCGATGTACTGTGAAGACCTCACGCCCCACGTGTTGAGCAATTCGGCGGTACGTCCACCCGGCTTCCCGCATGCCCACTATACGCCCTCGCTCAAAGTCCGTCAACTGCACATACGGTTCACGTCCACGCTGTCGCGGCATGCTACCAGTGTTAAAGACTGCGATGGAGCTCCGTATGCCACGGCAAACTGGCTGACACTGACGGCGGCGGTGCACAAATGCTGCGCAGCTAGCGCCATTCGACGGCCAACACCGCGGTTCCTGGTGTGTCCGCTGTGCCGTGCGTGTGATCATTGCTTGTACAGCCCTCTCGCAGTGTCCGGAGCAAGTATGGTGGGTCTGACACACCGGTGTCAATGTGTTCTTTTTTCCATTTCCAGGAGTGTAGTTAGGGAATGCAGTATTCCGAGATCCAAAGTGTCAAGTGCGTGCCGAGACTATCACATTTCAGGCATTACCTTTCACCACGGACAACGCAGTGGCCGACGATCTTCACTGAAGGACCGAGAGCAGCGGCGTTCGCGTAAAGTTGTCAATGGTCAATGCTACCAGACAAGAAACATTGCCTGAAATAATCACAAAACTCAGTGTGGGACGTACGAGGAACGTATCCGTTAATACAGTGCGCAGAAATTTGGCGTTGATGTGCTGTGGCAGCTGACGACCGGCGCGAGTATCTTTGCTGAGAACAGCACGACATCGCCTGCAGCGCCTCTCCTGGACTCGTGGCCATATCGGCTGGGTCCTAGAAGACTGGAAAACCGTGGTCTGGTCAGATCACTCCCGATCTCAGTTGGTAAGAGCTAATGGCAGTGTTCGATTGTGGCGCAGACTCCTCGAAGTCAGGGACACCGCACTGTGCAAATTGGTGGTGGCTCCATAATGTTATGGGCTGTGTTTACATGGAATGGACTGGGTCCTCTGGATGTTGGGATACTCTGAGACCTTTGTAGCTATTCATGGACGCCATATTTCCAAACAACAATTGAATTTTTATGGATGACTATGCACCAAGTCACTGGCCCGCAGTTGTTTGGACTGCTCTGGAAAAGATCGCCCGTCATGTACCCCATAGAATATTTATAGGACATCGAGGTCAGTTCGTGCAAAAAATCCTGCACCGGCAACACTTTCGTAATTATGGACGGCTATAGAGGCAGCATGGCTCAGTATTTCTGCAGGGGACTTCTGACGACTTGTTGAGTCCATGTCACATCAACTTGCTGCCCTAGACCGGGGAAAAGGAAGTCCGACACGATATTGGGAGGTATCCCATGATTTTTGTCATCTCAGTGTAAATTAGTACCTTATGCGCCCCCAACAGACGAGCGTGACAAGTTGGCAGGCGACCCCCAAGTTAAAATTTGGCACCATTCGAAACATTTCGTGTCGCCTGTTCTCTGTTTCAGATTGCTACCAAACTCAGCAATCTAACAGTAGTGACATTATACTTGCACGGTCAAGTTTTGTTGGTTTCTTACATTTTACTGACGAATTCATCCATTTTTGTTGATTTTACTGTGTATGCTAATGACTTCTATAAATAATAATATTCGTACGTACCCTGAATGCAATACTGATCATGAGACACCTTCACAGAAGACTGATAAATAATTTAAATGACAGTTTTCTTCCATTCACTGAATTGTATTACGTCAGTGGTAATTAATTCAATGTTCCTTATTACAAATAATTACCGCATTTGAGGACGACCGTTTCTGCATTGCACATTCACGAATCCATGTTACTTCCATATCAAAAGGTGTATCATAGCAGCTGATCTGTTGCAACCTGTGGCTGTACAGGTATGAGCAGCCCTTAGAGGCTCGCCTTCACCCATTCTTTTTGAATTTTTGTGAATAAAGCCCTTCTGGTTTGTTATTTATGTTATACTTGACATGTGCGTACTATCTCTGTCTAGTATTGTTACTCAGTACTTGCACTTTTTTACATATATAAAAAAATTTCTTCCATAAATTTGTAATTGTGTTTTAAACCACTTTGTATGTCTAAATTCTGATGAAGGCATTCTTACAAGTGTTGAAACCCGGTCAATAAGACTAAAAAAATTGTGACCGAGGGCTTATTTGTTTCATTTTGAATTTATAAACGGTCGCTGAACCAAGCAGCTATGTTTAAAACTTTGTGATCTGTTTCAGTTGTACATGTCCATGAGTTTTCAGTACTGGAATACAAATGCTAAAACATTCCGCCTTTCACATAATATATCCCCGTCGTGACCCTAAGATAAGACGCCAACTTTATTTAACTCATAGCCGAATTCACAAACGTCAGTTTGAATCAAGCACATATTATAGTTCTTTTTTTTCGTGTCTGATTCCACTGCGAACGGTGTGCACCACGACCACACTATAGTCCATATCTCTTGGATAAATAGTAGCATTGGTCATAAATATTGAAATCTTTATTTTACAAATCGATTTCAGTCACTGTGTGACCATCTTGAGTGCAAATTACTCGAACCTTGTAGGCCCATATAAGCATAATAGAACAACATTTTCTATGAAGTGTGACATGTACTGTGAACAATTACTTCCAGCAGATATCTTCACTTTTATCACTTACAATAATTTTAAACTTACATAAGAGTCTGTCTTGTAACCTTAACAGTTGCCAATAGTAATAGGGCACAAGCGCAACTGGTACATTTTGTTAGTGCAGGTTGCCTGCAGAAGGTGCCCCTGATGCAGGCAACCCACACTAACAAAATGTGCCAACAGCTCATTTGCCCTGCTACTGCCAGGCCAACGTACAGCGAGTTTGTAGCTTATACAGCCAACTAACTGTACCTTATAGGCCATTTAAAGTGGATTGCACTGCAATGACAAACTTTATTAAGTGCCAAGTTTTATCCACTTGATTTCTTGTGTGTGAGATTCAGCATGAAATGAACATGTGTAACCACATAAAGATGTTAATAACCTGAAGATGATAAAATTAACTGTTAAAACTGGTCGTCTTAAATAAAAGAATTATGCTATCTAGGCTTTTGACTGGTTATTAAGAACTGAAACAGATCGCCCTTCAGTACTCTAAAAATCAGAAAATTCAAATGTATCACACTTATTGTGAAACCCAGTTGTAATTTTGCAGTAGTATAACGCCCTTGCATCCCTAATCCGATAAGAAACATTTTTGTACGTAAATGAACTGACATAAAACAAAATCGGGTTTCGCACAGGGGACCCAAAAATGTGAAGCCACGACGCTAACTACTAAGCCACCGCGTGTAACCGAGCTGTACTTGTGGCCTTTCGGTAGCACCTACAACCTGCCACTCACGTGAATTCAAAGGGGCGCCGACGCTTCGGATGTGACGCCGGCCGCTACCGTGAAACGACGCAAGACGCCTGCAGGCAGAGCAGCGCCGCGCCTTAGGGGGCTGGCTGGCTGGCTGGCTGCCCGTCGTGGCGTGGCGTGGCGCCTCTGGAAGGCGGCCAGCGCCGTACACGGCCGACGCACGCCCGCTGACGTCACCCGCCTGCGTCACGACGCCGCGCCGTGCCCTACCTGGGGCCGCCGTGTCGCAGGCAGGCGGCGCGCCAGTCGCTGTCTGAGGCTGCACGCCGACCGAGGAGCGCTTGTGGACGGGGAGGCGGCGTCCTGTGAAGCGGGGGTGGCGAGTCGACTGGGTGCCGGTAACTAGAGGTGAAAGATAGTCTTTTGGGGATTTCCTCGCCTACCTGCATGAGAAGTTCACGTCCCGTGATTTTGCTGTTATATTTCCTCATTACCAGCCAACTACTTCGGCACAGTGGCAACACTGGTTCCCGTCAGATCACCTAAGTTAAGCGCTGTCCGGTTCGGCTAACACTTGGATGAGTGACGGTCCTGTCTGCTATGCACTCCTGGTAATCGGGGTCACTCAGCCATTGTGAGGGCAGTTGAGGACTACTTGACTGGGAAGTAGCGGGTCCGATATCAAAAACTGATGATGGCCGGGAGAGCAGAGTGCTGACCACGTGCCACTCCATATCTGCTTCCAGTGACATCTGTGGGCTGAGGATGGTACGGCAGTCGCTCAGTACTGTGTGAACTTCACAGCGTTTTCGCACGGAAAAGCAGATCGTCGGAAAAGCAGATGCCAGACTGAGATTCATTGGAAGAATCCTAAGGAAATGCAGTCCGAAAACAAAGGAAGTAGGTTACAGAACACCTGTTCGCCCACTGCTTGAATATTGCTCACCGGTGTGGGATCGATACCAGACCGGGTTGATAGAAAGGATAGAGAAGATCCAACGGAGAGCAGTGCGCTTCGTTACAGGATCATTTGGTAATCGCGAAAGTGTTACGGAGATGATAGATAGACTCCAGTGGAGAGAGACGCTCAGTCGCTCGGTACGGGCTTTTGTTGAATTTTCGAGAACATACCTTTACCGAGGAGTCAAGCAGTATATTGCTCCCTCCTACGTATATCTCCTGAAGAGACCATGAAGATAAAATCAGAGAGATTAGAGCCCACACGGAGGCATACCAACAATCTTTCTTTCCACGAACAATACGAGACTGAAATAGAATGGAGAAGCAATAGAGGTACTGAAGGTACCCTCCGCCACAGACCGTCAGGTACTTGCAGAGTATAAAATGGTTCAAATGGCTCTGAGCACTATGGGACTTAACTTCTGAGGTTATCAGTCCCCTAGAACTTAGAACTAATTTAACCTAACTAACCTCAGGACATCGCACACATCCATGCCCGAGGCAGGATTGGAACCCGCGACCGCATCGGTCGCGCGGTTGCAGACTGTAGCGCCTAGAACCGCTCGGCCACTCCGGCCGGCTGCAGAGTATAGATGTAGATGCAGTTTAGTTTTTTTTCCTAATTACCAATAATCATGAAGAATGGTTCACAGTAGTGTTCTATATATGGCCTCCTTTACAGATGAACCACACTTTCCTAAGACTTTCCCAATAAATCAAAGTCGGCCTTTCACCTTCCCCACCACAATTCTTACATACACTATTTCATATCGCTTTGCAACGCTACACCTAGGTATTTAGTCGGCTTTACTGTGTAAGTAGCACAGTACTAATGCTGTATTCGAACATTGCGTGATTGTTTTTCCTCCGCAACTGCATTAATTTACATTCTTCTACATCTACAGCTAGATGCCTTACGTTACATCTACTACAAATTTTATTTAAGTCATCTTCTATCCTGTACACCTTCCTATATACCACAGCACCGTCAGCAAACAGTCCATCAGATCATTTATGTACAGTGACAGACAAAAATCAGGTCAAAAAGAAGTTGGGCGACATAAACAAAATTTGCTAGGTGTGTTTCTACATTTGACAGATGGCATCTGTTCAAATTTCGAGCCAGTCGCAAGAGTGGCGCTAGTAGCACCACTATGAGGATGCAAGTCAGGAGTCTTTTAAATACGCGTTGCAGTAGCTGTGAGCGTTAGTTACATTTGAGATTGGTTGTCGTCCATGTTGGTCAAGAATACCGTCAAGTACACAAAGACGGCATTATCAACACTTTATTGAGTTTTAATGAAGTCGTGTAACAAGGCTACACGAAGCTGGATGTTCCTTCTGCGATATTGCAGGAAGTCTTGTTAGAAATGTAGCTATTGTACACGACTGCTGGCAAAGGTGGCCACGAGAATGTACGGGCTCCGGACGTCCACGTGACACTACCGAGAGCGAAGACCATCATGTTCGGCGCATGGCTCTGGCGAATCGTATTGCATCTGCAACAGTCAATTGGAGCAGCAGTTGACACCACAGTCACACAACGAAATCGTGAAAATCGGTTGCTTCAAGGACAGCTGTAGCGTGCGTTCCACTGACCCCAAGCCACCTCCATTTGCGACTTCAGTGGTGTCAGGCGAGAGCTCATTGGAAAGCGGGGTAGAGGTCTGTTGTGTTTCCTGATGAAAGCTGGTTCTGCCTCAGTGCCAGTGATGGCCATGTGTTGGTTAGAAGGGGCCATCTCAGGGCCAGGAGTTGTGGTGTGGGGTGCCATTTCGTATAACAGCAGGAACACCCTAAGCGCAAATTTCTATGCCAATCTGGTGATTCGACCTGCTGTGCTCCCATTCATTAACAGCATTCCAGGGCGCATTTTCCAACAGGATAACGCTTGTCCGCATATCGCTGTTGTAGCCCAGCATGCTCTAAAGAGTGTCGACATGCTGCCTTGGACTGCTCTGTCACAAGATCTGCCTCCAGTCCAACGCAAATGGGACATCATCAGACCACAAGTCCAGCATCAACCACAAACAATATTAGCCATTCCTATACTGGCCGCCCAAGTGTAGCAGTCATGGAACTCCATCCCACAAACTGAAACCTGGCACCTGGACAACACAATGCATGTCTGCTTGCATGCTTGCATTCACCATTCTGGCGGTTACACCGATCATTAAAGTAGAATCATTTCACATTTGCAATGCCTTATGTAGTGCATACATTAACCTGTCGTATTGCAGTGTTAATCACTTAAATATGTTCCCTAGACAACTTTATTTCTGAACTTTTATTGCTCTACATTAATTATTTTTTGGTTTTGCGATTTTTTTTCCGTCAGTGTGTATAGAGAATAATAGCGGTCCTGTCACACTACCGCTACGGTCGCAGGTTCGAATCCTGCCTCGGGCATGGATGTGTGTGATGTCCTTAGATTAGTTAGGCTTAAGTAGTTCTAAGTTCTAGGAGACTGATGACCTCAGATGTTAAGTCGTATAGTGCTCAGAGCGATTTGAACCATTTGTCACACTACCATAGGGCACTCCTGACGATACCCCTATCTCAGTTGAACACTTGCCGTCAAGGGCAGCGTACTGGCCCGTGTTACTTAAGAAGTCTTCAAGCCAATATCTGGGAACCCATTATGTACGCCCGTATCTTCGTTAACAGTCTGCAGTAGGGCACCGGTTAAATGCTTTTAGGAAATGTAAGAATATGAAATCTCCCTGGTGTCCTTCATCCACAGTTCACAGGATTTCTTGTGGGAAAAGCGATAGCTGAGTTTCTAAGATCTGGAAGTTCATGGTAGGCATATCAGAACCGTATGCAGCATATATAATTTAGCATCTAGCCTTCGGCAAAGGGTACATTATAAAAGTTGTGTTTTTTGAGTCCCAGGTCTGCCTAAAAAAGTGCAAGTTCAATGCTCGTTATAAAACAAACTTTTGACCATAGAAGACGAACGAGTGCAGTGGTCGTTCGTTTTTCTGAATTCTTAACATAATTGAACGTATAGCGAAAACACCGCCGCAGTAAGGGCAGAAAATTGGGTGTACAACAGGTTATACATGTTATTCTGGGTCACCTAAAGATGGAAAAGCCTTAAGACACTGAAGGATGTTGAAATGTAAGTCAGGATGGAGATAAACATTTATTTGCTGTAGTGACAGACATAAATAACCTTCAGGGGCTCCGGAAAGGCTCAAAATCATGAAAAGTTCAATTTTTACTTTTTTGCGTTTTCTGAATCTGCAGACTATTACCTTTTAATAGATATATAATTTTTTCAATTCCGAAGACTACAACTATTTTTAAATTTTTTTTGAAATGTGTTCTACATGGGCGTGACCCACTGTGGCGCTGTTAAACTGCTGTCAAATGGTGTTATTATTAACGTCTGTGTTCATCAGGTACATTTTAATGATGTGAGATAAAGTATGTGTTGTGGCTAACCTGTGATGGTTCAATATATATCGCTGGTGTGACTGTCGATTGTTTCATGTTTATTTACTCTGTCGTTATCTCGAAAAGATTCGTAATTAATTCTGTTTCTTGAGTCTCTGTTTTGTTGAAGTATAATAATGAGTAAAAGTAAAGTTATTAGAAATCCTCTGAAGGCTTTTAAGAAAAGGAGAAATGTTGGAAATCCAAAGGTATGTGCTTTACTGTAAATAATAAAGATGATAACCAAGTGAGCGAACCTAACGTCTCAAGTACACCTGCCCATAGCAGTCAAAGTGGGAAAGAAAATACTTCACAGAAGAAGCTTGGTTCAATGAGTGAAAACTATGAATGTTTTATGGGCGAATCGGATGTGAATGAAATATTTGATATGTCGGTTCTCAAAGGAATTTTTTCAAACTGTGTAAGATGTATTCATTGTAGTGAAGTTGGTCTGGAACTCTCCATAATAAAGCACGTAGGACTTGCTAGTGAAATACAACTGAAATGTGATAAGTGTTCATACATGACCACCTTTTGGAACAGTGTTGCAGTAACTGCAACTGAAGAAAATGGTAGCAAAATCTACGAACACAACAACGAGCGATGCTTGCTTTAGACAAGGAACGCCTTCGGGCTGCATACAGGGCTGTAAAGAGTCTAGAAATACAAGCAAGAGTAAACAGGAGAAGGAACAAGAGGAAGCTGGAGGAGTAGTTTGCAGAAGATGAAGATAATCCATCCTATGGACCTGGAATGCACTAAAAAGTTAATCCAATCTTTGTCGCTCGATTCCCAAAACTTTTATTTTCTCATACTAATTACATGTTTTCTAAGGATCTTCCAAACTTATTTGTTTCAAACTTTCAGTAAATGTTACACAGTACCTTCTGCATAATTTAACACAGCCTTTTTCCAAAAAACTGTATATTTTTGAATATATAAATAAAAAATTGCAAAAAAATGTTGTGAATTTTCATTACAATTGAAAAAAAATCGTCTTTAATAACTGAACTAAAATTTTGTAAAATCCCTGTGTTAAGTTGTAGCCCATATTCCAATAAATAATCTGTAAAAAGTTCAATTTCCTACCTCAAATACTTTGTGAGGAAAGATGTAATTTATAAGCGTTATTTTAACATTGCAAGTATAGGGCGTTCCGGAGCCCCTTAACATTAACAGAAAGCAAAGTTTTCTAAAGCTCAAATCGAATTACATATCGACTAACAGCGTTGAAAGGAAGCAAAAGGCGTGGAAGACTTTTGGAAAAAGTGCAACAAGATCTGCCCGTGTTGGCAGCTTGAAAAATCTGTGTTAACGTTACAACAAGATACCACGAGTTATAACCAAGTTAAGCAATACAAGGTTTGTGGCAAGGTTAGCAAATAACGAGTTTCTCAGAATGTAGATCACGCAACCGTAATTTGCGACAGTTACGTTTCTCCAAACCAGCTAGCGAACGCCAGTGAGCACCAGCTGGCGGATGTAGACGACCCTCACTCAACGACAGTCCAGAGACGAATGCCCAGAGTTTAAGTTCACAGCCATCCACTCTGCCTCCAAAATGCTCTACATAGAGGGACTACTCAGTGCTGTTGTCCACGTGACGGATGAGAATATCGCTTGCTTCACGAAATAACAGGGGAACACAGCAGAAACTTCACATGCTTGGTGTAGAAAACGCGCCTTAACAAACATCAGGTTGGTACCAGCGTGCAGACGTGTTCCCTCGATTGGTTGGGCCTGTTGCACCGCGCATGATGGGGAAGCAACTCAATTCTATTGGCTAAACAAAATTTTGGGACGAAAGAAACCGTCGTTCTCATGCTGGCCGGGTGGAGCCGATTCGTCTCGGCCTTTGATGTCCACAAAGAAAAGGCAGAAATGTCAAACTCAGCTGTTCTCTAGGGACAGCTGTGGTTGCACAGCACCCTCTGTGCTCAGCTGGGCCAGGAAGATGGCTACGTCCACAACACTACGAAGCAGGCAGCAGCCTCTCTTTCACGAAAAATGCCCGCCTTCTTGAGGAGCTGTGCCTCTCCAAAGAGATTCACTGACTGCCTTCCACCAACGTCAGGACCGTCCCAAAGCAAAAAACTCAAAGCCCAAGCACACATTTCCAGTACCAACAAAACAATAACCATGAAATAGTGACAGAGAATGACACAATACCGCCTACCTGCATATCAAGGGAAGGCTGAGATGAGACACCGCAGCTTACAAAATGTCATGTTTTGTTAAACAGACAGTTCTCTCGGCTTTAGTCATAGGTGCACCGAACGTGTGACGGTCGATTTCCTGCCAGCCGTGTCTTGTCTATCCACAGTTAGCACTGGCAGTACTGCACGTCCCGTAAGACGAAAATTTTTTGTGCAGCCCCTCCGCAACGTCTACTATTTCTTACATACACTGGATAGCCAAAGAAACTGGTACACCTGCCTAATATCGCGTAGGGCCCCCGCGAGCATGCAGAAGTGCCGCAACACGACGTGGCATGGACTCGACTAATGTCTGAAGTAGTGCCGGAGGGAATTGAGACCATGAATCCCGCAGTGCTGTCCATAAATCCGTAAGAGTACGACGGGGTGGAGATGTCTTCTGAACAGCACATTACAATGCATCCCAGATATGCCCAATAATGTTCATGTCTGGGGAGTTTAGTGGCCATCGGAAGTGTTTAAACTGAAAAGTGTATTCCCGGAGCCAATCTGTAGCGATTCTGGACGTGTGGTGTGTCGCATTGTCCTGCTGGAATTGCCCAAGTCTGTCGGAATGCACAATGGGCATGAATGGCTGCAGTTGATCAGACAGGACGCTTACGTACGTGTCACCTGTCAGAGTCGTATCTAGACGTATCAGGAGTCTCATATCACTCCCACTGCACACGCCCCACACCATTACAGAGCCTCCGCCAGCTGGAACAGTCCCCCGCTGAAATGCAGGGTCCATGGATTCACGAGGTTGTCTCCATACCCGTACACGTCCATCCGCTCGATACAGTTTTAAAGGAGATTCGTCTTACCAGGCAACATGTTTCCAGTCATCAACAGTCTAGTATCGGTGTTGACGGGCCCAGGCGAGGCGTAAAGCTTTGTGTCGTGCAGTCATCAAGGGTACAAGAGTTGACCTTCGGCTCAAAAAAACGGTATGGATGATGTTTCGTTGAATGGTTCGCACGCTGACACTTGTTGATGTCCCAACACTGAAATCTGCAGAAATTTGCAAAGCTGTTGCAATTCTGTTGCGTTGAATGATTCACTTCAGTCGTCGTTGGTCCCGTTCCTGCAGGATCTTTTTCCAGCCGCAGCGACGTCGGAGATTTGATGTTTTACCGGATTCCTGATATTCACGGTACACTCGTGAAATGGTCGTACGGGAAAAACCCCACTTCATCGCTGCCTCGGAGATGCAGTCTCCCATCGCTCGTGCGCCAACTATAACACCACCCTCAAACTCACTTAAATCTTGATAACCTGCCACTTTAGCGGCAGTAACCGATTAACAACTGCACCAGACATTTGTTGTCTTATACAGGCGTTGCCAACTGCAGTGCCGTATTCTGACTGTTTACATATCTCCGTATTTGCATACACATGCTTATACCAGTTTTTCTGGCGCTGCAGTGTAGTTGCATATGCTGAGACACAGGAAATACAAAACTGCTGAACTTCAACTATTAAACGACGGCACATGTAAAAACGTACCTCTAATGTAACGTATCATTCTCTGGCTGTTATTGAAGAAGATTCATGTTTAGTAGGTGATGTGACGTAATAACGTATACGACAGCGGGGAACCAAGTTACCTCATTGCCTTTTTCAAGTGAAAGTTATTCTGGAAAATTCGTAAACAGCACGAAATAACATTTCGTCAGTCTTTTCACCGAGTCAGCTCTGAGTAGAAACGCGAGTTCTGGACGACCTGCTCCGCCTTGGGCATCAGGAGACACCAACTGTCGTGGCTGCTGACCTGCTCTGCGCAACTCTTAAAACCAGCACTCGGCTTACAACTGTGAGATGTACGTGCTAAAGGTGTTGCGTGTCTGTTCCACCAGGGACTACATCGACGTATACGATGGTGCGACGCTGGAAGCGCCAACGACATACACCGCTTCCACTCTCCACCAAGGGTATGACTTGTTCCGTGTTTCAGTTTCTTGTTGGACATTCAGAGTGCAACGACCTTCTCGAAGACTAAATAAAAAAGGTAAGTGAGACAAAAGTCTCGTGTTGTCGAACACCATTGTATGGCGCACTACTGAGCACTTAAATTGGGAGATCAGGAAGGATAGCCAGTAAAGAAATTCTACTTAATGTTTGGAGTACAGTAGGAAGAATAGATGGTTAATTTTGAAATTCGTCAGCTTGCATATAGGGTGCGAAATTCAGAACGCAGAGCTGCCAGCTCTTGCAGAAACGGTGGTGCTGAGCAATCTGGGAATAGACTTAAACTGGGCTTTGTGGCAGATATATCTTTGCATCCTGCATCAACTCTATGCCGGAATTCTCGCTGGATGGCGAGCGGTGGCGTGCCGGTCTCTCAGGAACATATGGTGAGTTGTTTCCAGTGGGTGAGAGATGGGGCGAAAGTGCTGATCAGGGCAACATTCGAACATCCCCAGTGTCGAGGTATTTCAGGACTGAGCAGGCAGGTTGCGGCCTCGTATTATTGGCGGATATTGTCACGGAGACATCAAAACTAGTACATAGCCACAGTAGTGACAGTCACGAAAATAGATATCTCAGCGCTAACAGCACTGTCAGTTAGCGATAATTTCAAATATTAGTAAAAATTCCGAAAAATATTAGAAATCTGTATTTTGGTCCAGCAATTGAGTGGTTTAGACCAAATAAATTAACAAACGACGGAGATGATCCCCCTTGGTACAAAAAACGGGCCAGAACACTGTTGCAGAAACAACGAAAAAGCATGCCAAATCCAAACGAACGCAAAATTTCCAAGATTGGTGATCTTTTATAAAAGCTCGAAATTGAGCGTGGACTTTCATGCGAGATGCTTGTAATAGTTTCCACAACGAAACTTTGTCTCGAAACCTGGCAGGGAATCCAAAGACATTCTGGTCGTATGCAAAGTATGCTAGCGGCATGAGACAATCAATGGACTTGTCTGCGTGATAGCAGTAGTATCGACGATAGTGCTGCCAAAGCAGATTTACGAAAGACAGCCTTCCGAAATTCCTTCACCAAAGAAGACCAAGTAAATATTGCAGAATTCTAATCAAAAGTTGTCAACATGAGTAACTTAAATCACTTAATAAAAGCAAGAGCCGGCCGCTGTGGCCGAGCGGTTCTAAGCGCTACAGTCCGGACCCGCGATGCTGCTACGGTCGCAGGTTCGAATCCTGCCTCGGGCATGGATGTGTGTGATGTCCTTAGGCTAGTTAGGTTTAAGTAGTTCTAAGAGTAGGGGACTGATGACTTCAGATGTTAAGTCCCATAGTGCTTAGAGCCATTTGAACCATAAAACTGCGCATAATACACCTTATTTTATTTCCGGTTTTTTCTCATTTCTCTTTGTAGACACATTTAGCTTATTTAGTTTTGAACAGTTGGCAACAATGGTGAACCTGAAGCGTCTAATAGTCTTAACACGTCATTAACTTAACGGCTATTGTATAACTTCCTGGCTACGTAAATACGGCAGCACAGCTCACCATCACACCAGCTGCCGGGTCTATATGATGCTGCACCAGTGTCTAGTGTTGTTGTTCGACCGCCTCGCTCTGCTGCCGCGCCCAAGTAAACTACAGTACTTGCCGCCTTGCTGACTGTCGATGTGCCCCACAAGGCGTGTGGGAACTTGTTTCCTTGGGAAGAATCCCAATTCTTGAGTCAAGGTAACTGACGTGGCTGTCGAACCTACATGGCTGAGTGAACAATATGTTCTCTCGAGCGTTAGTTGTGTAGTGCCATTAAGTTTGTGAACAGCGTTGAGAATGAGCCTTCTGGACCCACCGATAAAATGTCCGGAAGACAGTGTAATTATTGTACGGTAGCGAAACTCGGCAGATACTATGATGCATTAATGTGGAACCGATTTACGCTGGAAAAAAATTAGTTCCAATTTTGGCCACCAGGTGCAAATCTAGCGCTGTGAACGCACGAAAGACATCTAGAAATGTTTCCATATGTAATGGATTAGGAACTGGACGTGGACAGAAAACGTCAGACAAGTAGAAAAGGCAGAATATTGATTTCATTACTAACACCTGCTTAGACAATTTGTTCAATCTGAGCACCAGGGATTCCGACGAGATACTGCATGCGTAAAATAACGTGCCCAACAGCAGCTCGTGGCAGTTGTTGTGGAATCCGAACAACGTGTCACTGATAAACGCCTTCTTTTAGATATCCCGAAGAAAAAATTCTCATGGATTCAGATCAAGTGATCTTGCTGACCATGCATCTGGAAAACTTCTGGATATAACACGTTCGTGGAAGGTTGGATTAAGCAGATCATTTGTTGGGCGAGCGACATCAGGTGATGCCCCATCTTGCATGAAAACAATAGTTTCCACACAGTTGCACTCTTTCAAGGCAGGAATCACAGGCTGTATAAGGAGGTCTCGACGACGTGCAGACGCGACGGCACATCTGACAGCGCCCCCCCCCCCCCTGGATGTAATCTCTTCAAAGAACAACAGACTGAGAGAGTAAAGGTGCTTGTGAATCCACAATACACAGTCACCTACGGCGAGTGCAGTGGCTCTTCGTGGAAAACTCTAGGTTTAACACTACCCCAAATTCGGTAGTTCTGTGTATACGCCGCACGGTTTAGCGTAAAATGTGCCTCGTCACTATACAGAATATTGTCCTGCTAAATGTCATTAACTTTGATCCTTTCGAGAAAAAGCGCGAATTCAGGACGCTACAGTAGATCATGACATTTGAGTTCCTGCACTGTCTGGGCCTTTGTACGGGTTAACAGAGCAAAACACATCGCAAAACTTTTCGTATTGTTGATCAATGCAACACTGTAATTGCTGCAGTTCGCATAAAACAGTTTCACTCACAGCGCACGACCTCTCTGCTTGATAGCCACATTGTTCACTCACGTTACGGATTGTCAAATGACGACATAGATGTAACACCGACATTCAATCGGTCTACAGAGCCAGATCTGCAACTGGCGGCTAAAATTGGAACTAAATTTTCCCACACGATAATTACAACCTACGCTAGATCTCCGTGATTAGCTGCACTTACATTATAACCACCTCGCAGATGAAAACCATTGTTCTTACTCAAATCCTACAAGGGAAGGACGCGTATGGTATTCCATAGGCAGTTGTCATCGAGGAAAATAATAGCTATCCGCTGATGTTCTTGTTTTCATACTCCTAGTCCATTCCTTGCCCGCCGATAGCGCAAGGGATGCGGTGTGAGAGCGAGGAGACCGAACGCCTCTGAAGAATAGCATGCGTGTGGAAAGAAGAGTCCGTCCGGTCGAGTGCGTAATGAGGTAGGAGGCAGTCGCACAAAGGGTGCGTGCAACAGCGCCTTCTCCCGACTTCAAAGCTGTCGCCATAGCCGGCAGAGGACAATGCAGTTGTACGGATACAAACACGACCAAGGCGGCTGTTCTGTTTCTCGCATTCCCATTGTTATCTTAGGGCTTTGTGTGGTGGAGAAGACAAGTGACAGCAATTTGCAGAGGAACAAATCCAAATACGAAGTTGCCAAACTCGTCACTGCTTTCTATATTCACGCCTCCACTCCAAAAAGCAAGAGCAGGTCCTTCAGGCCCTCTCTTACATATAACAAGACACCCTTAGTGGTTAATTAGGATTATAATATGCATAGTATCTGATGATGATGATGATCATGATAACAATATCTCTCGAGACAATGCTATGACTACGCGCCTAAAGCAGTAATAACAGTTGGATGTACTGTTTAGTACGACCAGCAAAAATATGCCGGCCGGATGGATGCAGCTAACAAATCTGCCATTGAAACTTCCTGGCAGATCAAAACTGTGTCCCGGACCGAGACTCGAACTCGGGATCTTTGGCTTTCGCGAGCTAGAAGTTTGGAAGGTACGAGACGAGGTACTGGCGGAATTAAAGCTGTGAGGACGGGGCGTAAGTCGTGCTTAGGTAGCTCAGTTGGTAGAGCACTTGCCCACGAAAGGCAAAGGTCCCGAGTTCGAGTCTTGGTCCGGCACACAGTTTTGATCTGCCAGGAAGTTTCATATTAGCGCACACTCCGCTGTAGAGTGAAAATTTCATTCTAGAAACATCCCCCACGCTGTGGCTAAGCCATGTCTCCGCAATATCCTTTCTTCCAGGAGTGCTAGTTCTGCAAGGTTAGCAGGAGAGCTTCTGTGGAGTTTGGATGGTAGGAGACGAGGTACTGGCAGAAGTAAAGCTGTGAGGACGGGGCGTGAGTCGTGCTTGGGTATCTCAGTTGGTAGAGCACTTGCCCGCAAGGGCAAAGGTCCTGAGTTCGAGTTTCGGTCCGGCACACAGTTTTGACCTGCCAGGAAGTTTCATATCAGCGCACACTCTGCTGTAGAGAGAAAATTCCATTCTACAAATCTGCCATTGTTGTACGTCGTCCACATAAATGACCGCGCCATTTAATCGATGTATCGGGCCCGTGTGACAGGGTCATTAATGATAAGATGGTGCAGAAAAAAATGAAATATAAAAATTTGATAATAGAATGTGCCCTCGGATCAATAGCACATAACCTGAACAATGTTCTGTCTGAAATTCCAGGATGTACCAAACACAGTGAGATATGAGATACTGTACTGTTGCGAACCGCCTATATCTTACTTCAGGTGTTGTAAATCCACTTAAGGGCGCCGTCCTCGTTGGAAATTTCAGAAAATAGATATTTTTTGCTTAACGTATTTTCTGGAATGTCTACTTTAAAAGTGTTCATCACGAGTGCGCCAGAAAAGAAATTATCGAGTTACAAGGCGATTTGTGGAAAATGGGTCACCGAAAATCGTTCACACCGGGAAAAAAATTAGTTGACATTACAGCCAGTGCGGCAGCATGTAATCTCGACGACGACTAAACAGATGTTATGCAGATTATGAACGTGCTCGAACTTGAGATCGGACCAGCCTATTACAACTTCTGCACAAAACGGTACGAAAAACGTATCGAGCGAGCAGAGCAATGAATGACAGAAGCTGTCGAAGGGATCGGCGGGACCACCGTAGCCGCGAACAAAGTGGAGGAGGACCTCCTTGTGGATCCGGAAGTATTGCTGTATGGTCCTATTACAGCTGACTAGAGGTATGTCTAACTTAACAACGAAGAATGTAATCCAAAACTCTAAAATCGTTTTTCTAGAAATCTTATTTTTCAGATTGGTGGGAAACGTAACTTGAGTGCGGTACACACGATTTCAAGCGGAATTTAATACCGTCATTCTAAACTTAAATCTCTGTCAGGGTACGTAGGCATTTTGCAGTATCTTCAAAAGTCTATTTTCGGGGCACACTTTTATCTCGACGTTTCGGACGAGAAACATGACATTTGTTTCAACATGCCACCATAAATCAATATTTTTCAATTGTCCTACCTGTACTGATAGATAATATATTGAAAATTACTTATACCAAAGTAACAACTATGAAAAGGATATGATTGTTGATGTTTTCCCGGTGTACTGAAGATTCTATGAGGTTTCGGGATTGCAGACAGATCTTGTTGACTTTTTGCCACAATATTTCGGCTGTCAACCGTCCAGATAGATGGACGGTTGCAAGCGGCAAGAAGTCAACATGATCCGCCTGCAATCCCGAAACCTCATAAATGGAAAGGGTAGATTGCTACTCATTTTTTCCGAGGGTAATTGTATACTTTCAAGTATTATTGCAGAAGCTGTTTCTGTATGATCTGAGGACGACTCGTGACATCTTCGTCTTTAGTTTAAGACCTACATTATGTGCTCATTCTGATGTCGTCATTCGTCCCTGATGCAGCAACGCCAAGCTTCTTAGCGATTGCGCTTAGATACAAGTCGATTCCTTTTGTTTCCGTTTGTGCCGACGTATTAACGATCGCCGTGTGGATACATTGTCGCCATTCTTCGCGCTCCTGTGCCTTGTCAGGGTGACCCTTAAGCTTTTTTCCATCCAAATCTGCATCATACAGTGGATCTCTGTATGATATCGTGCATGTTAGCACATACCCTATGGTCGTAGGCGGTTTTTTCCACTTCCTTTCCTTCGTTCTGAACCGTTCCGTAAGTCAACAACTTGAAACATGTTCCAGTCTAGTAGCCTCACCTGTGCGCCCATGAAGTGGATTAAACAAAGTCCTTAAGAATCAGTTCCATACTGCTTCTTCAGACGATTGCTTCACACTGAACTCGACGTTGAAGATCATACTTGCTTCTCTAAAATAATCAGAATGGAGAATCCAGCGCTCAAAGCCAGTGGAAAACAGGCTAAAACAGGGAAAAATTGCGGAACAACTGATGCCATCGATGCAGCATAGCTGCTGTTTGACAAATACCGCGAAAAGGGCAAGTTCCTCTGTCTAGCTGTAGTGGGCCTCGGGAAGGCCTTCGATCAAAGAACAAAGCGGCTTTATCTGGCAGGCGTTTCGAAAGCATGCCGCTCCGCAGTACCTTGTTAGGCGGGTACAGCTGCCGTTTGTGCAACAGAGAAGCTATTTTCAAGCCACTTCAGGAGACACCGGTGTTATCCTTTTCTGAATTTTTAGAGACACGAAGCACCGGAAACAATTTCGAAATTTTCGTAGAAAGGATGGTCTGATCACGTCTTATACAGCCTCTGCTTGTATATTACCCTGATGTATAGAGTATGTCTCTGCATAGACTAACAGGGGGGATCGTGAGACTGCAGAAAGTGCAGAGTGAACGGTAGCAAGCTTCTCTGCCACTCCGGACAAACACTGAGAAGTGTCAATGGCTAAACACAGGAAGCAGTACGCTCAATGTCTTGACAACTCCTGCATAGCTATTCCTCCGTAACTTTCTGGCTTGCTCTTATCCCTCTTCTTGTTTAGTGCTTGGATGGTGGCCCTGGTGCAAAGTTCAGCGAATTGTTCTTTTATCCAAGTTTTTGTTAGAGCCTTAATATTTCCACATTTTAACAAAAATCTGCATTCTCAACATGCTTTTTTTCCCTTTTTTTGCCCTTCGAGGATTCGTTCCACTTCTTGGAAAGTTGGGGGGGGGGGGGTCTAATTTGTTAGGCTTGGTTTTAATTGGGGTATTTACGTCGATTTGTAGGAGTTCTTTAGACTCTTCACAATTCAAAAGTTTATTAAATGCGTTCGCCATGATTTCAGTATTTTCTTTGTTACTGTGTGCCATTCGTCCACATTCATCTTTCAGTCTTAGCGTAGGGTGAGCTCATACCGTTGTACTTGTTGCCCAAAGATTTTGTAGTAGTTCTTGGAATTGATTTTGTGGTAATTATCTTCTACAGATTTCATTATGTCTCTCTTAATCCTCCTAATGTTTTGTGTGAATTTTTTCCTTTCGTTTTTGAAGTTGACTTTTTTTCTGTTTTGTTTGTTTGAAACTTTAACCATGCATGGTGTCTCTTCATGGAATCTGTCGCATTCTAGAGCCCATCGTGCATGTTTTCTTCGTGGGTTCAAGGGAGCAGGACTCTCGGCCTGTTTCTTAATACTTAGTATCAGTTCTTTTTGATCATATGCTACTTCAACGTTTTGTGTTATTTGTCGTTACTTGTCTTTTTAATTAGATGATGTGGGTCATACCTCCTTGTTTTATTAGCTTTTTCATTCTTCTTCTTTAATAAAATGAATTTGATTTTAATTTTAACTAAACGGTGGTTTTATTCTGTGTCTGCTCCTCTCAATAATTTAACATTGTGGATTTCCTTATGAAATTTTTTCTCTATTCAGACATGGTCTAGCTGCCACTCCAACTTCCTCCAGTTCGGGTGTTTCCATATTTTAAGTTTATTTGGCTTCCTCTTGAAATATGTTGGATTAGATATAAGGTTGGGTTCTCTGCAGAGTTTTACTGTTTAAAATTGGAAAGCCATTTGCGCGAAGCAATCAGAAAGAAATCTCCCGGATTTGTTGCAAACGGTTCATGGGTTTTGTACCACCACAATGTACCTACTCATACCTCCGTTGGCTGTTCGTGAACTTTTACATACAAATTATACTGTAATGGTCTCCTGGTCTCCATATTCGCCAAACATTGTAACATGTGAATTTTTCCTGCTCCAAAAGAATAAAGAAAACTTTAAAGGGCAATCGTTTCGCATACATACACACGCACATGAAATTAAAAATGCATCGCTCAGAGAGAAAAACTCGTGCCAAAAGATCTAAGTCCAAATCTGATTCGGGGATTGGAAAAAGCGCTGGTGTAAGTGCGTAATATCTCAAGGTAAATATTCTGAAGGGGATAATGATGATTTTCTAAAAAAACAATCCCTTATTTATTGAAAGCACCTAGTATGATGCGTTACGGAATAAGAGTTTTGATACATTAGTATTTCCTCCCACTCATCTTTCTGTGGCTTATGGAATAAAGATAATATGGTTTCAGTAGTAATGACAGCCATTCATGAACATACGAGGGATGTTCAATGTATAATGCAACACTTTTCCTTCTGGAAGCACGTTGGTTTTATTCAAGGTACCAATTCACTATTTATTCCTCTCTCTTTTGGCTACAAAGCACTATTTTTCAGCATGATGTCTGTTCAGTGCGACGGCCTTATACTGCCTCACTAGGATGGCCTGAAAGCCCGCATGGTACCGCAATACTAGTCGACGCCAGAGACAACGTCTTGCTATATCAATAATGTCCGCATCAACCACGTAATGCCCCTCGCGGAGTGCGTCCTTCATTGGGCCTAACAGACGAAAGTCGGAAGGTGCGAGATCTTGGCTGTGCAGTGGACAAGGAAGAACCGTCCAACGAAGTTTTGTGAGCTGCTCTCGGATGCGCAGACCTGTGCGAGGCCTCGCGTTGTCGCGGAGAAGTTCGTTTGCATTTTTGTGCCGACCAACAGGCTGAAGTAGTTTCTTCAGCTTCCTACGGGTAGCATAACACACTTCAGAATTTATAGCTGCACCATGACGGAGGGCATCAAACAAAACAATCCTTTCAGAAGACCCTCACCGTCACTGTACCGGCCAAGCTAGAGGCTTTCAGCATTTTCTTCGGAGGAGAAGTGATGTGCCGCCATTCCAAGGGTTACTGTTTTGTTTCCGGTTCGAAGTGACAAACCCAGGTTTCATCGCCTGTGCCGGTGTACAGCAAAAAATTGTCGCTATTAGCCTCGTAATGCGCAAGCAATTCTTCACATACGGTCTTCTGCTAAAGAGTGAGGAACTCAGCGGGCACACACCTCTCCCTCGAGTACCCCAGCTGGCGGAGGAGTGCGACAGCACTACCAATAGGGACGTCCAGTTGTGCGGCGAGGTGTTTCATGTTGACCCATCGACCGCCTCGAATGAGAGTGTCGGGACGTTCCGACACTGCAGAAGTCACAGCTGTTTGCGGCTGGCCGGCTCGCTTTGTAGCAAAATGGCTCTGAGCACTATTGGACTTAACTTCTGAGGTCATCAGCCCCCTAGAACGTAGAACTACTTAAACCTAACTATCCTAAGGACATCACACACAACCATGCCCGAGGCGGGATTCGAACCTGCGACCTTAGCGGTCCCGCGGTTTCAGACTGTAGCGCCTAGAACCGCTCGGCCACTTCGGCCGGCCAACTTTGTAGCAATGACGACAAACACCTCGCCCAACGACTCACCGTGCTTTTGTTCATCATCAGGTCTCCGTACACATTCTGCAAGCGCCTATGAATATCAGCGATGCTCTGGTTTTCCGCCAAAAGAAACTCAATTGACAGCAATCTACTTGTTACGCACCTCCTTTACAGACGCCATTTTGAAGGCTACTTATAGCTAAGCCACCAATTGGAACTTCTTGAAGCTATATGGGCTGTAGCGGGAATATTCGACAATGTCCTACAACAAATTCGGCATTTTTTCAACCGAAATTGGCCGAGATCAAAAATATGTCGCATTATTTTCTGAACGCCCCTCGTATAACGTGCGAGCGCGAATGAGGGTTCAGACGAACAGATTAGTGATGTAAGTGGTATCAACATTTAAAACACTGCGACTGTGGCCAGGTAATCTCGTATGGCTCAAGGGCAGCCGTTACTTCTAACTGCCCACTCGCCAGTTCCTCGACCTGTCTGTTTACATTTGCTCGCTCACGGAGTTTCGTAATCTGCATTCCTCTGCGCGGGCCTATCTTTACTTTCAAAGTGGCGCTCTCCTCGGCATAAAAAAAAAACATTCCGTTCCACTGGCTCTTGCACGTTTCCACACGGTATCGCAAACTTACGATTTGTACCTGTAGACCAGCCGCAGGTTAGTCGACCCTTGGAGTAGAGTGAAGTGAGCGAAGGTGCCAAGCCGGTCGTATGACAAAAGGGGAATACAAAACGAGGGGGATGCACGGATCCCCCCGCCGCCACAGCAGAACGCAACAGCTATCTCCCGGCACCCCGAGGCGAAAGTAATTTCCCCGTCTCGGCCCCCGGTGCGGCTGGTGAGGTACTGTGAGGCGAGCTGTGGCCTGCACCCTGGAAGACGCCTATCTTAACCACCGCCTGCGGACCGATCGGCGGCAATTTGTGTCCATAAATAATGGTGCGCCCAGCCGACCGGTTGCTCGTCGGCTGACGCCGGCCGGACCTGCGCCCGCCTCAGAGGCTAGAGGTGGTGATAATGACGCCGGCGTGTAATCTCAGGAACCGAAGAACAAACTCCACGTCCGCGGCCTGCATTTCGCACTGCTAATGCACATAAACTCTGAGATAACTCTTCTTTCACAGTGATAGAGATATAGTAGCGGTGAAAATTTGATTTATTAAGGTTTTTGTTGCATCTATTCGGGCGTTAACAAATTGCTTTGCGGAACCCAGTGAAAGTAAAGTTTGGTTGTCGTATTAGTAGACCTCATAGAAAAAAATTTTGAATGAATGTCTTTTCTTTTACAACTTCTTCTTCCTCCCTCTCCACTTCTTCCTGTCTCGTATACAGGGTGTTCCATTTATCTTAAAACCCACATAAATTTTCGCGCAAAAGCAAAATAATAATCGCATCAAGTGAATGGTTTTAGCTGCCAGGGGGCTTTAACCCAAAACTACACTCGCTATTTAGGCTGACGTTAGTTACTTACTGGCTAGTTTTCGACCCAAAACAAAAACCATCTGAAACTTGTTTACTTCCATTTTACTCTAAAGCCGGCCGGAGTGGCCGAGCGGTTCTAGGCGCTTCAGTCTGGAACCGTGCGACCGCTACGGTGGCAGGTTCGAATCCTGCCTCGGGCATGGATGTGTGCGTTGTCCTTAGTTTAGTTAGGTTTAAGTAGTTCTAGGTTCTAGGGGACTGATGACCTCAGCTGTTAAGTCCCTTAGTGCTCAGAGCCATTTTTTACTCTAAACTGATGTTAAATAATCAATAAAAGAAAGACTTCTATTAATGAAAAAGCAATCTTTATTAAAAAAGAAAGCATGGTCTTACCAACAACTCTTACTTTAGCATTGGCCTGTTAAACAGAGTTTTTGGAATTAACTAAACAAACAAAGAAAATCTACTTCAAAAACTCTCAGATACATGTTCATCATTTGTAAAAAAAAAATTGTTCAAATGTGTGTGAAATCTTATGGGACTTAACTGCTAAGGTCATCAGTCCCTAAGCTTACACACTACTTAACCTAAATTATCCTAAGGACAAAAACACACATCCATGCCCGAGGGAGGACTCGAACCTCCGCCGGGATCAGCCGCACAGTCCATGACTGCAGCGCCCCAGACCGCTCGGCTAATCCCGCGCGGCATACCTTTTTGTCAATGGAATGCATTTTGCAGTTGTATGTTTGACATTTACAACATGTTTTCGTAGTTTTTGTTCCTGTAAGCCATGGGAATTTGTGACACCTTTGACTTTTTTTTTTTTTTTGGCCAACTCGATCCCTCCTGGACTTGCACTGCAGATTCGTCGACCCTGCTATAATTTTCAAAATTTTTGCAAAGATCTTCGTCCATAGCAATAGAAAAATTTTTTGAATTCATTTTCCTCTCTTTCATATTTGCTTTGATCAATGCTACGCCGAGTTTTTTTTTAAAAAAATAGCTATCGGTGCACCATACGCTGCTCTTACTTATAACGGTTTTTTTTTTGCACAAAATGGCCAGATTGTCTTGCTATTTCTTGGTTTTCTTCGCCAACATTCTCTTCTACGGCCTTTTCATCGTGCTGTGGCTCTGAGCACTATGGGACTTAACTTCTGTGGTCATCAGTCCCCTAGAACTTAGAACTACTTAAACATAACTAACCTAAGAACATCACACACATCCATGCCCGAGGCAGGATGCGAACCTCCGACCGTAGCAGTCCCGCGGTTCCGGACTGCGCGCCTAGAACCACTAGACCACCGCGGCCGGCATCGTGCTGTATTTCACTGTTTCATGACTTGATATTTCTGTTTCATTGTCACTTAAGTCGGCTTCATCTTGAAAAGCATCTGCTGTGTCCAATGTAGTCTTCACCATCTAACAATAACTCCACGTCGCCGGCTGTTGTGGCCGAGCGGTCCTAGGCGCTTCAGTCTGGAACCGCGCGACCGCTACGGTCGCAGGTTCGAATCCTGCCCCGGGCATGGATGTGTGTGATGTCCTTAGGTTAGTTAGGTTTAAGTGGTTCTAAGTTCTAGAGGACTGATGACCTCAGAAGTTAAGTCTCATAGTGCTCAGTGCCATTTGAACCATTTTAACTCCACGTCGCTCCATTACAAACAGTTTGTGGTGACAAATAAGAAAAGTAACGTTTAGAATACAGATTACCGCACGAATGTAGTTAAGGGTCAACGAACTATGTTTTTTTCTGAAGATATGAAAAGCAGTACTATTTTTAGATAGCACATTATATTTTTTA
Source organism: Schistocerca serialis cubense (assembly GCF_023864345.2). Lineage (NCBI taxonomy): Eukaryota > Metazoa > Arthropoda > Insecta > Orthoptera > Acrididae > Schistocerca > Schistocerca serialis. Next base: position 436,644,528 of record NC_064645.1, on the reverse strand, counting down.
TTCGGTAATCAACTTCTTTCCTCAAGACCTGTTCAGAAATGTGTTACGGTGTACCATTCACGTAAGCGTGACGTTATTAAAACACGCAACACAAAAATGACTTTGACTGTCCTGTGCTAGCACACAGTGCAGTGTACTGTAACTCGCCTACTTGTTGGAGCTGACAGTAAACAGTTGGAAACACTAGGAAATGCACATCGGTCATTGAGTCGTCGTTTAAAGGTATCTATGAGTACAGTACACACCAGCAAAGAGAAGGTAGATGAGTATCTATGGATAATGTTAGCAGAATAGTGAAAACAACCAACACGAACCAGCGCAATGATCCAGCCTTCAGACAATGCAAAAGTACTCTGGTGTGGTGTCGTTCCTGTGGGAAGAGCTCAGCAAAGACTCGTTGCGTAACTCTTCCAGTGCGTCTTGTGAAGCAATACATGAGGTGCATATCGGTCCACTCTTCAAGAGTGCACTTACCCATACTGCTATGTATGACTTAACTTAAAACAACACTGCCGAGAAACAAGCTCTAAACAGAAACGGAGCAGCACTGAATGTTAGATACAACTATGTCGACCCCATAGAGAAACGGGACAATGCGAAAAATAAGAAGAAGACTTCGGAGCTTACATTGCGAGAAAATGCCAAGTAAAAATTTGTAAATTTGTGGTAAGTTCCTATGGGACCAAACTGCTGAGGTCATCGACCCCTAGACTTACACACTACTTAATCGAACTTCAACTAACTTACGCGAAGGACAACACGCACAGACCCATGCGCGAGGGAGGACTCGAACCTCCGACGGGGGGAGCCGCGCGAACCGCGGCAAGATGCGGCTACCCCTCGCGGCTTAACGCCAAGCTCTACTTTGTATTTGTATCCGTGGTTGTACCTGTAGGAGTTAGACAAAAATATGGAAACAGGGTGAGGAATGCATGCATGAACATAAATACGAGTAGATATGCTAGCTACGTTTGCAGGTTGCGCTGTTGTATTCAGCAGCGAACTGCCTATGTGCAATATCTTCAATACGTTCCAAATGTCAGTCGTAGTTAGAACTGCCTTTTGTGTAGTTGTGAGTGCATTATGTCAGAGCTAAGTAAATTCGAATGTGGGCGCGAATTGCTGGTTGGGGGGGGGGGGGGGGGGGGGCGTGCTCCGTAATCAAGGTAGCCCCAGTGTTCGGTGTTTCAAGAGCCTCCGTGTCAAAATTTTTACCGCTTACAAGCGAAGAGTAAAAAAAACATCATCCGCTAAGTGACAAGGGGACGAAAGGGTGTCTTGATTCAAATTGACAGACAATCACTGAAGCGCATAGTAAGGAAAAGCAAGAGGACGACAGCTCAAAAAGACGCAGCGGAACTGAATGAATTTTGTCAGCCCCAAAAATCACGAATGAAACTCCAGAAGCAGGGAATCCAAAACCACTCGTCAATGATGCAAATGCCAGTAACAGGTGGCGCCGTTGGCGTAAAACCTGGACCGTGGGAGCAAAGGAAGAAAGTCATTTGGTAGGGTGAGTTTTGTGCACATCTCTGTCCACCACATTTTAACAGACTGCATTTTATGCCGTGATGTAAGGGCAGAACCACAAGTTGATGGGGATCTGCCCTATGTTTTAGCTAATGATGAGACGTGTGTGTCTAGGGTTTTAAAGTTTTGTGAGGGGCCGGACTCTGGCCTAAACTTTTAGGCTGGAGGTTTTAGTGTATTGCACAGTGGCTGACTCCTCTCTTTTTTCCTTGCGGTCAGCCGGCCACTTCCATCTGCTATATTGTTTTAGCTCCCTCTACCACTTTCTTCCTGTGTTGTCCATGTTTTACTGCTGGCGGCATGCTTCGTCCCACGCTTCGGTGTCGGTAGGCCCATGTTTTTCCAACCTTGTTACCTGTGTTTTACGTTCTGTTTTATCTTACTGTTCTGAGTCTTTTCTTGACACCCGTCTCAATTTGTCACTGAGCGGGCTCTGAAGACCTTGCCGTCGTGCGCCCATACAACCCTCTCCATCCTTCCATCATCCACACAGTTTTGTTTCACACTGCTTCCAACTGCTGGCAGAGTTTGCGTCCCAAGAAATAAAATATGACATGGCTTCGGTGATGATTTGGTCAACCATATTGTGGTATTTTATGGTTTCCAAGGGTACTCTGCAAGGTAGCATAACAGCCACTGATTATGTGACCATTTTAGCTGATCAGGTACGGCCAGTAGTACAATGTTTGTTCCCAGACAATAGGGCCCCTGTTTACACAACTCGCATCGTGTGTGGTAGTACTGTGAATGCGGGGATGAATTGTTGAGTCTGCTCCAGCGACCACAGCCATCAGGTCTCAGTATTATTGAGCCTCTGTGGTGTACTTTGGAGAGAGGGATGCGCGATTGTCATCTACTTCGATCATCATTACCTCAGCATTCCACTATTTTGAAGGAAGTATGGTATAAGATTCCCTTGAAAATCATATAGGATCTCTATTCTCCATTCCGAAAGGAATAGCAGCTGTTTTGAATGCCAAAGTTTTTCTACTCCCTATTACGCGTGATAGTGTGATGTGTTTTTCGTGTTTCCGAACTTTTGCGCACTCCCTGTAGTTAGGTGACCAGGTTAGTTCCTGCTTCGGCCGACTAGCGTTCTCTTACCAGAGTGATTTAAATGAAATTTTATTTCTAGGTTGCTATAAGAAAACGAAACAAAAACAAAAACAATCAACTGTTTTCCTGCACCTTTCTGATGTGTACGCTGCCGGCCACTGTGGCTGAGAGGGTCTAGGCGCTTCAGTCCGGAACCGCGCTGCTGCTACGGTAGCAGGTTCGAATCCTGCCTCGGGTACAGATGTGTGCGATGTCCTTCGGTTAGTTAGGCTTAAGTAGTGCTAAGTCTAGGGGACTGTGACCTCAGATGTTAGGTCCGATAGTGCTCACAGCCATTTTTTAATGTGTACGCTAGAGTCCTGTAAAGGACTTGAGGTTTACAGCTGCCTGCTTCTGGTGTTACTGATAGCGAATTAATCCATCTTTAGCAGCAGCTGAAACCACCAGTACAAATTTTGCTCATGTTCCCAGCAGAGTGCTATAAGCGGCATCATAAGCTGCAAGAAGGCGATACTCGTGTTAACTTTCGTCCCGTGAGAAGCTACAGAGGCCGTTAGTGACAGCTGGAACACAACACAGAATCACAAATGTTCAGTCTCTATTATTAGGTGGCCGAATCCCCGTGTCAGAAAATTTATCAAGTGGGGAATGAAAACAAGGATGCAAACGACCGCATCGATCATCGGCTTCGAGGAAAAATAGCCTCTACGCACACATTTGGTGGGCGGCAAGGTCAGATAAGGTGTCAGCAGTTCCCTCTCAGGAGAATGTAGGACGATAGCGCAGTTCTCACATCTGAATACATTCTTCCGAGAGAAACCTGTGACCTTGCGCGCAAGCTACGAAATGTTCTTGCTTGATTTGTCGAAATTAAACTGCCGTACCGTCTTTCTGCTGCATGTGGGTTGTGATCACACTTCCGACTAGACATTTCAAGTGTTCTGTACTCCACACCCTTTTAGTTTACGTTATTTCTTAAATTATCTGGCGTCATGTTCCAGCATGGACCCATTTAGGGGGACACAAAGACTGGCCCGGTTATAAGTAAAGCAAATAGAATGCATCAATTAATTGACAGGATAACGGGAAATTGCAGTTTATTTGCGAAAGAGATAATCATATTTCCTATGTTTTAGAGTTTATCGGATCACTGCGTCAACAAAAAGTTTTCAAATTCTCTTTAAAGACAGAAAAGTGGCAATGAAAGCAGAGTTACGGATATCGATTTTCCCAACTCTCTGCCTTCTACCTGGCGAGCAAGTAAGAGAATAGGATGATAATAAACAAACACATAATAAAATGAATTCTGCTCAATACATTGATCAAAAGCAAGGGTTCTTCATTAGGGAGATTACCATATGGTAAACGTTTAGAAGGGCAGGTTACAAACTCAGACTTTTCGAAATTGATACGGTTTCTTATAAAAAAAAAAAGGTTCTTCTGCCAAAGTATTGCAACATTTAGTCAGAACTTCACAAAATATCAACCAGATACTAAAACTAGCAACTGGCCCTCATTCTGGAGAAATAAAGTTAAAAAGTCCGCGAGTCCGATGAAAGTAGTAAACTTAGTCTACAAGACTACAGAATCTCAACAAGAATTATTTATGACTTAATGGGATTAACACCGTATATAGCTATTATGTCGAACACTAAAATATACCCGGGTCGTGAGTAAAGCAAATGGAAGTTATCGATTAATTGGCAGTAATAACGGCAAAAAGCACTTTGTTTGCCAAAAAGATTTGCTACAAAAAATTGTATGACTCAGAAAAATCCTGCTCAGATGCATAAGGCCCAGATGATGTCGGTGTTACAGAGGGCATCGTACTTACTGAAATACAAGGCAGGAAATGTAGATTATCACTTTAGCTATACGGCGGGCGAAGTGGGTAAGCTGTGATGATGTGATGAATGCTGCAGAAACAGTATCATAGGAAGGCTAAGAGACCTCCAATACACGTGGAAGTTGAATAAAACGAATTACATCCAAAAGAAGTTCTTCGGTGTCAACATGTCATCTATAGAGTGTACAACACTAATCAACGTAGAGTCACGTAACCAGCGGCATGGAGCTATCAGAGGTGGAATGGATCCGAAACGCATAGATTTTTCCAGATAATGTGTTGGTGACTGCAGGCCTCTCTAACGTCAACAGATTGTTGAACAGAAAATTTAAACTAGCGTTAGGCCATTCAGTTATACTTCATAAAAGGATACCTAGCTAACTGATGCTCTTTGGAATAGAGCCGGTAGTACGATTACTAGAAAGCAACGTGACCACAAACGTAGAAAATAGGTGTAGGATGAAAATGAATCTTCCTGATAGGTTGAAACTGTGCGACTGGCTCTCGAGCTCCCTGACTGACAAACGCATTGCAACGAAAGGCAAAGTCGGGGTTCAAGTCTCGATCCTGCATGCTGTTTGACCTGTGTGAAAGTTCTACGACAAAGCACACTCAGAAGTACAGCGAAAGATTCATTCTTGGTAGAATGGAAGGAGCTACTGCAAAATATAAATATAATACCATATATTGCGCAAAGTGACATTGCAAAATGATAGCAATACCGCAAACAATTTTAGCTACCGGGTGGCAGACATGGCAACAACAATTTTTCAAAACAATCTGTAAACTCCTGTTGAATAACTTTACAATGATCCTCGTACAAAAAAATATTCAACTTGCTTCTTTGTATCGGTAGATAAGAAATTCCAATTATTTATTATTAAGTAACAATCAACATTTTGCGTGCTGCCATTTGAGGAAAATTGTGTTTTGATATTTTCATTGTTAGTTAAATGTTACTGTCATCATTGTTCAAAAAATTTGTTCTTTAATAATCGTTGCTGTCAGTAGCTGTGCGTTATTATTCTGATTATACAGTTGCAGAAATCACACTACCTTATCAAAATTATCTGCATACCTATTAGTTGACATTGGGGTATGTCCACCCTTCGCTTCCACGAAGCTTTGAAATCTGCGAGGAGACTTTCAATGACGTGTGTGAATGTGTGTGAAGGAATGGCAGCTCATTCTTCCTCACTACCCTAACCCAGAGAAGGTAGTGATTTTCGTCCGTAGTTCATTGTTGGCACTACACATGATGACAAACAACGTTCTACAGGCATTTGCGAAACCCGGACACTTTCACATGACTGACACAGGGTACAGCGTGATTCATCACTCGTTTCCTGTCATCCGCTGTCCAACGACGTCACTCCTTACATCACTGACTACAGAATTGTTTGGCTTGTAAGAAGCTGGTTTACCACTGTACCCCGCTCTTTTTAGCTCCCTAAGCTCAGTTATTGTACTAGCTATGCTGTTGGCAGCACTTTGAAACTCACGCGTGATTCTTCTGATTATTTCATGCGATTTTTTAAACCGCCTTTCCCAATACTTGATGTATCTCGTCCATCAGTGCATGAGGCTGAGTACTGCCTGATCTCGGTTTACCTTTGGCTGTTCCTTTCAGTTTCCACTTCCCAATCACATTATCAAAAGTCGGATAGCTTTAGAAGTGCCAAAAATATGACTGATGGGTTTGCTACTCAGGTGACTTCCACTGACTGGTCCACGTCCGAAGTCACTAAGCTTTCCTGCCGACCCATTCTGCTCTTGATTGCTTCTCGACTGACAACACTAAACTCCCCGCCTCTTTTTATACTGGAGGGTCCGCCTGCTGCGACATCTGCTGGTCGATTTCGCTTCACGTAGAGGTACCCGAATATTTTTGATCATATAGTGTACACTGACTGAAAACTATCAGGAATGCTGCCACGCTATCTTCTGCACTAGACCGACTCACTGTAATGATGCCTTCTGTTTGAAAACAACACAAATCTTTTTAATTATATTTTCAGCGGCATTGTCCTCTCAGTCTAGCAAAAAGTGTTCCTGTTAGTTTCTTAAAATCAGTTAGAGACATTTTTAACTATCTCGCCAACCTAATTTAGCCGAGAAGAAGCACCTTTGGTTTAGAAAGAAAGAGTTCGTTTCTCATCCGAGCGTTCAAATCACCATCATATACCGGCGTGGAAAATTATCATGCATATATACGGTGGTTTGCGTTCGTATCTGTTTTCTTTCTTGGGAGTGAGGGCTGGATACCAAACTTCAATACCACCAACGATTTGATTTGTTTTATTGTTATTTTTTTAAGTTTCATTCACACTTCAAACTCTCTTAAACGTAAATAAGAGTGCACTGTGACAACATTTACATTTCAGCTACCCACAGTTACACATCTCCTTCCCTTTTCCATTGAACTTCTGTCACTACAGGAATCCGCATCACTTGTTACAGTTTTCTCCATTTCCCTCTATCTGATACAGACCATTGTCCTTTTGAAAACTTTATTAGAGGATACTTTTGTAATCACTGAAACAACATCACATACTATCAAAACCCGGGAAGTCTCATTTGGTTTCCTTCTCCCCTCCTGCATGACTCACTTTTTGACAGGCTGTGGACATTGAAGTTTTTACCAAGAACCAGAAAGAAACCTCACTTTTTGACAAATGTAGTCGCCTTTAGTTCGGGGTTATTGCTGTACACCTTGTCTTTAATAGAGCCCCATCCAGAGAATATGGCGCCCAATTGAGGCCCATGCCAGTGGCCTGTGGCTACCCCGGAGCTAGAATGCGGTCCCCAAAGTGCTCCTCCAGAACATCAAACAGGCTCCTGCTTCGATGGGGTCGAACTCCGTCTTGCACGAACCACATCTTGTCGAAATCAGGGTCACTCTGGATATTGGGGTTGAAATCATCTTCCAAAACCTTCACGTACCGTTCGGTAGTTACCGTGCTGTCAAGGAACATCGCACCGATTATTCTGTGACTGGATCTTGTACATCACACAGTTACCCGTTGAGGGGAAACAGACTTCTCGATGGCGAAATGTGGATTCTCAATCCCCCAAATGCGCTAGTTTTAATTATTGACGAACCCAACCAAATGAAAGTGGTCTTCCTCGCTAAACCAAATCACACAACTCCCATAATGTCGTGCAGTTTGAACGCCCTAACGCAAACCATTCAGAAACTATGACGATTTTATTTCATATAGTTCAGTAATCGTCTCCTGTATATAAAGAACACTTCTCTGGGGCATTCCTGACCCTACCCTTGTCTCTGATGAACACTTGCTGTCGAGGACAACATACTGGGTTCTAGGTGCTACTACTTCTTCGTGCCACTCACATATCTGTGAACTTATTCTATATGCTCGTAGCTACGTTAACAGCCTTTCCCTGCTAAACCGAGTAAGTGTCACCTCGGTGCTGTAAATCACAAAATTAACGCCAGGTGTGAGACGCTGTACATCACGCTAGTTTCCCTAACAGACTGCAGCGATCCTCTGCTTCAGTGTTACACGATACTCGCGTCCCTTTTGCTTTGCACCAGACGCGGATCTGGCTGACAGGTCTGACGGCGAACGTTGCCCCTGGTTAAGCGCGTTCTGCGTGCTATGGTGCCCACTGCCCGGTAATTGCTCCATTACCCGTGATTAGACGGCACCTAGCACAGAGCACTCGGCGGCGCTCACGATTAACATAAAGCGAGCTCCCCCACAGTAAGAACACCTGCGTTCTCCATCAGGACCAGGCGGAACTGAGCGGGTGGCCATCAAACTAGTTATCTCCACCTAGACGAGTACGTTTTTGAGCTCTCACAGAGAGTCTTCAAACATAATTTATTATTAGCTTGCCTAGTGGTCATCGGCCTGGTTGCTACGCGGAAGGACTTAGGGTAGAGCACAGGTCTTGGCAGACGTGCCTCACTCGGCCGTTCTACGTCATACATTCACTCCTGGCCATATTTCAAGATTCTACCATTTAGGCTGCATGACGGAATATAATGAAGTATAGAGGGTACCAGTGGTAGAGGATATCGTCAACGGTTCAGAGCATTTACGAATTTTCATCGGCAGTGCTGTTCGCAGATTGTTCTGTTGATGACCTGACACCGCTTACTAGGAATGAAAATGATCCACAGATAGCTGTTAATGAATTGAATAAAATATAGTATTTCTATGCGAGAAAGTAAACATGGCTGCTCAGACTAAACTTGTCGTTAATAAAATGATGAAACAAATGAAATTATTCAAATATCTTGATTGTGAGTTTACATACGCTTATAATAAAAAATAAATAGAATAGTATACCTTTAGTCACATTTGTGATATGATCAGAAGATATCCGAAACCTAAAATTCCGAAACATACGAATTTAAATTTTTATATGGTTGTTGGCGTACCGCCGCTATTACATGCACCGAGATCATGAGTCGTGATTAAAAAGCAAGAAATGCATATCAAGAGTAAGAAGATGAAGTCTGTAAGAAGTGACTGGGGATGTAACAGAACGAAAAATCTAAATTTTTGATTTATCAATTAAAGATAAGTAGTGTAAAACAAGACATGGAAGAAGAAAATAAGAGAAGACTTAATAAACATCTGAATGAAATCCTTCCAGGATAAATCAAGAAATACAATGAAAAACAACTGCGAGTAGGACTCGCACTATTAGGGTTCCGCGCATGTATGTAGATAATACATAATCTATATGTATTTCGTGTGGCTCAGTGGCCTGATGCGGGTCATTCCATTGGACGCTGCGTCGACGACTTGGGTGTCCCTAATCTACCCCAGTTACCCAACCGGCGAAAGGGGACCTACAGTTTAACGTGGAATCCGAACAACGCGTTTCTTCTGGCGACTTTTCACATCTTTTCACACCCTTGTGAGGTGAAGGCTAGGTTAAAACGGAGACTGAAAAATCCGTGGCCTAACCGAAATTCGATACTAAGATCTCTCGGATTCCAGGCATGTGCTTTACCGCTTTTTTATTTTCTTGTTTGTTACCTTCTTTGTGTTGTCGGTGAAACTATGTCCTTATCCAAGCTAAAAAAATGGACTGCCCTCTTAAAACGTTACCCCTAACTATTCCAAAATATTCTCCCAAGGCAATGGTTCCATGGGTCTGAAATCTTCTTTTAAATTTATTTATTGTATTACATGATTATAATTAGTAAATGTATACAAATTAAAATTCTATAAAACAGAAAGCCGCGCGGAGTGGCCGCGTGGTTTGAGGCGTCATATCACGGATTGCGCGGCCCCTCTCTCTGGAGGTTCGAGTCCTCCCTCGGGCATGGGTGTGTGTGTTGTTCTTAGCATAAGTTAGTTTAAGTAGTGTGCAAGTCTAGGGAGCGATGACCTAAGCAGTTTGGTCTCTTAGGAATTCACACACATTTGAACATAAAACAGAATGTTACAAACAAATGTGATTCAAAGGATAAACTACATTGAAGCGTATTCAAATAAAAAGATATGTAAATAGGCAGAATATGGCGCTGCGGTCGGCAACGCCTATATAAGACAACAAGTGTCTGGCGCAATTGTTAGACCCGTTACTGCTGCTACAATGGCAGGTTATCAAGATTTAAGTGAGTTTGAACGTGGCGTTATCCTCGGCGCGATGGGACACAGCATCTCCGAGGTAGCCATGAAGTGGGGATTTTCCCATACGAGCATTACACGAGTGTACCGTGTATATCAGGAATCCGGTATAACATCAAATCTCCGACATCGCTGCGGCCAGAAAAAGACCCTGCAAGAACGGGACCAAAAATGACTGAAGAGAATCGTTCAACGTGACAGAAGTGTAACCCTTACGTAATCTGCTGCAGATTTCAATACTGGGACATCAACAAGTGTGCGTGAGAACCATTCAACGAAACATCATCGATATAGGCTTTCGGAGCCGAAAGCCCACTCGTGTACTCTTGATAACTGCACAACACAAAGCTTTACGCCTCGGCTTGGGCCGTCGACACCGACATTGGACTCGTTGATGACGGGAAGCATGTTGCCTGGTCGGACGAGTCTCGTTTCAAATTCTATCGAGCGGATGGATGAGTACGGGTATAGAGACAACCTCATGAAACCATGGACCCTGCATTTCAGCAGGGGAATATTCAAGCTGGTGGAGGCTCTGTAACGGTGTTGGCCGTGTGCAGTTGGAGTTCAGATGTTCAAATGAGTGTGAATTCCTAAGAGACCATACTGCTGAGGTCATCGGTCCCGCAGTTGGAGTGTTATGGGGCCCCTGATACGTCTAGACACGACTCTTACATGTGACACGTGCGTAAGCATCCTGTCTGATCCCCTGCATTCATTCATGTCCATTGTGCATTACGACGGACTATGCGACACCCCACGCGCCCAGAATTGTTACAGAGTGGCTCGAGGACCACTCATCTCAGTTTAAACACTTCCGCTGCCCACCAAACTCCCCAGACACGAATATTATTGAGCATATCTGGGATGCACTGCAACGTGCTTCTCAGAAGCCTTCTCCAGCCCTTCATACTCTTATTGACAGCCCTGCAGGATTCATGGTGTCCATTCCCTCCAGCACTACTCAGACATTGGTCGAGTGCATGCCACGTCGTGTTGCTGCACTTCTGTGTGCTCGCTGGGGGCCCTACACTATATTAGGCAGGTATACCAGTTTCTTTGGATCTTCAGTGTAAAATACCTTTGTGTATTACTTGTGATAGTTCACCTAAAAGAATCTTTCTTCAAAAAATGGTGCAACCGGAGTTTCCTCCTCCACCGCCACTGGCGTTTTTTTTAATTTCCAACAATGCCACCTAAAATATCTGTAACAAGCTCCTGCTGCATTGTTAATGCCTCAATGAACGCAACTTTTTACGAATCAGCCAGTCTCTTTCCTACCACCAGGCCCAAAATATATCATAGACAGTTCAGCTATAAGTTTCGACGAGTGAGTTTGCAAGAATCACGGTACGTGATACATACGGCCATATCTTTTGATCGCATTGAGTTAGAAGCTAAAGTTTTTCACAACGCCAAGGAACCGTGCACCTTAGTATGTGACACAAATTCCAACTTAATACCTCTACCTATTCCTGAGAAAAAGGGGTCTTAACAGTCGCACAGACAGACAGATGGACAGTAAAGTGATCCCATAAGTGTTCAGTTTTAACCAATTGAGGTACGGTACCCTGAGAAGGGAAATAAGACTGGAGAAAAGACAGGGAATTTAACAGACAATAAGTGAGAAGAATATTGTTGGTGGTGTTGGTGAGGATCTCATGACTATCATGCGTACATGGTTTTGATGGGTTCGGGAAAGCTCAACGCCACACAGGTTCTAAGCATCCCTACGTGAGCAGCAACAGAGAGGATAGACGTGCTGTTCACTCGGCCGCACAGCACTACACAGTAACGTCACGTACTGTGAGTCAAGAACTGAAATTGTTCTGTAGCAAGAAAATTATCACAACGACAACACTGGACACAAGAATGCAACCACGTCACCATCTCCGATGAGTTCGGTTCTGCATACTATGCCACTATGGACGCATCAGTGTATGGAGGCTCCGAGGAGAACGAACGTTGCCAGATCGCATACGTCACCGCCACAAGGCTCCAGCATCTGGCTTCATCGTATGGGTTACCACTTGGTACCCAAAACGATCACCCCTCCTTCACGTAGCGGGTAATTTGGACAAGAGCAGTGCATTTCTGACTTGTTAAGGCCAGTGGCTTCGCCCTGTCTTCTAAGTCTCCACGGCCCGCCTTTCAGCAAGATAACACAAGACCTCACTATGCCTGTGCTCTATTGGCCCATCTCAACACCGTGGGTATTCGATTGTTGTCCTGGCAGGCATTTTTCCCAAGCTTTCACATATTGAAAACGTCTGGTCATATACTATCCAACCACATTAATCTGACCATCTGTCAAAATGCTGAATAACGGCCTTTAGAAGTACGAACCACGACGAGACATGCAAGAAAAAAGTGAGTGAGGTCCTAGAAGGTACCGACAGGAATTTGGAACGTGTAGATTTTGTATAGCTGGAAGCTACTCCAGGGCAGTGGCCAGCTGCGCTAGGTTTCTCGGTTGAGAATTCATTGCGTGAAAATTGCGATCGAAGTGGTCCCACAGATTCTCCATTGCGGTTAAATCCGGGGAGTCTGTTGGTCTGAGGAGAACGGCAAACTCACCTCCGTAGTTGACTGTTCCATGAACTGTGAAGTATGTGACTTTATGATCGAACATATGCAAAACATTTTATTAGGATCTTGTAGCTTTATCTACTTCTTGTGTTGCCAATGAAAAAGCTATTCGCATCCTTAATCTGGAACTTATCACATCTTTTAATAGAGTCGAGAAGCTCTGGCCCGTCAACAGTTACTTCACAACTTCATTTCAAGAAAAAATAACTCTCGAAATGAGTTCTACATCTGGGAAGAGACAACGACTTCCACACAAGATATCAGGTTTGTAAAGTGTAACAGAACCTCTGTGTTCTACCTCGAAGCTGCAGACCACCACTAGGCCCCTCGCGTATACTGAATTTCCAGCACAAATGGAGACTGTTGAAAGTTTGAAAGGTGGCTACACTGAGCCACAGCGCCAGAGATTGCGCCAAAGAGTATTATTCAGCCGCCTCCACTGGCAGTGCTTGTCGAGAACTCGTAGTAGTCAGTGCTTGCTGAGATGTCGTAGTGAAGAGTTCTTGTCGAGAAGTCGTGGTGGAGAGTGCTTGTTGAGATGTGGTAGTAGTGAGTCGGTGTTGATATGTTGTAGTAGGGAGTGCTTGTTCCATGTTTTATGCAATTGTTTGATGGGCTAGACAGCAGATGTTGTTCGAATGGAGATATTGTAATGATCAGAGTGCTTTTCGTCAATATATATGAAGGTAAAATATTCCCTTTTTTTTCATTATTTCCATGTCTTAAATAATGCGTCATTACAGGTTCAGTCAACAAAGCATCTGGCTTGTGTTCTTGTATTAGAGTGTAATTCTGGTTTTCTTGCGCAATTATAGTATTTCTATTTTTTTTAATTACTTCAGTATAAATGGTATTTAAAATTTCTTGTCTTGTTGAAGAAGAACCGTGCCAGATGTGTACGTTGAATCACACTCCCACACACAGAACAATTACACTTGTGTTTTGGTTTCGTAGGTTTTATAGTTGCTGGGGACTTAATTAATTAATTGTGTTAACGAAAATTTTCTTTCATTCTTTGTTGTTATTCTATGCAGTCAGATTGCGTACAAATACTAGTCAGGGCCAACCGGTTACGAGACTTCGTAATCGGACATACAGCTACTAAAAATTTAAAAAATTATTTGCATTTTATATTTAAATAATTAAGTCCCCATGCAAGTTATTCGTGGTAACACGGAGCAGGATAAGCGAAGGAAGAATTAATATAGAGAAGGACTGTTAGCTAAAATCGCAATGTACAATATTTGGCTCAATTAACACTTTTGCTTGATGGAAACTCCATGAAAACTCTCATTTGCATTCATACTCATCATTTCTCATCACCACTATGTCTTTCTTTCCGTCCTTTAGTACTGCCTAGCTTCCAGCTAGCCAAAATCTACACGTTTCCACAGAGCTACACTCCTGGAAATTGAAATAAGAACACCGTGAATTCATTGTCCCAGGAAGGGGAAACTTTATTGACACATTCCTGGGGTCAGATACATCACATGATCACACTGACAGAACCACAGGCACATAGACACAGGCAACAGAGCATGCACAATGTCGGCACTAGTACAGTGTATATCCACCTTTCGCAGCAATGCAGGCTGCTATTCTCCCATGGAGACGATCGTAGAGATGCTGGATGTAGTCCTGTGGAACGGCTTGCCATGCCATTTCCACCTGGCGCCTCAGTTGGACCAGCGTTCGTGCTGGACGTGCAGACCGCGTGAGACGACGCTTCATCCAGTCCCAAACATGCTCAATGGGGGACAGATCCGGAGATCTTGCTGGCCAGGGTAGTTGACTTACACCTTCTAGAGCACGTTGGGTGGCACGGGATACATGCGGACGTGCATTGTCCTGTTGGAACAGCAAGTTCCCTTGCCGGTCTAGGAATGGTAGAACGATGGGTTCGATGACGGTTTGGATGTACCGTGCACTATTCAGTGTCCCCTCGACGACCACCAGTGGTGTACGGCCAGTGTAGGAGATCGCTCCCCACACCATGATGCCGGGTGTCGGCCCTGTGTGCCTCGGTCGTATGCAGTCCTGATTGTGGCGCTCACCTGCACGGCGCCAAACACGCATACGACCATCATTGGCACCAAGGCAGAAGCGACTCTCATCGCTCAAGACGACACGTCTCCATTCGTCTCTCCATTCACGCCTGTCGCGACACCACTGCAGGCGGGCTGCACGATGTTGGGGCGTGAGCGGAAGACGGCCTAACGGTGTGCGGGACCGTAGCCCAGCTTCATGGAGACGGTTGCGAATGGTCCTCGCCGATACCCCAGGAGCAACAGTGTCCCTAATTTGCTGGGAAGTGGCAGTGCGGTCCCCTACGGCACTGCGTAGGATCCTACGGTCTTGGCGTGCGTCCGTGCGTCGCTGCGGTCCGGTCCCAGGTCGACGGGCACGTGCACCTTCCGCCGACCACTGGCGACAACATCGATGTACTGTGGAGACCTCACGCCCCACGTGTTGAGCAATTCGGCGGTACGTCCACCCGGCCTCCCGCATGCCCACTATACGCCCTCGCTCAAAGTCCGTCAACTGCACATATGGTTCACGTCCACGCTGTCGCGGCATGCTACCAGTGTTAAAGACTGCGATGGAGCTTCGTATGCCACGGCAAACTGGCTGACACTGACGGCGGCGGTGCACAAATGCTGCGCAGCTAGCGCCATTCGACGGCCAACACCGCGGTTCCTGGTGTGTCCGCTGTGCCGTGCGTGTGATCATTGCTTGTACAGCCCTCTCGCAGTGTCCGGAGCAAGTATGGTGGGTCTGACACACCGGTGTCAATGTGTTCTTTTTTCCATTTCCAGGAGTGTATTATCTCACCCGCAGGTCCACGATTCTTACTCCACCACTCACAGGGTACAATCGGAATACGCTCAAGCAGAAAACCAAGCGAGATGGCGCATTGGTTAGCACACTGGACTCGCGTTCGGGAGGACGCCGGTTCAATCCCGCGTCCGGCCGTCCTGTTTTAGGTTTTCCGTGGTTTCCCTAAATCGCTTCAGGCAAATGCCGGGATGGTTCCTTTGAAAGGGCACGGCCGATTTCCTCCCCTAATCCGATGAGACCGATGACCTCGTTGTTTGGTCTCCTCCACCCAAACAACCCAATCCAGCCCCAAGCAGAAATAGTCCGCGCACCAGAGCGCATTACGGATACGATGTGTTCTGTATAGCACTCTGACTCTTCGTAGATCACGATGAATTAGGAAACCCAGACTTCGAAAATACACTCAGTAAACACCATCTCCGACCCATGCAATCCACCAGCGTACTCCCTTGATTTAGCGAGCTCCCCATCGCTCCATGTAATTGTTTAAAGTATAGATCCTTCAGCCAATCAGAAAACAAGAGCAAAAAGCACGCACTGTCCATTGGCCAATCCCCTGCTGGTTCTTACAGCGCTCCTGAAAGGCGTCACAATCTGACGCAACATTTAAAACTCTTTCTGCAACGGCCGTCATGAGGAAATTTCTTTGCCAGTAAAACTAACCGTTTAGAAGGATTAGGAGAAATCCGGCCATCCTCTGCAGGCTAAACAAATCTCCTTTCCCCAGGCCACCGGAAACTGGCTGAGGCTGCTACCACGTCGAAACAGGGCGGCTGGGAAGTATTACCGTGTGATGCAACGTAACTGAGGCAGCATTGAATGTCGCATCTCAACCTGTCATCTGTTCGCCTCGATGCCATTCCGGGTTGAAATGGTTGTTGCTGCCGCCAGAAGTCCTCTTTGCATGCTCTAAAAGGGGACCGCGCCTAATTATTATCACCGATTTGGTCCAAATGTACGACATAAGGTAAAGGCCGTAATGTCGACCCTCCTCCTAATTTCATCCCCCTAGGAATTTCCGGTTTCCACAGTTCAAATGGCACCGAGCATTATGGGACTTAACATCTGAGGTCATCAGTCTCCTAGAACTTAGTACTACTTAAACCTAACTAACCTAAGGACAATACACACATTCATGCCCGTGGCAGGATTCGAATCTAGGACCGTAGCGGTCGCGCGGTTCCAGACTGAAGGGCCTAAAACCGCTCGGCCACGCCGGCCGGCTTTCCACAGTTGCTAAGAAATGTTTAACTGTGTGTGCATGCGTGACTTAAGTCTCTAGCTTTGTTGAGAGTCTGCTGTGTGTTCTTGTACGAGGGATTTCACATCTTTACACTGTGGTGAGTTAGTGCAGCAGTCAGATCAACAGCCTGCTATTCCTAGCGTGAGCGGTGGTTACTGCTGAAATACTGGGCTTCATTTCTGTAGTGTGCTGCACTTTCTGACGTGTAATCGCTATTGTCAGTGATTTTACCTATGTTTCTCTAGCGGCCATTATAATAAATCCCTGCGACGTTGTAATTTCGTCCCTGTTGTAGTTCCTATTTTTATCCTGGGGACGAAATTTGGAATTCTGATTCTAAATTCATTTTAGTTGGTATTTATAGAGGTTTTTTTACTTTTTCCTATTGAAAGAGGGAAGCGGAGTGAAATGGATTCGTTGCGCAAAATGCTTGGTTTATTCTCACGTAACATGCTCTTCACATACGCAGACACACAAATTAATAGGTGATACATGTTTAGAACGCCGAAAATAGCTTGAAAACATTGCCCATTCATAGCCTTCAAATGATTTATAATAGGCCGGCCGCTGTGACCGAAGGTTCTAGGCGCTTCAGTCTGGAACCGTGCGACCGCTACGGTCACAGGTTCGAGTCCTGCCTCGGGTATGGATGTGTGTGATGTCCTTAGGTTAGTTAGGTTTAAGTAGTTCTAAGTTCTAGTGGACTGATGACCTCAGAAGTTAAGTCCCTTAGTGCTCAGAGCCATTTGAACCATTTTTTTTATTTATATTACTTAAATTGTTTGGCAATTTTATAATGGAAAGACATACTTAAATTAACTGTATTTTTGAACAATTTTTATGGGGGACGAAATTGCGACCATTTTTTTTGTTTCTCTATTTTTGCAGTGCTAACGTTTATTTTAAGTACTGGCTTTACTATGTTACAACAGTTTAACTGTAAGTTGCCTACAGTTGGGGAATAGATTCAGGAATATATAACAATTTGTAGTCTATCCCATAACCTTTCATGGCTTATGCAGGTGCTAAACTACTACGGTGACGAGTTTTGGATTTCCTACCTTATGCAAGGCTGGGCCAAAAATTTAAGTGGTGGAAGTGGGACCTCCAGATTGCCAAGGATTTAGAAAAAAAATAGCATCTTCTGCCACGAGCCGGGCGCGGTGTGAGCCGTTTATGTTACCACAGTGTCCAAGCAGTGATTGGTGTAGCAGAGGCAGCAGACAACGGTCATGGGTTTGAGTCCCCAATTCTAAACATTTTCATTTTTTTATTACGATTTTCGCGTTACTTACGCTCCAGATAAACTGAAATAATGCTCAATATATTCTATCTATTAATACTTACATAAAATGAAAAATGAAGATTATGGATAATTTGCGATTGCTTATAAATGTGCAAGTAAGGATTGTACTTACAGCATCCACTACGACACTGCAAATAATTTTCCAAGAAGGAATTGTAATTAGAGGGTCCGGTCAACCAGGTAAATCAAGACTTCATTCCGATTCATTTGCTTTGTGACTAACGCAAAAATTTAAAATTAAAAAAAAAAAACTGCAGACGGACTTGATCCCACGACCCTTGGATTACGGATCTTTACTCTTTCTACTGTGCCACCCGCTGCCTGGAAACTACGTCGCCATAAACGCTTGATGCCTCGCCCGACCTGCTACGCCTTCTACACGCTTGGACATCTGGAGCTGTCACCTCTCATTTCCGGCCAGGCTCTGAATATAACCATAAATTTGGAAGAAATCAGTGATGATGAGTACGCACAGTCTCCTACGTTTCACACCCTGTACACCGATAACTCACCTGTATATTTACTTGTTTATGCTTCCTTTACAGTATATACTGAGGTGACAAAAGTTATGGGATTCCTCCTAATATCGTGTCAGACCTCGTTTTGCCCGGCGTACTGCAGCAACTCTATGTGGCACGGAGTCAACAGGTCGCTGGAAGTCCCCTCCAGAAATACTAAGTCAGACTGCCTCTACAGCCGTCCATTACTGCGAAAGTGGTGCCGGTGCAGGATTTAGTGCACTAACTGACCTCTCGATTATGACCCATAAATGTTCGATGGGATTCATGCCGGGAGCTGTGGATCGCCAAATCATTCGCTCGAACTGTACTGAGTGTTCTTCAGACCAGTTGCGAACAATTTTGGCCCAGTGACAAGGCGCATTGTCATCCATAAATATTCCATTGTTGCTTAGAAACATGAAATCTGTGAATGGCTGCAGATGGTCCCCAAAAAGTCAACGACTGGTTCAGTCGGACCAGAGGACACAGTTCATTCCTTGTATACACAGCTGACAGAATTATGGGGCCACAAAGCTTTGTTGACAATTTGGGTCCATCGTGATGATCGGTTTGTGAGGCGCTCAACTGCGCTGTCATCAACGCCCATTCAAAGTCCCAATTTTTACACAGTCCAATGTAGTCACTGTCACGAATGAGGATGATGATGAGAACGACACAAGCACCCAGTCTCCAGGGAGAGAAAATCCCCAACCTAGCCGAAATCAAACCCGGGATCCCGTGATTCAGAGGCAGCAACGCTAGCCACTAAACCACAAGTTGCGGACGTACTTGGGTCCGTGGCTTCGTGGGTCTGCGCCACACTCGAACGCTTCCGTCAGCTCTTACAACTGAAATCGGGACTCATCTGACCAGGCCACGGTTTTCCAGTAGTCTAGAGTCCAACCGATATGATCACGAGCGCAGGAGAGGCGCTGTAGGCAATGTCGTGCTGTTAGCAAAGGCACTCACTTCGGTAGACTACTGCCACGACCCACTAACGCCAAATTTCTCCGCAGTGTCCTAATGGACACGTTCCTCGTACGTCCCACATTGATTTGGGCGGTTATTTCATGCAGTGTTGTTTGTCTCTCGGAACTGACAACTATCGTTGTTGGATGAAGCCTGTCTGCCGCTATGTTGTCCGTGGTTAGAGGTGATACCTGAAATTTGGTATTCTCGACACAGTCTAGACATTGTTGATCCCGGAATACTGAATTCCCTAACGATTTCCATAATGGAATGTCCCATACGTCTAGTTCCAATTACCATTCCGCGTTCAAAGTCTGTTAACTACCGTCGTGCGGCCATAATATCGTAGGAAACCTTTTCACCCGAATCAGCTGAGTGCAAATGACAGCTCCGCCAGTGCCCTGTCCTTGTATACATTGTATACGCGACACTACCGCCACCTGTGTATGTGCATATCGCTGTCCCATGACCTACACTACTGGCCATTAAAATTGCTACACCACGAAGATGACGTGCTACAGACGCGACATTTAACCGACAGGAAGATGATGCTGTGATATGCAAATGATTTGCTTTTCAGAGCATTCACACAAGGTTGGCGCCGGTGGCGACACCTACAACGTGCTGACATGAGGAAAGTTTCCAACCGATTTCTCATACACAAACAGCAGTTGACCGGCGTTGCCTGGTGAAACGTTGTGGTGTGATGCCTCGTATAATGAGGAGAAATGCGTTCCATCACGTTTCCGATTTTGATAAAGGTCGGATTGTAGCCCATTGCGATTAATCGTATCGCGACATTGCTGCTCGCATTGGCCGAGATCCAATGACTGTTAGCAGCATATGGAATCGGTGGGTTCAGGAGGGTAATAGGGAACGCCGTGCTGGATCCCAACGGCCTCGTATCACTAGAAGTCGAGATGACAGGCATCTTATCCGCATGGCTGTAACGGATCGTACAGCCACGTCTCGATCCCTGAGTCAATAGATGGGGACGTTTGCAAGACAACAACCATCTGCACGGAAAGTTCGACGACGTTTGCAGCAGCATGGACTATCAGCTCGGAGACCATGGCTGCGGTTACCCTTGACGCTGAATCACAGACAGGAGCGCCTGCGATGGTGTACTCAGCGACGAACCTGGGTGACCGAATGGCAAAACGTCATATTTTCGGATGAATCCAGGTTCTGTTTACAGCATCATGATGGTCGCATCCGTGTTTGGCGACATCGCGGTGAACGCACATTGGAAGCGTGTATTCGTCATCGCCATACTGGCGTATCACCCGGCGTGATGGTATGGGGTGCCATTGGTTACACGTCTCGGCCACCTCTTGTTCGCACTGACGGCACTTTGAACAGTGGACGTTACATTTCAGATGTGTTACGACCCGTAGCCTTACCTTCATTCGATCCCTGCGAAACCCTACATTTCAGTAGCATAATGCACGACCGCATGTTGCAGGTCCTGTACGGGCCTTTCTGGATACAGAAAATGTTCGACTGCTGCCCTGGCCAGCACATTCTCCAGAACTCTCACCAAATGAAAACGTCTGGTCAATGGTGGCCGAGCAACTGGCTCGTCGCAATACGCCAGGCACTACCCTTGATGAACTGTGTATACAGACAAAAAGCAAAATTTAATTGTCCACCCCTCCTGCAGTTTCAATTTTAACGGTAAGCAGTGGAGACCGCGGACGAGTCCCGTCCGCTCTGGGCGGTGGCTGCGGATCTGGCAGAGCAGGATTCGGTCGCACCCGGTCCTGTGATGGGAGCGGCGCGACAGGTGAGGAGCGGTCAGAGGAAAGCGGCTGACCCAGACCTGAGCTGAACTGAGCCCGTGACTGCTCCGCAGCAGAGAAAGTCCTCCGGGATGACGAAACGGAAAGCCGCGGCCTTCTGCCGCACCCAGCAGACACCCGCCGGTGCCAGCCTACTTTCCGTCTCCTCGCGACACTGCCGGGTGCTGGTGCTTCTCGTTACTGGCTCCATTAACCGTAATTCCCAGTCCACTCAAGGATATGGACAGTGATAACATTCGCTTCGTATCGTCGCCAACAACATCCCCACCCATCGACCTACAAGGCTGGAATAATTGCAAAGCTCCACGTTCTGGCCCTGATGGGCCAGTCAGGATCGACCGACCGCCATGTCGTCCTCTACCAGTGGTGTCACTGGATGGCGTATGGCGGGGTGTGGGGTCAGCACAACGCTCTCCCGACAGTCCTCGCCTTTGTTGACCTTGGAACTTCTCACTCAATTGGCATCACGAGAACGAGTGCACCTAGCACACTGGATTCGCATTCGGGAGGACGTAGGTTCAATCTCGCGTCCGGTCATCCTGATTTAGGTTTTCCGTGATTTCCCTAAATCGCTCCAGGTAAATGCCGGGATGGTTCCTCTGAAAGGGCACGGCCGACTTCCTTCCCCGTCCTTCCCTAATCCGATGAGACCGATGACCTCGCTGTTTGGTCTCTTCCCCCAAACAACCCAACTAACTGAATGCACCTCGTTCCAGACAAAGGAAAAGTCTCTAGCAGTACCGGGAATCGAAGACAGGTCCTCCACGTAGGAGCCAGACAAGCTGGCCATCGGATTACGGAGGCGGACATGAGTGGATAAAGTACTCTTTTATGCGTTTTCATGTATTACGAGTTTCAGCGACATGCAACCATGCTGCTCTCAATGAATGCAGGTTTATCGCCACCAAGTTTCCAAGCGAACATTGCGAGAACAACTGCATGCAACGAACTTTCGGGAATAGATACTTCATAGAACGCCATTGCTCACGGCGACATAAACTGGACGTCTTCGATGGCCCAAACAACACAGAAAATGGAGAATAGCTGACTGGATGCGCGTAGTGTGGTCCAGTGATCGTCATTTTGCCTCTTATCAAATGAGGCGACGCAACCAATGAGACATTTAACCTGCAGTGTGTGTAGCGTGTAGTTCACGTAGCAGGTCGTTCTTCGATGTCTTAGAGCAGGTTCGGTGAAACAGCACCCCACGAGCTCTACGGCCACGCTTTTGCATAGCGCTCCAAGCGCAGCAGCAAGCTGGCCTCAGGGTCGAGGAGCACCTGGGTAACGATGTCACTGGACGTCGCTGGAGTGAGGCAGTCGGCTTCTTCCAGTTTGCTAACAGCGCTAATTTTGAGTCAAAGTAGATTTATCTTCTGCTTTAGGAACGCCATAGCGTCTACGCACTTTCCCAAAAGGAAAAAAAAAGTTGAGAAGCCACATTATTCGACGCAGAATGGGAATTTTCGAGTAATTCGAACGCCATTATGTGTGCTTAATATTGCATCGCACTACTATGATCTGCTAAAACATTCACTGAAACATCAGTAAAACAGTACCCTCGAAGAGGATGTGACGCACTTGTCTTCTGACGGACGAAAGTGAATGCTGGCTGAACTTAAGGCTACCATTAGGGAAAAACTGAGTTAAGGGTAGATTGCACACTGAGAAAATCTTTCTATGATCGGCAAGTGAATTCGCGTTTAACAGAATTCAATCTGCATAAGTCCATGAGTTTGACTGTATCACAAACCATTGTTCCATTTGAAATACATATTTTAATATCGAAATGTGTATTACTTTATAAGCATCGCAACTTAATGTTAAATGCCTTTCTGTAAAGTCTTATGTCTTCTGCACACTGTGTTAACACTGTCTAATGTACTGACTGGATTAAGTAGTAAAGCTACTGCTTTCATAGAAATTTAAAAGTTGAAAATAAACACTATCTTGGTCAGGCCTCTTTGATGAAGTTTTTCGTGCCGTTCCTCGGGTCCGCTGCAGGTTATCATGACGTTTATTTCAACATTCTCGATAACCAAGAGTTGCCCTTCCATCTATACCTTAAGGATAAAATGATGCGTACACTCCCACCTTAAATATGACAATAGCTGAGCTCACGGGGCTACACTCATATGTCCCTGGTTTGACTAGCACTCAGGCACTCTAACGCATCTCGATGTGCCCAATCTTACTCCAGAAAAAATTCGGAGGGTGAAACACAGCAGTCAACATCCCCGCAGTTTGGTAGCTATAGCGTATCTAGTCGTCAACGAGGGGCTTCAGCGAGATATGGAATACCTGAAGGAACTTGTAAACGCACTTCGTATTTGATGATTTGCGTGACAGGTTGGCAGAAAATGAAAAAAAAGTCATACGTGAGGTATTTTTTAAGGGAGATTAGAGTAACTGTTGGGAGGACTTAAAGAAGGAATGCTGGTCTAGAAATAAGCAACAAAGGATCTTAAGCAATTTTGGGGAGGGAAGAAATGTCATCCAAGAAGGGATGCTATAAAATGTTTTCATTATTACTGGATCGAGAGAATTATGTGCTCGAACAAAGAATTAAGATGTGAGTCAATAATAAGCAAGCTTCTCCAGAAATAATATTAACAATTTCTCGAATTATGTTGGGAAAATAGGAGTTAAACATATAGTGCATCATCGTGTAAGGAATCCTGACACATGCTGCCCACCCAGGAGCGAACATCAAACGAACAGAATAATTAGGACAGGAAATGGGCTGATCAATGGAGATCACAGAGTAAGTTGAGTATCACGCAGTTTGAGGGAGTGTGTAAAAGCTCTAATAACTAAAAGTAGTAGGTGAATGGGGAGCGATAACTACAGAAATAGCCATAGAAACTAAACATTGCTCTTGATGGGGCTTGAAGTCTGACAGAATCTCTTAATCCTTTAAGTAACGCTGGTAAACATACATTGCCTGACAAAACGCGTGAAGCATCCAGTGGAAATGGTGACTTCGTACAAGTACACTACATCGACGGGTATGTAACTGATTGGAGTTACAGGAATTATGTGGGGCACATGTAACGGCCACCCCAGAGCTTTAGTGTTGTTCGTGTTCAGTGCTGTTACCAGATGTGGTGCGGGATGCTAGAGATGCGAACACGGTCACATCGTGAAGGACGTGAACACACCACGTGATCATGCGAGAGAGAGCGTTGTCAGCAACTGACAGTGATTTTTTGGGACTTCCGTACGAGGGTCAGTCAAAATGTAAGGTTTCCTTTTCTTTTTGCTGCTTAACGTTTGTTAGGTGGAAACCTGTAGAGTATGAAAGAGACTGGAATAGCTCCACAACTAATCGAGGACGTAGGTTGCAAGTGCTACTCTGGGATGAAAAGGATGGCACAGGAAAGGAATTCGTGGCGGACAGCATCAAACCAGTCGGAAGACTGATTACTCAAAAAAAAAAAAAAATGAAAAATTTAAATTCCACAAACCTTCTGCAACCCACTGCAATAGAAACTTCCTGCGTCAACAGAAGCCAGTACAGCAGTCGCTTGCAAAATGGCGGACGACGATGTTCGTATTACAGAGAGTTCTGTGATACAGTTCTTGAATGCAAAAGGTGAAACGCCCATTCGCATTCATGAAAGGCTAAAAATTTCAGAATGAGATTTTCACTCTGCAGCGGAGTGTGCGCCGATATGAAACTTCCTGGCAGATTAAAACTGTGTGCCGGACCGAGACTCAAACTCGGGACCTCTTTCCCTCCCTACTCTGAAGTTACATTTGTCGACCAATTTGAATTTTTACGTGGGACCAAGAATTATCAGTGTTATTCCACCAACGAGCTTTTTTAAAAAAAAAACAGTGTGATTCTCATTAACTTTTTAAAAAGCCCAAACCGACATGGATGACGCTGAGACAAGTAATTCTTAAGACACATGGGGCAGCAGATGGAAAATACCGCAAAAGTGGATGACAAATAATAGAGTGTAGCAATCAGTCGTCCTTTTTTAGATTTTATTACGCAAATCCAGATTTCTGCTAGTGGCTAGCCATTCTCAATGCACTATTTTCTATTCTCAATGCATGTTAAGTACCTGTTGTTCGGGCGTCAGTCACAGTTCTTTGAATACTTTAGTATGAGGTGGATGACAATTGTTGAACATGTGACGTTACCGAATGATGTACCTCGCCACACGTGCACGGGTGTAGCTCACCGGTCTGTCGCAACTGGTCACCCCAACCCAAGTCAAGTATTCACGTCGGTGTGACTCCGGGCTTTGGTGCGTGATTTTTAGTGTTTGAGGCTCAGCATTCGAACCTCGCGTCTGGCAGGCAGTGTTTTTTTTTCGCATTGCGTTAGACAGTTGTGTGTTTATATGGCGGCAAGATTTATTACCAGTCTTCGCTGGTTAATTGCAAAGTGCAGTACAACAGAAACATACGGTATTGTGTCGCAACTAAATAAGTATATGTAAGTATGCAGGCTTTCGTGGCCTGAAAAAAACTATAATGTAATTTTTGATAATAATTTGCTACGTTACAGGGCGTTGTCACTGAAGTTAAAATCTCCCGGTTATTAGGCCGCGTCATATTTCTTCTAAAATGATCGACATTTCAACCCCTCTGCTGGGATCTTCCTCATCATCTTCTGGTGTCCACTACTGCTAGAACACTGTCAGAGACGAGTGTCGCGTCCTCTTATAAAGGGGAGTTTTCTGGCGTTCGTGCTGGAGAAGTGATAGTATCGGTTAAAATTGATATGGCTACCATTGGTGGGCCATAGTCATAGGCTAATATTCCCGTTCTGATGCAGAAGAAGGGGCGTTGTTGGCTAATCTCCTGTGAATACCATTGGTGGCCCATCGTCATTAGATAGAAAGGCACTATTCCACACTTACGATGGAGAAGGGTTATTGGTGGAAATTCCTGCTACTGCTGTTGGTTGGTCATCATCACTGGCTAGATTCGAAACGGACAGAGCAAGAGAGGGGGAATGTTTACCCAAAATATTATTGTCCGCCGAAGTGACTTGCAGCGCGTTGTTTATGTCGCTCGCACACCGCGGCCGCATATTCACTTCCTTGGTGGCGGGGAGCCACGATGCCTATAGCCGTCCTCTCTATTGAAATTAGATGCACTCTTGGAAATTTCAAACGCTTCTCTGATCTTTCTTCTATAAATGTTTGATTCCTTAGCCAGTAGACGCACGTTATTAAAATCGATGTCAGAGCCACAGTTCTCATGATGTTCCGCTACTGCCGATTTTGTACTTTGTTTTAGCCGCATGTGCCGTTCGTGTTCCTTAATGCGTTGCGTAACAGTTCTTCCAGTTTCGCCTATACACACTTTGCCACAACCACGTGTCACTTGATAGACGCCTGCATTTTGGAAGCAATCAGGTGCATCCGTTTTCCGTCGGAAAAAATATTTTATTTTGTTTTGACTAAAGAAAGATGTCTGAATACCATTCTTCTTTAGAATTCTGCTTATGCGGTCAGTGACCCCAGAAATAAATATAAGCTTGCGAACTACATGGCTACCAATAAATGACCTACATGTTCTTTACTAAATAATGCCTGCAAACAAGAAAGAAAGAACGGACAAATGGAAAGAAACAAAAAATAAGAACAGCTTTTGTTTAGTTACAGCGAGAGCAAGAATTTTGTAGCTTCTAAGTTTCCAACGCAACAAATTTACAAATGATGTTCGAAAATGTTATAGCCTAGCGGAACGATGTGTAACGCTGCCCGCCGGCCGCGGTGGTCTCGCGGTTCTAGGCGCGCAGTCCGGAACCGTGCCACTGCTACGGTCGCAGGTTCGAATCCTGCCTCGGGCATGGATGTGTGTGATGTCCTTAGGTTAGTTAGGTTTAAGTAGTTCTAAGTTCTAGGGCACTGATGACCACAGCTGTTAAGTCCCATAGTGCTCAGAGCCATCGTTGGGATTTCAGATAAGTTTTATAATCCCTGACTGCTAAGTGCATTCAAGTTCTAGATAGCATACGACAAAATTAAGATCTTTGGTGCCTAGCTTTTCAATTAAATATTGATTTCCCGTGGGCCTTGCACGGAACCTAGAGTTCGGGAAGAGTGGCGGACAAGCAGAATAAGATGACGTCACAAGTTCATTGCAGCGCCCGTATATCTCGACGGCCCCGATACATCATTTGGTGATGTTACGTGTTCAAAATTCGTCACTCACTTTCAGCGTACTTTCCGATATTTGCGGCCCCATGTATCTTATATTAAATTACTTGTCTCAGCGTCATCTAAGACGCTTTGGAGGTTCTTAATCGATAATACGAACCACTCCGTACTAATAAATTTACACGTCAATGTTAATTCAGTACAATCAACAAGAGACTTATCCCTGTGTGCCGGACCGAGACTCGAACTCGGGACCTTTGCCTTTCGCGGGTAAGTGCTCTACCAACTGAGCTACCCAAGCACGACCCACGCCTCGTCCTCACAGCTTTACTTCCGCTAGTACCTCGTCTCCTACCTCAGTTGGTAGAGCACTTGCCCGCGAAAGGCAAAGGTCCCGAGTTCGAGTCTCGGTCCGGCACACAGTTTTAATCTGCCAGAAGTTTCATATCAGCGCACACTCCGCAGCAGAGTGAAAATCTCATTCTGGAGACTTATCCCTGTTTGACAGACAGCACAAAGTACTTCTACTACTACACCACCTTTTAATGACTTTTAAAGGCTCTCTCGATTCCATTCAGTCGATGAAAGCGCAATTACTTCCGCTGGCTGGCGTGCTACGAGTCGCCAGTTCAACTTCGATCACTAGCAAATATCTGTTATTCAGTAATTATCATTTCTTTTGTATCCCGCCTCGAAGGCGGCGCGTGGGTCTGCTCCTGAGAGGCCGGCCGCGGTGGTCTAGCGCGACTGCTACGGTCGCAGGTTCGAATCCTGCCTCGGGCATGGATGTGTGTAATGTCCTTAGGTTAGTTAGGTTTAAGTAGTTCTAAGTTCTAGGGGACTGATGACCACAGTAGTTAAGTCCCATAGTGCTCAGAGCCATTCTGCTCCTGAGATCTGTAAAATTGGCCGAATGAAGGAAGCGAGTAGGAGCAGGTGAGGTAAAGCACTTCGGTACTGCAAGTAAAGTTAAAGCACCTTGACTAGTGTATAAACATATACAAATACATTACTTAACTTTTGGTACAGATGAGCACATAGGTGCGAAGCCGTTCTTGTATCAAAGCTAAGAGTTACTAGAAGTTACAATGGCAAAATCTATAAAGGTTAGCCCTCTGTGAAGTAGAAGCTAAGTGGCTTGGTCGTCTGCTCTTGATCAACTGGGGAGAAAGTAGAGCGGCGCTCGTTCAGCGCCACAGCGTCGGCAAGAGGGCGCTGTGGTCGGCGTAGTTCGTCCGCTCTCGTAGTGCCAACCTACGAGTGTGCACCTACGCTGAGGCGTCGGAACTATCGATACCACAATTTCTAGAAGGTTTTCGAAGTTTGTTATGTTTCTAATGTTTGCATTTTCTGTAATATGCATCGTTTGTATAAATAGCAGCACTTTCCATCCAGGAGGCAGTTCTTGTCTGTCTGTACGTTGACGTTCGTAATAAACGACCTTTCACTGCTTAATGACATCATTGACGATCCTGCTTTCGGATTTGGACTTGATTGCGTACAGTAGTCACGGATAATATTCTATGATCTTCGCTGCGTCGTGTCGCTGTGCTTCCAGTCTGCAGGATAACATTTATGACGGGTACTGCCTCGTGATGACTGGGTGTTGTGTGATGTCCTTAGGTTAGTTAGGTTTAAGTAGTTCTTAGTTCTAGGGGACTGATGACCATAGATGTTAAGTCCTATAGTGCTCAGAGCCATTTGAACCATTTATGACGGTTACGGGAGGTTTCTGGTTGGCTATAAACAAGGCCGCTTGTAAACAAGGTGCGGTGACGGCGCTGCGTAAACAAAGGAGCGGTGGAGTGGCCGCTGACCGGCACAAGGCGACCCCCCCCCCCCCGTCCCCCCACCAACGCACCCTGCCAAGCTCCCAGCGCCTCTACGCCGCCGCCTTGTTCCCTTCTCTTCCCTTTTCTTTTCTTTACCCGCCTGCTCCTCGCTGCCCGTGGTCCAGTTTCCTTGTCGCCGGCGTCTCGTATCCTCGGCATGATATGTCAGCCAAGCAATAAAGACGGCGGGTCGCGAGCGACGCTTGCCGCATACTGGGTCTGCACAAGCGCTGCAGTAGATACTGTGGACCGGATCTCCACACAAGGCACCTACGAGAGGCGCGGGTTTTAAGACCCGATAGCACGCCTGCGGCAGGAGACTCATTAACACTGTTTATTTGCAGTCAGACTAACGACACTGAAACTGTTACCTGCTAGATACATCAGCAGCACTTACCGAGAGAAGTGATGCAGTTCGAGAGGTCGGCGGTTCGAGTCAAAGTCCGACCATTCATATTCAGCTTTTTCGTGGTTTTCTTAAACCGATTAACCATTTCGCTGTCACAAAGGAGCTCTTTGCATTCCACCCTGAGGCTGCTTTGTTCTGGCTGTACTGCTCGCCAAATGCTCGTTCTTGTGTTGAGAGACGGCCTTCTGGCCCATATGAAATACTTATCATGTCATTTTTCGAAAACTATTAGATAAAGAAATTGATTTTTGTGCATCTTACAGTCTGGTATCTTTACTCGATAAAGAACTGAATTTATTTTCGTTATCCGCCATACTTACTGTGTCAAATTAAGTGAAACATTCAACGAAATTGTAAAGAGTTCGCAGAGGTAAAAACGCATTGCGTTTAGCTCATACATTGCAGTGAATGAAATGTAGATAATATACCGAAATTTTATTTAAAATTGAGAAAAGGACGATATCTCATTTCGTTCTCGAGTTATTGGATTTTGTATCCGAAGGACAGTCGTAGATGACGTGCCGATTCACTTCTTTGCGCATCGTAAATCACGTAGTCATAACAATCGCCGTATCTCACAAACGATTCAAGATACAGATTTTCTGAAAATGATAGCACACAAAGAGGCTAAACACACGAATTTTTTTTTTTTTAATTCGCCGATATATGGAAGTAACTCGTCCACAGCAGTCAGAGGTCTACGGTGCAGGACGCATTCAGCCGTCCATAACACTATATGAAAATCCAAGCGACGCGCATATACACGTCCACAACACGCGGAAAACGACGTATCAGGACGTGTAGACACCCTCACAGCAGCGAAAGGGCTGAGTGGAACCTTTGAAAAGGACACAGCTGATTTCTTTTCCCATCTCTGCCCAACTTGAGCGTAGCCGGCCGGTGTGGCCGTGCGGTTAAAGGCGCTTCAGTCTGGAACCGCGTGGTCGCTGCGGTCGCAGGTTCGAATCCTGCCTCGGGCATGGATGTGTGCGATGTCCTTAGGTTGGTTGGGTTTAATTAGTTCTAAGTTCTAGGGGACTGATGACCACAGATGTTAAGTCCCATAGTGCTCAGAGCCATTTTTTGAACCAACTTGAGCTTGTGCTCCCTCTCTTATGACCTCGACGTCTCGAACTAGACCCATTTCGCTGTGTGGAGTTCAAAAATTGTAAGAGGTCCCCCGCTAGTGTATGCCTAAAATATGACGACAAGCAAATGACATTCACGGATTCTTGGGATTTCAGCTTGTTCATAAATCCAACTGAGAGGAGCATACCACAAAACTGCTGAAGCACCTAAACAAATCTCTATTTGCAGTGCGAATGTTATCATACATAAGTGATACGAAATTTTAAAAAAGCTACCATATCTTGCTCACTTTCGTTGCCTAACGTCATTTTTTTTAACGCGTCAAACGAAGCTAATGTTTTCTGAGTCCATAAACGTGTAGTATGAATTATTTGTGGTGTGAGCTCAAGGAGACCATGTCGTGTCCTAACACAGGATGGAGGGAGGACAGCCGTTTATAGATCAATCTGTAATTTCCAAGCAGGTAGGACCAATTGCAGGAAGACAAACGTCCAGTGAAGGCAGGCTCATTGTTTGCAGTAGTACCAAGCAGCTGATTGTTTGCAGTAGTACAAAGCATTGTCAAAAGGTACCTACGAGAGGCGCGGAATTTAAGACTCGATATCACGCCTGCGGTAGGAGGCTCAAGGATATTAGGAGGCTCATTAACACTGTTTATTTGCAGTCAGACTAACAACTAAACTGAAGGCTAATTCTAAACATTGTCAAAAGCAAAGGGTGCACCTGGTTGCACAACAGGCGTCAGCGTTTGAGCCCATGGAGAGAGCGCTAAAAGGAGCAGCGAACACAGCAGCATTTTAAGTACAAACTTTGAGAGCAGCATTCCAAGTGAGAGAAACAGACTTGTCGGAGCTTACAGAGGCTGGTAACGAGTGATACGGAGCTGGCGTCCCAATGATCTGCCCAGAGCGTCTGCAATATCACTGGGCTCAAGCGCTATTGAAGATCTAGATATTTGTTAGAGGCGACGGTGCAAGCAGCGCACCACTAATGCTATGTTCGTCACATTAGAGGGTCGCTTATTCAACTCCCTTGCTTTACCTTACATATTTCTACTTTTTGAGCAAGCTGCCATTCATTACACTATAGTCGTAGCTTGAGGTTTTCGAAGTTATAATTAAAATTTTTATGACTACCCGTCCCAACAGCAACGCTGTAAGAGGAAGGTGGAACTTTTTCGTACCATGGTGAGCCCTTAAGCACGGTATTGTGCTGGGCGGTCAAGAAAACTCCCCCCTCCCCTCATCCCCCCCGCCACCACAAAAAAAGGAAATTTAGTGCAAGTTCTCTTACAGCACTGTCATCGAAGTTACGACGTAGACTGTGGGCTTAAAAGCCATCTGATGGGTTTCAAGCAAAGCTCACACCTATAAGTGTTCCACTGTTAAATGATTGGATATATTAGAACAAGTTGGCACCTATAGCACTTAAGAATGGTCTGCAACGCCGAAATTGGTCAACCGTGCAAAAGTAAAAACATTAAGGAATAGCAAAGGTGCATCCATTACAATGGTTCAAATGGCTCTCAGCACTATGGGACTTAACATCTGAGGTCATCAGTCCCCTAGAACTTAGAACTACTTAAACCTAACCAACCTAAGGACATCACACACATCCATGCCCGAGGCAGGATTCGAACCTGTGACCGTAGTGGTCGCGCGGTTCCAGACAAGCGCCTAGAACCGACCGGCCACAGCGTCCATTATAGTGTCATTCAACAGAAACACTGGGATGACAAAAGTCATGGGATGACGACAAGCCGGCAGGAGTAGCCGAGCGGTTCTAGGCGCTTCAGTCTTGAACCGCGCGACCACTGCGGTCGCAGACTCGAATCCTGCCTCGAGCATGGATGTGTGTGATGTCTTTAGGTTAGTTAGGTTTAAGTAGCTCTAAGTTCTAGGGGACTGATGACCTCAGATGTTAAGTCCCATAGTGCTCAGAGCCATTTGAACCATTTTTTTGATGGCGACAAGCACATAAACAGATGGCGGAGGTATCGTATACACAGGGTAAAAAGGGCAGTGAATTGGCGGAGCCGTCATTTGTACTCAGGTGATTCATCTGAAAATGTTTACGACGTGAATATGGCCGCACGAGGAGAATTAACACACTTTGAATGCGGAATGGTAATTGGAGCTAGACACATAGGACACTTCATTTCGGAAATCGTTAGTGAATTTAATATTCCGAGATCCACAGTGTCAAAAGCGCGCAGAGAATACCACGAACAGCGCAGTAGTTGACGGCTTTCACTTAAGATCGGGAGCAACAGCGTTTGCGTAGAATTGTCAGTGCTAACAGACAAGCTATACCGTGTGAAATAGCGGCAGAAATGAATGTGGGACATATGACGAACTTATCGTTAGGACAGTGCGGCGAAATCTGGCGTTAATGGACTGTGACAGTGCACGACCGACGGGAGCGAATTGTCAACAGCACGACATCGCCCGCAACGCCTGTCCTGAGCTCGTGACCATATCGGTTGGACCCTAGAGGACTGAAAAACCGTGGTCTGGTCAAATAAGTCCCGACTGCAGCTGCTAAAAGCTGATGGTATGGTAGACCTCACGAAGTCATGGGTTCAAGTCGTCAACAAGGCATTGTGCAAGCTGGTGGTGTTTCCATAATGGCGTGGGCTGTGTTTACATGGAATGGACTGTCTCCTCTGGTCCAGTTGAACCGATCATTGACTGGAAATTGTCATGTTCGTCTACCTGGAGACCATCCGCAGCCATTCACGGACTTCATGTTTCCAGACGAAAATAGAATTTTTAAGGATGACAATGCGTCATGTCACCAGGTCACAATTGTTTGCAATTGGTTTGAGGGACATTCTGAACCAGTCGAGCGAATGGTTTGGTCATACAGAGCACCCGACATGAATCCCATCTAACATTTATGGGACATTACAGGGAGGTCACTTCGTCCACAAAATCCTGCTCCAGCCACTATTTCGCAATTATGGACTGCTATAGCGGCAACATGGTTCAGTATTTCTGCAGCGGATTCCAATGATTTCCATGCTACGAGGGTCACTCCAAAAGAAATGCACACTATTTTTGTAAAAATACAGTTTTCATTCTGCATGTGTGAAAGTTTTACAGTGTGTAGATACATCCTTCCCTCTTGTTTTCAAACTTAGTTCAACCTGGTCCCGTGAGTGGCGCCGTCACAGCATGTCTTCAAGATGGCTGCTACACTTGACGTTCGTCAGAAGCAACGTGCTGTCATAGATTTCCTGTGCTGTGAAAACGAGACCGTGGGAAACATCCTCAATAGGTTGAAAACGGTGTATGGAGATGCTGCTGTCGATCGCAGTACAGTTAGTCAGTGGGAAAGCAGGTTACGTGATGAAAGCGGGCACGGCAATATTGAGGATTGTCCTCGTAGCGGCAGGCCTCGTACTGCACACAGTCCAGACAATGTGCTGAGAGTTAACGAATGGGTGACTGCTGACAGACGCATCACAGTGAACGAATTGTCACGCTACGTTGGGATATGGGAACGAAGTGTTTGCAGAATACTGAAAGTGTTGGCATTAAAAAAGGTTTGTGCCAGGTGGCTTCCCAGGACGTTGACAGTGGCTCACAAAGAAACAAGGAAAACGGTATGCAGCGAACTTTAGGAACAGTACGAGAATGGTGGAGATGAATTTCTTGGAAGAATTGTGACAGGTGATGAAACATGGCTCCATCATTTTTCACCAGAGACGAAGCAACAATCAGTGGAGTGGCATCAGGTAATTTCACCAACGAAAAAAAAAAAAAAAAATCAAAACCACACCTTCTGCTGGAAAAGTTATGGCTACTGTGTTTCTCGATTCCGAAGGACTCTTGCATGTGGACATCACTCCAAGTGGAACCACCATAAATTCTGATGCATATGTGACGACACTGAAGAAACTTCAAGCTCGACTGAGTCGTGTTCGACCACATCGGCAAAAGCAGGATTTTTGCTGTTGTACGAAAATGCACTGCCACATTTCAGTCAAAAAACCATGGAAGCGATCACAAAACTCTGATGGACAACACTGAAACACACGCCTTACAGTCCTTTCATGGCTCCATGTGACTATCATCTCTTTGGGAAACTGAAAGACTCTCTCCGTGGAACAAAGTTTGAAGATGATGACTCCCTTGTGCACGCTGCCAGACAATGGCTCCAACAGTTGGGTCCAGAATTTTACCGTGCGGGTATACAGGCGCTGGTTCCAAGATGGCGTAAGGCAGTTGAGAGGGATCGAAGTTATGTGGAGAAATGATAATATTGTTCCTAAAGGATGTATCGACTCACTGTAAAACTTTCAAACATGTAGAATAAAAGATGGATTTAAAAACAAATACTGTGCATTTCTTTTGGAGTGTCCCTCGTACGAAGAGTTGCTGAACTACGCCACGCAAAAGGAGGTCCGACACGATATTAGCAGGTATCCCACGAGTTTGTTACCTCCGTGTATACAGCTATGGTACCCCACATGAAGAAAATGACAGCTGAAACGGTGGAAACGTCTAGCGCGCCGAGTGTTCCTGCAGTACCTTCTGCGTTCAAGACGGCTCATCGGCCAAGTAAGACTGGCGAGGCGCCCGCAGTGACGTCACCGCCGCGCCAGAGGATCGCGTACGCTGCTGGCCGGACGTTCTCGCCATCGCCCTTTTGTTCGTCTGCTGTGCAAACTAAAACAGAAAACCAAAACTCGCGGCCGGATGCGGACCCCCGACCGTGGCAGCGCTTCGGAATCTCTGGCGCCAACGAGTATCGCACAAACTGAATGCCGGGGACGATCGCATCTCTGAGCGATTGTTTGCGACCGCTGTGTCGTAACTGCTTTCACCGGACGATAAGCTACGGTCCAGCGACTGCCGATCGTCGATTCTCACGGTCTAAAAGTCACAAGTCCGTTATGAGCGGTCTCGCAACAGAATTTAGGTTGTTTCAGGTTTTTTTCTTTCAATTTATTTGCCCTTTTAGGTAGACAATTTACATTGTTAAAGACGATTCAAAAGCCAAGATCGCACAAAATACTTTTTATTCAAGACAACCGGTTTCAACAGTCTTAGTTACCGTCTTCAGGTCTTAAAATTTTTGTAGTAAAACATGTTCATTTTACGTTGAACCTTACGCACAAGATGTTAAACGGATAAAAATGAGCACATTCACTTGACATCTTGTGCATGAGTTTCAGCTTAAAATGAACATGTTTTAATACAAAAAAAGTTTAAAACCTGAAGGTGACAGCTAAAACTGCTGAAACTGGTTATCTCGAATAAAAAACATTTTGTGCGATCTTTGCTGTTGAATGGTTTTTAACAATTAAAACATATCGCCTTCATTGCTCCCAGAATGAGAAAATCCAGTATACAATTTAGCCAAGGTAACTCTAAATTACTTACAAATTTCTTATGCCAGTTGAAATTTTCCGTGGTAATTTTTGCCTAAACACATTTTTCGCAACCTTCGCACAAATAACAGAAAACCACTGTACTGTACATATTCACCGCTGTAGTCTTTCACTGACGCTGGGTCAGTCACTTCCGTCCAGCGAATATGTGCCGTAGTTTACATTTCGGAGAAACCTAGGAACATGCGAGGCAATGCTGACTCTACGGTTAGCCGGCCGCGGTGACCGAGCGGTTCTAGGCGCTTCAGTCCGGAACCTCGCGAGTGCTACGGTCGCAGGTTCGAATCCTGCCTCGGGCATGGATGTGTGTAATGTCCTTAGGTTAATTAGGTTTAAGTAGTACTAAATTCTAGGGGACTGATGACCTCCGATGTTAAGTCCCATAGTGCTCAGAGCCATTTGAACCATCTTGACTCTCGATTTATCTTAGAAGGTAGGTCAAGGAAAGGTGAACATTATATTGTATCATATTTGCAGACTTACAGAAAGCTTCTGACAATGTTGAATGGAATACTCTCTTTGAAATTCTGAATTTAGGGTAAAGCACAGGGAGCGAAAGATTATTTATAACTTCTACAGAAAGCAGACGGCAGTTATAAGAGTCGAGGGGCGTGAAAGGCAGGCAGTGGCTGAGAAGGGAGTGAGGCAGGGGTGTAGCCTATCTCCAGTCTCATTCAATCTGTACACTGACCAAGCAGTAAATGAAACCAAAGAAATATGTGGAGTAGGAAGTAAAGTTCCAGGAGAAG
This sequence comes from Schistocerca serialis cubense, assembly GCF_023864345.2. Taxonomy (NCBI): domain Eukaryota; kingdom Metazoa; phylum Arthropoda; class Insecta; order Orthoptera; family Acrididae; genus Schistocerca; species Schistocerca serialis. The sequence goes on along the minus strand of NC_064645.1, from coordinate 436,607,632 downwards.
AAATAAAATGCCGGAATTTCTGCGCCAACAAGAAGTCTAGGTCCTTCGTTGCACAACCATGACGTTATGTCAGGTAACAAATGGCTCTTAATAATTCGAAATGACGTGATTTTAGTAAAAACATTGTAAGTTGTCTCAGAGAATTTTAACGATTATACCCTCAAAAACAGCGTGACAAAATTATAATTGTCCTTTAGATGGTTCAAATGGCTCTGAGCACTATGGGACTCAACTGCTGAGGTCATTAGTCCCCTAGAACTTAGAACTAGTTAAACCTAACTAACCTAAGGACATCACAAACATCCATGCCCGAGGCAGGATTCGAACCTGCGACCGTAGCGGTCTTGCGGTTCCAGACTGCAGCGCCTTTAACCGCACGGCCACTTCGGCCGGCTGTCCTTTAGATTCTAAATACAAACGGGGGTTCCCGAGACCGGTAAAGAATACCCTGAAGGCACATCGTAGAGATAGTTATAACACGTATACGTAATCAGTGTGTTTAACAACTGCAAGACGGATTCCACAATGTGGAATGTCATGCTGTACCACTGCCATATGTTATGAAAACTTTTATTCCTCGTACCAGTTTCGATTGCTACTGACCGTCATCAAACAGGCAGTTTTCTACTTATAACGTATGTGCGGATAAGCATACTAAGTTCCATCCCATTAAACAACCCCCAAAACACCGAACCGGACGAAACGTACAATTTTTCAGAAGTAATATTGTATCAATTATATAATATTTTACGTCGCATCCAAGTTGTGAACTGTTGGTACAAAATTACTGTTGGCAGCTCGGAGTGGTCTCGTAGTGAAACACGCGCCACGAAACGAAGAGGACGCGTAATCGAGCCCGGGTCGAACTACGGAAATTGTCAATATGCCTTTAATGTAGCCTTCACCTCTCAGTGACATGAGGGGTCGTCAAGACAGGCATGTGACTGATTCCTCGTTAGACTATGCGTTCCTTTTCTCCGGTTTGATATCTGGAGTAGATTTGGATCGCGCAAGTCGCTGAAAACTGGAAGACTTGCTCCCGGTCCGTCAGCCACAAACTGCTATTATTAGCTTGGAGTTCGTGGTCACAGATGGCCTGGAGGCCTTTCAGGGAACTAAATAAGACTTTCATATGTAACATTCCGATGTGTCTGGAGACAGAAACTGGCAATCAGTGTGTACCACTAATTCTGAATAGTAGCAGTGGACTTTTAATACGGAAATCATTCAAAAACCGAGGATTCTCCTGCTAACGACGGAGGGACACGAGTTGGGAATCATTGGGAAGCATACGAAAACAAAGAAATGGATCGGGAAGTAGAGAGAAGTGGAAGACGTAATTACCACCAAAAAGAAAACAAGAAAGAGGTGTGCGAACATATACGCAGGTGAATAGGTGGTACACGTACTCGGAAAGTTCTTCGCTCCATACTAATGGACAAGAAAAGACCAAGACGACGACTTAATGGAGGGTGGGTTGATGACATTAGAAAGCGTACAGGCCTTGTCGTGGATACGCATAGCAGAAAATAATAATGCATGGAAAAGACTACAGTATACCTTTAACCATCAATGCAATGTCGAATGGCTGCTGTTGATGCGTGATGATGATGATTCATGATAATAATAATAATAATAATAATAATAATAATAATAAAGACATTAGAGAATAAGTGGCAAAGATGTAGTTTGCACATTTGTTGCCTTTAAAAAAGCCTACGATTCAGCTGATCGTCAATCATTATTACAGATATTAAAAGAACAGGGTTTAGATCTGAAAACACTTGCAATCATACAACAGACATTGATAGATACAAAATCTAAAGTCAAATTTATGGGGGAAATCTCTGAACCTTTTCTGATCAAAACAGGAGTAAGACAAGGAGATGGACTCTCTCCACTACTGTTCAACAGCATCCTTGAAAAGGTAATACAAGAATGGCGCAAACTGAAATCAGTGCTCGAGATTGACCAATTACTCTCGGCAGAGGAAAATTAACAGTAGATTGCTTAGCATTTGTAGACGATCTAGCCACCTTAACTCGCGATGTTTCAACGGTCAAAAAACAGTTTAAACCCCTGAAAGAAACTGAAGAATAAGTCGGCCTGTAAGTATCTTTTAAAAAGACAGAATATATGACTTGCAACAAACAAGCACCGAAATTCATAGAGACAAAATATAAAAAAATTAAATGAGTCCCGCAATTTAAATGGCTCGGTGAAACGATTCAGGAAAATGGAATAGAAACGAAAGCCAACGAAGTCAGATGCCAACATATGGACACTGCTTATGACTCACTCAAAATATCTACAGTGAAAAATGTGTCTCCAAGCACACAAAACTATGACATTAAAATACTGTCATAAAACCAGAATGCCTATATGGACCAGAGACGCTAATTTTAAACAGGAAAACAGACATAGAAAACATCCAGAAAAAGGAATGGAAGATCATACGAAAAATTTTAGGTCCAAAACTTGTAGATGAACAGCATCGGCTCAGAGGCAAACAGGAAATCAAACAATACTCTAACATTCACAGTGACAGTAGAAAACGCAGATTAAGATTCTATGGACACAAAAAAAGAATGAATCCGGACAGACGTACAAATTCTGTAAAAACAGGAGTAAATCTAAAACAGACCCGATGAAATGGATTAGCGAATTCAAAACAGATCTGAAACTAGCAGGAATTACACTAGAGGATATACAAAACAGGGAAATCTTCAGATCCAAAATTCACAAGTGGCAAGTTGACAAAGAGCAGAAACCAAAGAAGAGGACTGGAACAACGTGGTCTCAAGAAAGAAAAGAAACCCACAGCAAATGAATGAAAGAAGTATGGGCACAACGAAAGGCAAAAGCACGCCACTAAGTGCTTTGCGTTGTCCTAATGGGCTCATTCGGAAATATATATATATAATTATTATTATCACTGTTATTACTGTTGTCGTTATGGTGTTGATCACACTGTTGGTAATGGTGGATTAGTGGCTCTGTGTTTAACAGTCTTACAGATAGAAAACTCCTACATTTCTATTTCCTAATGTTTCTGGGATTTTAATCTTAACAGCTAATGTCACATTCGTCTCTGGCGATGCTTCTTATACGTAGGAAATGCCAAGTTGTAAAGTGGTTAGGATACCATGTTAATCTGTCGCCCACCTATAACCGGTTGGACGAGGCTGTTCTCAAAGCGGAGGAAGACCAGGGACATAAAAAATGCAGTACGAGGATAGAGTAACAAGTCTGGTAAAGTTTGTGCGAAACAGCGAGGAAGTTTGTTGTGCGAAGTGAATGTCGGTAAGCATGATCCTTGCAACGGTTTTTGTTCAAGCTTTCAAACAGATGAAATTTTAGTTGTTTGTTGTCAGCTGTGTTAAGTGATCTGAGTCACATGTTTCGTATGGATGGATAAAGATCGGTAGCGTGCACCGCTAAAACGTTTTTGTTTAAAAAGTGGGCTATGCCTCAGATACGAATTAGGTTAATGAATTTTCATGTGGAACTGCAATGAACTGGATGCAGAAATGTAAAGGTGTTGGTACGGACATTGCAGGTCTGAGGTGAGGCATGCAGCAAGCTTAAGTTTCGTGTCAAGAAATGCTCAGTCAAATGTATGGTATCGTAACAGAAGATTGCCGTATCAAGTTTCTCGAAATGATAGTGATAATATGGCCTCTCGTAGAAAATCAATATTCTGAATGATATGATGCTTGTGAAGGGGTCGAGTGAGTGAGTACGGCTGCGTTTGATGACAAAATACAAATACATTCTACAAAAGACTTTTAAAAAGAGTGTTTGAAAACGCTGAATTATAATCCCAGATACTGTTAACGTCACCGGATCGCAGACGACGAAACGTGGATCTACAATTAAGATCCGGAAATGAAGCTGCAATCAAAACAGTGTCTCTGCAGCGGTGAAAGCGCGCCGGAAGGAAGGTGAAAGCTTTCGTCAGCAGGAGAGGAGACCGTTACTGATTTTTGGGACTCAGAGTACCATTAAGATAAGATGTCAGGCCGTTTGCACAAATGATGCAGAAGCAACCAAGGCTAATGTGCAAAACAACGCTCTTGTACCAGAACAATTCGCCCGCTCACACACATCAGCTGTTTATACGGCGAAGCTATACGCGTAGGCGTCTTAAATATATCCTTGCTCATCTACACTATTCCGCAGATCCTCCCAAATGTAGCTTTCTTTGTTACTGATCCTCAAAAGATGGCTTTGAGGTGAGAAATTATCGTCGAATAAATAGATTGGTTCAAATGGCTCTGAGCACTATGGGACTCAACTGCTGAGGTCATTAGTCCCCTAGAACTTAGAACTAGTTAAACCTAACTAACCTAAGGACATCACACACATCTATGCCCGAGGCAGGATTCGAACCTGCGACCGTAGCGGTCTCGCGGTTCCAGACTGCAGCGCCCGAACCGCACGGCCACTTCGGCCGGCTAATAAATAGATTATCTGAATCGTAAATGAATATTGTGCAACAATGGAAACAAACTGCTTTACTAAGGGAAGGGAATAACAAGAATCTCACCGGACAAAACGCTCTGAGATCATTGGAAGATACGTTTAGAAATAAAGTTTTGCTCTGCGGTCTTTAGAAAACATATCATCCCACATCGTATCGCAAAGCCTAGTACACTGCAGTCTTATCCATATCAATGTTCCGTTTAAGAACAAATATACTTTTATTCTGTGCGCCATTCGTGTAGTTATTACAGCTCGAAGGCAAGATGATAAATATGATAATTATTTAGTTTGACAACGTCTACGATGCTACTATGGACATCATTGTATTGTATTGTATGTATGGGACTGGGGACCTAGAAACGACGGAGAGGCTTCGTCCCCGCCGGAGCCCTCACTGGTTCACAACCCAACAACAGGCAACAGCAGTCCACTTACCCCACAGCCGCCCCACAATGAACCCAGGAAAAGGTCAGTGAACGGAATGCTTCCGTCTTGAAAAGAGGTTATAAAATGAACATCGATGGAAATAAAACAACGGTGACAGAGTGTATTCCAATTAAATCTGGCGTTGCTGAGGGAATGCGTCGTTGATAATAGTAGAGTTTCGACAGCTGGGCAGCAAAATAACCGATGACGGTGGAAGAAAAGTAAATATAAAACACAGACTGGCAAAGGGAAGACATGCTTTCCTTAAATGAGGTACTTGTCAACATTGCCATATAAATTCAAGTATCAGAATTTTTTCTGAACGTATTTATCAGGAGTGTAGCCTTTTACGGATGTGAAGCGTAGTAGATAAAGCGACAAGAAGCGAACAGAAGTAATTGAAATGTGCTGTTGTTGAAGAAAGCTTAAGAACAAAGAGGTAGATCAGATAACTAATGAGGAGTTAGTGTATCCATTCAGAGAGGAAAGAGCCTGATTTGACTAAAAGCAGGGATAAGTTGACAGGATATATCCTGAGCCATCAAAGTGTAATTAGGAACTGCGTCATTCAATACACAACTATAATGAAAATACATAGGGAGTGGTCAGCGTCTTAAAATCAAATTAAGTGCATGTCAACAAATTTAACAACCATTCATGATAAACAGTTATAATAACGTATCTGAGACAGTTGTGCCCATATCTATTACGGTTGGGCGAAACCCTTATTATGGACGATATCACACGTTGCTTCCTCCGCACGGATGTATGGAATTTGCAAGCTACATACATTTCAAATTTATAATCGTCGTATGAGTTGATACTGCCCAAGGGGACAAAATTAACTAACAGCTAAATAATTGAATACAGTAGTTCTTGGAAAATAAGACGTCAAACGCAGGAGATTTACTTTCATCAAGAAATTCACAGTGGCTGTGGACCGATATATTATACCAAAAAGAATATTGGTAGACTAGAATGGTGAGCTACATGAATGCAGGTTCCGCAATAAACATTAACACAACAATACAGGGTGGGTCCAAAGTCACTGTCCACCATAACTCAATTGAATAAAAAAGAAACAGTTGGAAATTTCGAATAACTAAGCACTTTATAGAAGCAACAGCGTTATTTATAACATTACTTCTCGAGTTGTCTTCCATCTTTGCCGATACATTTCTTCAGACCACCTGGGACGCTTAAATACAGTAGTTTAGACAGTCATTTATTAGAATCAATGTCCTCAAAAGTGATTATAAACAGGTTTTTTTGGCTTTGCATAAAATTCTCTGCACAGATAATCTAGAAATATCATATTCGAGAGATGGCCTGCGAGTAGATTTTTTAGGGATCTGGATAACCGCTTGTAAGACTTTAGGGTTAGTCTTCTCACTTCCTGATGGCTCGTCTGCCCTGCAGCAATCCGTTGCAGATCCACTTTTCTCAAAACGTATCTGTAAATTGTAAACAACCTTCGTTGTAGGTTGAACAGTGTTGAAATCTTCAACCGACTCGTTTATTATTAAATTATAACAATCTTTCCATCACATTTGGCCTGTGGCAATCCGTTCCAGATCCATATTTCTCAAAATGTTTCCGTAAATTGTAGGCAGCCTTCTTTCTAGGTTGAATAGTGTTGAAATTATTTACAGACTCATTTATTATTATGTGATTCTTGAGTTTCTTCCGGCGTATTTTCATAACCATCTTTCAATCATATTTTTAAAACGAAAACTGTTCCTTCATTAGAAAACGTCTTCACAGTAGGTCAAAATCAACAATGAACAATTCCAGGGATGTTTAACAGCAGTGCACTCTGGTGTTTGTATCAGTAATCATCTGGAAAATATGTTCAAAATGGCTCTGAGCACTATGGGACTTAACATCTGAGGTCATCAGTCCCCTAGAACTTAGAACTACTTAAACCTAACTAACCTAAGGACATCACACAAATCCATGCCCGAGGCAGGATTCGAACCTGCGACCGTAGCGGTCGCGCGGTTCCAGACTGAAGCGCTTAGAACCGCTCGGCCACTCTGGCCGGCGGAAAAAATGTGACAGTGGACTGTGATGTTTGTATCTATAATTAACACAAACAAGCAAGACTACATTAACGTTTTCGATGGCCCACCCCACATAATGCCCCACATAATGTTTGGATTGTTAATTGTATAGCAGAATACCTACACAAAGCGTTCGATGAATACACTGAACTCATTGTAAAATTTTCTCAAATATGTAACCGCCATTTGACTCTACAACAGGCTTTATTTCGCAAAGTACATTTCGGCCTTAGGCCATTATCAAGTGTTACAAGTAGTATAAATCATTAGACTTAAGTAGAACCCAAGTCATCGTCAAAACATGTATCTTCGGTTATAGAAACCAATTTCGTCGGAATAAATACGAGAACATTTGTGTAATATGCTAATTTACTGGAAATTAGCATGACTCAGTTGATATGGTTGTGGAAAAAGAAATGGACAAATCACAGGTTTTAAACTTCGCTACACTGTGTCTAAGCAGCCACTGATAAAAACATACGTAAAATGTTTCTGAAATAAACCGCTTTCAGCTGTATATGAACTTTTACGGGAACGCGACCGATTTCGTGATATTAAAGCACATCTTCAGGTGTACGTACACTAGTAAACATCTTGAGGTGTACGTACATTAGTAAAACATTTACTCCCCGATAACGCGCTTTTAACACGTCAATTTCTCAGCTGGTCATTTTAAACCTTGACGCCCTGGTTGTTGCGGGTAACGGTTCTTTATTTCGAGAACTTTTCAGTGTCAATAAACTTTACCAACAGCAGTACACTTTAAGATGTTTTATTTTATTCTGAAAGCAACCAGTTTCGGCAATTCATTTTGCCATCTTCAGATCCCATATGCTGTTTTCATATCAACGAGATCGTATAGCGCCCTAAAACTGGATATCGTGAATTCCAATCGTTGTGCAGATGCTTCACGTGAAGACGTGACAGCAATAGTTTTATGGCGTTATGCGATAAGTTCGTTGATTTGAAAAAAGTGTATGAGGCCTGAAGATGGCAAAATGAATCGCCGAAAATGGTTGCTTTCAAAATAAAATAAAATGTCTTAAGGTGTACGGCTGTTGGTAAAGTTTATTGACATTAGAAAGTTCGTACCAGACGATGTCCCCTGGTCGTAATGGACCAACAGAGATTAATCTACATCTACATCTACATCCATACTCAGCAAGCCACCTGACGGTGTGTGGCGGAGGGTACTTTGAGTACCTCTATCGGTCCTCCCTTCTATTCCAGTCTCGTATTGTTCGTGGAAAGAAAGATTGTCGGTATGCCTCTGTGTGGGCTCTAATCTCTCTGATTTTATCCTCATCGTCTCTTCGCGAGATGTATGTAGGAGGGAACAATATACTGCTTGACTCCTCGGTGAAGGTATGTTCTCGAAGCTTCAACAAAAGCCCGTACGGAGCTACTGAGCGTCTCTCTTGCAGAGTCTTCTACTGGAGTTTATCTATCATCTCCATAACGCTTTCGCGATTACTAAATGATCCTGTAACGAAGCGCGCTGCCCTCCGTTGGATCTTCTCTATCTCTTCTGTCAACCATATCTGGCACGGATCCCAAACCGGTGAGCAGTATTCAAGCAGTGGGCGAACAAGTGTACTGTACCCTACTTCCTTTGTTTTCGGATTGCATTTCCTTAGGATTCTTGTAATGAATCTCAGCCTGGCATCTGCTTTACCGACGATTAATTTTGTACGGTCATTCCATTTTAAATCACTCCTAATGCCTACTCCCAGATAATTTATGGAATTAACAGCTTCCAGTGGCTGACCTGCTATATTGTAGCTAAATGATAAAGGATCTTTCTTTCTATGTATTCGCAGCACATTACACTTGCTGATTGGCGACTCCATGGAGTGTTCTGTGCACCACGACCAAATAGTGGATATAATTGGAAAGTGAAACAGCATTGGTTGTAATTTTTTTTTTTGTTTTATTATCCGCAAAATCGATTTTTGGTCACTTAGTGACCATCTTCAGTGCTGTAATATACAATTAAAATTGGTAGGCACTGGTATCAACAAGCTTGTTGATACCAGTGCCTACCAATTTTAATTGTATATTACAGCACTGAGGATGGTCACTAAGCGACCGAAAATCGATTTTACGGATAATAAAAGAAAAAAAATACGACCAATGCTGTTTCTCCTTCCAATTATATTACATTACTCTTGTCTACATTGAGATTCAATTGCCATTCCCTGCACCATGCGTCAATTCGTTGCAGATCCTCCTGCATTTCAGTACAATTTTTCATTGATACAGCCTCTCGATGTACTACAGCATCAGCCGCAAAAAGCCTCAGTGAACTTCCGATGTTATCTACAAGGTCATTATTTTGAGAAGGTTGGGTCCCCTACGCACTGCTTCCCATATCAGGGCTTAGAACTGTTACTCACGGATAAACACCTGAAGATGTGATTTCAAATCAGCTTCCAGTTAAAGTTCATATACAGCTGAAAGCGGCTTACTTTAGAGACGTGGATTACATCAGCTGGGTTGCCCTCAACAGAAAACTAATTGCAAAATAACACAGGGTGTTTTGACGTGACGCTGTCGAAATGAACAGAAGCGGCCGTACGAAACTCCTCCGGGGTCCACACGAAATTCCTGTCAGCCACACGCCATATAGGGTAAAATGCTCCGTGCCGCGGAAGGTAACCGGAAGCGATCGTCGCCGGCGTCGGGTTTGTTTACGGCGGCCAGCGGCCAGCCCATTCAGACGCGAACGGGCAGCGGCGTCGGCCGGACTGCAGACGACTCACCTCACGTTCGGCGTCCGCAGGCGTCGTGGCGCCGCCGGGTGTGATGCGCTGTCGGCTGGTCGAGGGAGGACGCGGCGTCGAGCAGCGGTCTTCGGGACGCAGGCGGTCGCGCGGTCGAGTTTCGAGTCGGTTCGAGTGCAGCGGCAACGGCTGCTGCTGTGTGGCTGGCGGCGTGGCGTTCCAGCGACTGGCGCGGCTCTGCTCAAGGCCCGTCCAGGCCCGTCCCCGGCTCCTCCCCCCACCACGGCCCAGGGACTGGAGTGGGCGATCCGATCACGGCGCCCGCCGGGCCGGCCCAGCCGCATCGTCCAGCCGCCGCGAGCCGCGCCGGTCACGGGGCACCGCGAGTGGTACGGTGTGCGGACATTTGCCACGCCGGAAATTTGCCACGCCGGACAGCTTGTAAGAGGTCCGAGCAGATATAATTTCGATGTATTGCTCATGCGCTGCCTGCACTAGGCAAGGTATACGAGAATCTCTGACCAGAGAGCAGTGTTGACTGCAGTAGGAACTGTGTAGCTGTAGCAGGAAGTTGTTGCTAGTCTGGAGTCTGCTCTGGTCTGGTATGGTGTATCGTGTTGGGTGGCCCGGTCGCGGTGCAGCGATGCCGGAGCCTGAGTATTATTGTATAAGGTAAAAAGCAGCCTCGCGCATTTGTAATAATGTTATCTCAAGTCGCATGTAAATGTTTTAAAACTCTCGTAATAATAATCTTCCTCATAAAAAGTAACTTTTAACAACCATTCATTTCAATTTAAAGAATTTACTAATTTTTCCCATCCATGATCATCCCGATTATTGCAATAGAAAAATCAGTTGCTCCCTTTCATAAATGACAGATAGGTCGGCCAGTATTGCACAGAGCTGTGCCGGAAAAATTTATTGTAAGAGCAGATACATCCGGCGACTTCATTGAGGTAAGAATTTTTCCTTTTTTTGTTCAGAATGATCTTTCAGGGCCATGACGCAGCACTGCTGTCGTCCAAAATTTACCAGGTTAAATTCACAGTGAATTATTGAAAAGTCATAAGTGAGCGACAATTTAATTGAGAAGTTAGTTACATTGTTTTATTACCAGGTTACTGAATTTATTTTTTTATTGGGACGTTACACTGAATGTGAACGACATAATTATAATTTTTTACTGTTGAGAGGTTTAGTAATTTTTCTGTTGTGAGGTTACGCTAAATGTAAATGAATTTTGTGCGGAGGTTACACTGTGAAAGAATTTTGTTTTGAGGTTACACTAAATTAGAATCATACTCACATTATTTATTTTTATTTTGTGGGGAGGCTACAAGCTGCCACGATTTTACCTGCTCCGAAGGATTGCGTCCCTTGTCTCCCTCTCCCCAGCCTCACCCGCCGCCCGACCCATGGAACTGCATCTAGTAACTCCACTTTAGTGGCACTGCCATCAGTAACATTACCGTCGCTGTCGCACAGTAAAGGTACTTACTGAGCCTTTCCGTCTGTTTACTTAACATAGCTCCAGAGTCTCTTTGGATTTTCTGCCACATTTCTATAGAGAGTTTCATTGTGGAAAGTATTAAATGCATCTCGCATTGAAATCCGCACCAAATTTCGAGCCTCAGTAAAACTTCGCTAGTCTTGGAGATTTTGCGTTCGTCTAAATTATACGTGCCTGTTTTGGTGCTGTTGCAGCAGCTTTCGGTCGTGTTTTGTGTATCATGTGGGATCAGTTCCGTATCTTATTAACTTATTTGGTATGAATCTCTCGAGTGCTGTTGATACTATTTCTTTAAACTTTAGCCACATATGGTCTTCACTTACATAGTTTGGAAGGATTGGAGAATAGTGGTTGTTTATTTTGTTTTGTACAATGATATTTTCGAAACGGGAGTGGCTGTAGAGCAATAAATTGCAGCAACAACAAGAAGAAAACACCTCATGTGTCTCTTTGTAGGGTTCCTAAGGACCCTGAGAGATATACAGGGTGGTCCATTGATAGTGACCGGGCCATCTCACGAAATAAGCGTCAAACGAAAAAACTACAAAGAACGAAACTCGCCTAGCTTGAAGGGGGAAACCAGATAGCGCTATGGTTGGCCCGCTAGATGGCGCTGCCATAGGTCAAACGGATATCAACTGCGTTTTTTAAAATAGGAACCCCCATTTTTTATTACATATTCGTGTAGTACATGAAGAAACATGATTGTTTTACTTGGACCACTGTTTTCGCTTTGTGAAAGATCGTGCTGTAATAGTCACAAACATATGGCTCACAATTTTAGACGAACAGTTGGTAACAGGTAGGTTTTTTAAATTAAAATACAGAACGTTGGTACGTTTGAACATTTTATTTCGGTTGTTCCAATGTGATACATGTACCTTTGTGAACTTATCATTTCTGAGAACGCATGCTGTTACACCGTCATTATCTGTAAATACCACATTAATGCAATAAATGCTCAAAATGATGTCCGTCAACCTCAATGCATTTTGCAATACGTGTAACGACATTCCTCTCAACAGCGAGTAGTTCGCCTTCCGTAATGTTCGCACATGCATTGACAATGCGCTGACGCATGTTGTCAGGCGTTGTCGGTGGATCACGATAGCAAATATCCATCAACTTTCCCCACAGAAAGAAATCCGGGGACGTCAGATCCGGTGAACGTGCGGGCCATGGTATGGTGCTTCGACGACCAATCCACCTGTCATGAAATATACTATTCAATACCACTTCAACCGCACGAGAGCTATGTGCCGGACATCCATCATGTTGGAAGTACATCGCCATTCTGTCATGCAGTGAAACATCTTGTAGTAATACCGGTAGAACATTACGTAGGAAATTCGCATACATTGCACCATTTAGATCGTTATCGATAAAATGGGGGCGAGTTATCCTTCCTCCCATAATGCCGCACCATACATTAACCAGCCAAGGTCGCTGGTGTTCCACTTGTCGCAGCCATCGTGGATTTTCCGTTGCCCAATAGTGCATATTATGCCGGTTTACGTTACCGCTGCTGGTGAATGACGCGTCGTCGCTAAATAGAACGCGTGCAAAAAATCTGTCATCGTCCCGTAATTTCTCTCGTGCCCAGTGGCAGAACTGTACACGACGTTCAAAGTCGTCGTCATGCAATTCCTGATGCATAAAAATATGGTACGGGTGCAATCGATGTTGATGTAGCATTCTCAACACCGACATTTTTGAGATTCCCGATTCTCGCGCAATTTGTCTGCTACTGATGTGCGGATTAGTCGCGACAGCAGCTAAAACACCTACTTGGGCATCATAATTTGTTGCAAGTCGTGGCTGACGTTCACATGTGGCTGAACACTTCCTGTTTCCTTAAATAAGGTAACTATCCGGCGAACGGTCCGGACACTTGGATGATGTCGTCCAGGATACAGAGCAGCATACATAGCGCACGCCCGTTGGGCATTTTGATCACAATAGCCATACATCAACACGATATCGACCTTTTTCGCAATTGGTAAACGGTCCATTTTAACACGGGTAATTTATCACGAAGCAAATACCGTCCGCACTGGCGGAATGTTACGTGATACCACGTACTTATACGTTTGTGATTATTACAGCGCCATCCATCACAAAGCAAAAAAAGTGGTCCAACTAAAACATTCTTATTTCTTTACGTACTACACGAATATGTAATAAAAATGGGGGTTCCTATTTTAAAAACGCAGTTGATATCCATTTGACCTATGGCAGCGCCATCTAGCAGGCCAACCATAGCGCCATCTGGTTTCCCCCTTCAAGCTAGACCAGTTTTGTTCTTTGTAGTTTTTTCGTTTGACGCTTATTTCGTAAGATATTTGGCCCGATCAGTATCAATGGACCACCCTGTATACGGTCACGTTACTAAATTGTATCATCAGGATTCTTTTGCCAACTACATGTATATTAATGATTAATGTTTTTTTGGGGGGCAGGAAATGGCTAGTGAATAGCAGACGAGAAGATGAAAAAAGACACTGTGTACCTTTTTATATAATGTTTAGTTTAGTTTGCTACACTTCGAACGAAACCAGTTCATGAATACAGACAATAATAAACTAGTGTATGGTTCAAATGGCTCTGAGCACTATGGGACTTAACATCTATGGTCATCAGTCCCCTAGAACTTAGAACTACTTAAACCTAACTAACCTAAGGACAGCACACAACACCCAGCCATCACGAGGCAGAGAAAATCCCTGACCCCGCCGGGAATCGAACCCGGGAACCCGGGCGTGGGAAGCGAGAACGCTACCGCACGACCACGAGATGCGGGCAATAAACTAGTGTAGAGTGCAGTAAACTGCACTGTTTGACATCCCAAATAAGTCACCTCAACTGACGACGAAGAGGGAACCGTCACAAATATTCGACAATCCGTCTAAAGCTGTACAACAGTACTATGGCACAGAAGCAGCCAGTTCAACTCTTCATATATCAGTGTCAAAAGCAACCAGTTGAACTCTCCATATATCAGTACCTGATTTATGCGAGTCGCCAGCACAGACCTGCTTTGACGATGAAGTGGTTCTTTTATTCGTGTCTTGCAAAAGCATGCGAAGTTTCACGATGTGGAGATCGGTAGACTGCGTGCAAAACTATTACGGGACAAGGAAAGTGCCTATCATTTTAAGTCCATACAGCAACAGAAACTGTATAAGAAGGATCAAGTGAAGAAAGACGAACAAATTCTGAAGACTAGAGGATCCCGATATTTAAAAACAGATGCCCTTGACTTGTTAAGCCAGAAACATGCTGGAAGATGGAAAGACGAAAATCAGCTGTTTGCTATGAAACTTCCTTATTTAAATGTGTGAATCTGTACTTAAATTGCTGAATGACTGATAAGATGAAATTTCTTCGTTCTTTGATTCTGAAACAGCTAAGTAAAACTGAACCTACTGAGCCTACTTTCTCTTTTCTTTTTCTTCTCATGTCAACACTGAGCCACAGTGTTCTAGCGCAACGCAATCTGACTGCTCAAAAAAATTGCAACCTGACTTCAAATAATTAATACAAAAGAATGGCCCTGAATAAGAAGCAATCCTGGCAATAATCTATACATTTCATTATGCACTTACCTCACAAAAATATCCATTTCGCGAACTTCTGCAATACAGCGAGCTTCAGTACTGCCACCTAAATAACAGATTCTAATTACTATAGCCACTAACAACTAATAGGCATGTGGTTAACAAAGGAAAGATTTTGTTGCAAACCAAATAATGTATTTTTTACCTTAATAATGTGACATCCAGTTCAAAAACGAATATAAATCGTCACTGACATCCAGTAGAAAGATATATAATCATGAATAATTTTATCATATTAACAGAATCTTCCGTCGGTTCTTGGTAGAGCAACATTATAATAAATGAAAAGCACCAGTTTGCTTTTGTTCTACAATATTACTTTTATTGTAAACCGGTTTTCGGCTTTCAAGGCCATCTTCAGACATTTACTGAGTATTATCACCAAAGAAGTTAAATGTTAGCAGACAACATTGGAAGAGAAGTAACACACCTAGACAGACGTAGAAACATGCAGTAAGTAACATCTTTGCAAAGAAAAAGTAAAAACTGAACTGTACATGAATAACAATGGAGTAGACAGGAAAACCTTTAGCACAAAATAGGAATAGCATGCCTACATAACAGTTTCTATTAATAAACAAAACTAATAAAATAAAATAAAATTAGTACTAGACAAGGCTTCATCAGGAGGTATGAAACATGGAGAGTGATACACAACAAATTAAAAGAAGAGACAGTTATCAATGTAAATACAGAATACATAAGGAAATTAAGCAATATTAATAAGATGAAGAGAAATAAATAAATGCGGGAAAATGGAGGTGTTTGAGGGAACTTACAGTCTAAGAGTGTGGTGATACTGCATTTTAACATTAACATTATAATCAAAGCAGTGGCTGTGTAACAGTTTTCATTAAATAAATGAACAAAGTAAGAAGGTATTACTGTTGCTCACAACACTCCATAGCGCACAAACACGCAGCTTTCCACTCAATGGTACACCGTCTCATATCTATCCCCATGTCCAGAGATGATTTTAAAGTAGAGTTGGATACTATAAAATTTATTGCCACAGCCAATGGCTACAATACAGTTCTTATTTACCACATCTTGCACAGGAAACAAAAACGAAAAATTATACCCCTCCTCTACGTCCCACCTGCTTCCCCATCCACCGTCTGTAAGAAATGGTGTACACTAACATTTCTAGGTCAGGTATCACAGATTGTAGCCAAAGCACTGAAATCCTGCAAGTATAGGGTTTCCTACTATGTCAGGAACACGACAGACCAGTGTGTTTTTAATAACAAAGACAAGATCCAGTTATTAGCCAACAGTGGGTGTTCTGATCGTGACAAATTTTACGTTGGTCAGTCAGGCAGAGACATATCAACTAGGCTGGCTGAACATGAACGCAGCTGGAGCTTGCAGAATTCAGACTCTGTATTTGCTGAGCATGTACTGAGTGAGGGTCACAACTACCAGCCAGTGTCCCATGTACGTCACTTAGCAAACAAAGGCCATAAACTCAACCTGCTCGAAGCCCTGGAAATTAACAAACATCTTGCTCACAGTCCAGATCTCATCCTAAATGACCAGACACAGCTCAACACTTCCCCTCTCCTAAACTTCATACAATCATCTTTGTTGGTCATTACTTCCCACACACTCTCTTCCTATACATTCCCATTTTCCTGTATTCATTAAGTTGTTTTGTTTGTTGAAGTTGTCTTTGTATTCCACATAGACTGTAGTTTCAATAGTTAAGGATTTCTTTTAACTGGTACTTGTATCACTGTCCGTGTTTAACACCCCTTGTAGTTGTCTCAAATACTGTTCATATTTTACTTTGCTCATTTATTTAATGAAAACTTTTACACAGCCACTGCTTTGATTATAATGTTAATGTTAAAATGCAGTATCACCACATTCTTAGACTGTAGGTTCCCTCAAACACCTCCATTTTCTTGCATTTATTTATTTCTGTTTATCTTATTGATATTGCTTAATTTCCTTGTGTATTCTGTATTTACATTGATAACTGTCTCTTCTTTTAATTTGATGTGTATCACTCTCCATGTTTCATACATCCTGATGAAGCCTTGTCTAGTACTAATTTTATTTTATTTTATTAGTTTTGTTTATTAATAGAAACTGTTATGTAGGCATGCTATTCCTATTTTGTGCTAAAGGTTTTCCTGTCTACTCCATTGTTATTCATGTACAGTTCAGTTTTTACTTTTTCTTTGCAAAGATGTTACTTACTGTATGTTTCTACATCAGTCTAGATGTGTTACTTCTCTTCCAATGTTGTCTGCTAACATTTAACTTCTTTGGTGATAACACTCAGTAAATGTCTGAAGATGGCCTTGTAAGCCGAAAACCGGTTTACAATAAAAGTAATGTTGTAGAACAAAAGCAAACTGGCGCTTTTCATTTATTATGAATAATTTTCATTCTCCAAGTCGGATACTTCCAGATCGTTAACCTACGCTAACACTTCAGACCGCTACCCTCCATCAATGTTAACTTCTCACATTTAACATCCATCACTGCTGGCTGTTCACCTCCAACTGCCCAACAGTACTTCCATCACTGCTGGCGACTAACTTCCAACTGCCCAACACTACTGGCGATTAACTTCCAACAACGAGTCCAACCAGCCACAGAGTCTCTTACAAAGAAAGAGCAGTCAGAGATCCAATGCAAAGCGCTACACAGCGCTGCCAATACAGAAGCATCCCACTTACTGCTATAAATTTATTACATTACAGCTCTCAGGCATACAGGTTTTGTCACACTGTTTTATGCTTCCATCAGTGCGTACATTACAGAGGTATGTGGACGGCATACAAATAAAGTGTGGGATAAATGACAATATGTTCCAATGTTCCACCTTTTATAGCAGAAGGTAGAGCGTTTCTCCGATACCGATAAATTAGTGAACTTGTCGTTGGATGAAATGTCTCTAACTGCAAATTTAACATATGACAGCACTTCTGACAGTATTATTGGCTTTGAGGACTTGGGGTTTACACGTACTGCATATTTCTCCCACTAAATGGCTTTTGCTCGTCCCATTTCGAATAATATAAATATGAGGTCGTACTAATGGCAACAGGTGACAATGACGTGACAATGCGGAAAACAAAGTAGGCGTACGGAACGAAAAACGGGGCATCAGTCCCTTTTGCACGTAGAGGTACATGTCTGTGCTTCTTACGTGTGAATCTGTGTGTTTATATTCCTTTGATGTCAACGTGGTAAGCTGCAGTTCTATCCAATGTCACAAATGTTTCTTCACGAATGAGCCGCTGGATTCATGCTTTTTATCCCAACTTGCGCTTATTTTAGAACCAGTTTTACAAACATCTCTGTCTTCTGATATTACCCAAACTCTTGGAGACAAAAAAAAATTCAAATTTTTCGGAAATCACGTAGCAAAGAGATGCAAAACAAACATACTTACGACGTATCTGACATTTTCCTTTCTAGCCGCTTGGAGCGCTAGTGTCGTTCCAGCTGTCTAACGGTAACAATTTTTAAAGCAGGGAGTGTCGTGATTGTTATGTTAGACTGTGGTACTGCGAACAACACTCTGCCCTACCCCATGTGGCAAGCCTCACCGCTGCTGTTAAGTGGCTGCACAAAAAATACGTTGATTATTTTTACTTTTGGACCGTCTAATTACAACTTAATGAAACACAATTTTCGTGTCATACGCGTTTCGCCTGTATTCTTTGCAATGCATCTTCAGTGACCTGGAACACGAGGTCTGTTCAAAAAATTCCGGAACTTGCGTAATTTCGCGTCAGTGGTGTTGACGGGATACAAATAAAATGTGGCATCCCTGTGCTGGCCAGTGTTTGACGTGTAACTGCCGGAAGTTTCATTGCTGTATGTCTGTAGGGGTAAGCTATTGGGAGAGACGGGTAATATACAGTATGTACAAGAGCCAAGAGGGAATATAAGAGTGGACAATCAAGAACGAAGTGCTCGGATTAAAAAAGGGCGTAAGACAGGGATGTATTCTTTCCCTCTTACTGTTCAACCTGTACATCGAAGAAGCAATAATGGGAATAAAATAAAGGTTCAGGAGTAGAATTAAAATTCAAGTTGAAAGGATACCAATGATACGATTCGCTGATGACATTGCTACCCTGAGTGAAAGTGAAGAAGAATTACATGATCTGCTGAACGGAATGAAAAATCTAATGAGTACAGAATATGGATTGAGAGTAAATCGAAGAAAGACAAAAGTAATGAGAAGCAGCTAAAACGAGAACAGCGAGAAACTAACACCAAGATTGATGGTCACGAAGTAGATGAAGTTAAGGAAATCTACTACCTGGGCAGCAAAACAACCAATGACGGACCGAGCAAGGTAGACATCAAAAGCAGACTAGCATTGGCAAAAAGGGCATTTGTGGCCAAGAGAAGTCTACTAGTGTCAAACATAGACCTTAATTTGGGGAAGAAATTTCTGAGAACGTACGTCTGGAGTACAGCATTATATTGTAGTGAAACACGGACTGTGAGAAAATCGGAACAGAAGAGAGTCGAAGCATTTGATATGTGATGCTACAGACGAATAAGGACTGATAAGGTAAGGAATGAGGATGTGCGCTGAATCGGAGAGGAAAGGAATATGTGGAAAATACTGCTAAGAAGAAGGGACAGGATGATAGGACGTCTGTTAAGACATGAGGGAATGACTTCCATGGTACGAGAGGGAAATGTAGAGGGCAAAAACTGTAGAGGAAGACAGAGATTGGAATACATCCAGCAAATATTCAGGATGTAGGTTGGAAGTGCTACTATGAGATGAAGAGTTTGGCACAGGAGAGGAATTCGTGGCGGGGCGCATCAAACCAGTGAGAAGACTGATGTCCCAAAAAAAGTCTGTTAGTTATTGTTCAGTGCTGTAATGAGTAGAACGTCGTAACGCACGGTTTGCGATCGTAACGCACGGTTTGCGAATTTCGAGGTGGCAGAGCTAGAGGAGCAACGCGTCAAATTTTCCGTGAAACTCAAGAAAACCTTTACAAAGGCGCACCATATGATGCGGGAAGCCTACGGTGATGAGTGCTTAAGCCGTACTCGGTGTCACGAATGGTCCTCACGGTTTAAAAATGGCCCGACGGAAGTAAAAGATGACCCTCGTTCAGGACGCCTTTCAACGTCCACCGACGACTCTGATGTCAGGAACGTCAACGAAATTGTGAGTGTCAATCGATGACTGACTGCGAGAGACTGCACAAGAATGTGACTTTCAGCTGGATCGTGCCATGAAATCCTGACACAGCAGCTTGGAACGCATTGTGTTGCCACCAAGTTCGTCTCATGGCTCATGAGTCAAGACCAGAAAGACCTTTGCCTCTCAATTTGTGAAGAGCTTTTGGGTCCCGCAAATGAGAACTAGATGTTCCTTAAGGGAATCGTAAGTGGTGAGGAGGCGTTGGTCGATGTTGAGAGCAAGGTTCAATCTTCACAATGGGCCGGGAAAGCTTCTCCAAAAAAAGCTCGTCGGGTCAGGTCAGGTCGGGTCAAATGTCAAAGCCATGTTGATAGTTATCTTTGACTTTGGAGAATTAGTTCATCATGAATTCGTGCCGTAGGCGACAAACCGTTATTCGATGGTACTATCGGGACATGTTGCGACGCTTGCGAGAAAATATGAGAAGTAAACGGGCTGAAATGTGGCGAAACAATTCGTGGCTTTTGCATCCCGATAACGCGCCCACAAATTCTTCCCTGTTGGTGCGCAACTTGCACAAATACGAAATCACTGTGCTATCTCTTCTTCTGTACTCTGCTGACCTGGCCCCTGCGGACTCTTTTTTATTTCCAAAGTTGAAAATGCCGCTGAAAGTACGAAGATTTGCAACGATAGACGAGATAAAAGAAAAATCGCAGATGGCGCTTCGCGCGATCCAGCAAGAGGCATACCATGACTTCTTCCGGAGGTGGAAACGGCGTTGGGAGCGGTGTATCAATGTTCGAGGAGAGTATTTCGAAGGAGACCATGCGCAATAAATAAAAAGCAAGCGTAGAAAAATTCTGTGCGCAAAGTTCCAGAATTTTTTGAACAAACCTCGTATGTACATATTTTTGTGTTCCAATGGCACAAAGACACAACGAGTAGAACAACATCCACGGAACCTGTAAGTAGAATATTAAATTATTACTACGTCATAGAAAATACACGCACCAAAACAGTTTATAATCTATATACAGTATGGCGCAAAAGTCACTGGTCACTGGGCACTGATTTAAACAAAAGATTGACTTGATGTTTCATTACCAAAACACGAACAATACTTACAATTATTTTTTGTCTTCAAATTGTTTTCCGTCTTCATCAATACATCTTTGAAGTCTTTTTGGAACACGGCTACAAACTCTGTGGCAGTGGTTCCCAACCTGGGGGTAATTACCCCCTGAGGGATAAAATGAAATTTTCTGAAGGGTAAAAACTAAACGACTGGATTCTGTTTTAGTTACGAAAGTAAGAACTATTTTCAAAAGAACATTTCTACTATCACAATTTTGTAAGACTATAATACTGATTATATAAATTATGAATAATTACTTTTTCTCAGTCATTAGCGTTAATGCGATGGAGGTTACAAGTTACTCGCATAGCCCACCCACTACACACATATGTTGTGCTTTGTCCCGTACATGATGAAAGTGACACATATACGTAACAAATGTAAATACCTCAAGAAAACGTCTTATCCAAGTTGCTTTGTCCCGTACATGATGAAAGCGACACATATACGTAATAAATGTAAATATCTCAAAAAAACATCTTATCCAAGTTGTAGATAGTACCTGCGGTAATCCAGAAATCGCTCCATTGTCCGCTTAGAAACAGATAAATTAATTAATTGACAGGAGAACAGACCAATAACTACATAAGGGCTGCTATAGTGCTGTACGCATTATTATAATTATTATTATTTCTAATACTACTACTACTACTGCCATTAATGGCTGTCATCATACAAAGCACTAGCAGCCTGAAGTCTTTCAATTTCTGCCAATTCAGATGCAAGGAGTACAGCAATCAAGTGGTTTACGAACAGTAAGTATAGTGCGGGCATTTTAATTTGGTTCATTGTAAATGGGATCGCAGTGTGCAGGCCAAGCAAGTGCCGCAATGGAGAGGAGTAATGCAGGGGAAGTATGTTTTGTAACAAGTGTCTATCCTCACTGCGGATAGTTAGCCTTCTTATCTAATAAGCACTTACGCTACTAACACACACACACACACACACACACACACACACAAATTAAATAGCTTTCATCTTCCATCATTTTAAAAACAAAAGTTTTCCAAGAAAAGGATTTCATTCTAGTGTTAAGTTAGGTGCTAAGGTTGATGATAATACGGGGGAATTGTGGGCGGGGGGAGGGGCGATTGCACCAGGTGATGGGGGGGGGGGGGGGTACTACTTATGTCTAATTGCCCTCAGGGGTAATGGTCTAAGAAAGGGTGGAAACCACTGCTCTGTGGAATAGTGTGGTATCACTTTCCAAAGCATGAAATGCGTCGTGTATGCAGTCTTGTAGTTCACCAATGGTCTGAGGCTTTTGAGAATAAACAGAGTCCTTGACGTCACTCCATAGGAAAAAATTCATGGGCGTGATATCTGGTGAACGTGGAGGCATGTCAATATCTGCTCTTCGACCAATCACTCTTCTTTGGAAAGTTTTGTTTAAATAGTCGCGGACTGCAGTGGCATAATGTGGCGGAACACCATCGTGTTGAAAGTAAATTTCGTGAAAGTTTTCAGCAAACGTCGTAAGTCCTGGTACCAACTCTGAAGCATATCCAAATAGTTATCTCCTGTCACTGTTTCTTGAAAAAAAAAAAAGTATGGTCCAAGTGCGCCAAATGATAATATTGCCTTCCAAACACTCCCCCCAAGTTGATTTACTGGTTGTTCTAACAAAATATTTTGATTGTCACTATATCTGCACACGCAGTTATGTCTTGATGACTTGTCCTCTTAACTTACAATTGGCCTCGTCAGGCCACACAGTTTTACTGAATAGGTTATTATCACGTTTCTGTTCTTCAAGCATCAATTCACAAAACTAAAGACGTTGAACTAGATCATCTTCAAGTAACGCATGTCGTATTCGTGAATTGTAAACTTTAAACTTCTGTTTGTGGAACATTCTTTGCACTGATCTTCGTGATAAAGCCAGCTCAGTTGCTAATCCTCTGGTTCATATTCGCGGACTTTTGGGTCGTAATTAAACATACCAGCAATTCATTTCACTCAGTTGTGACTGTTGTTGGGCGGCCAGATCTTGGCGCATCCATAACAAATCCATGTTCTTCAAATCTAACCCCCATGTCGTACATTGGTTGTCTAGGCGGTTGTTTTGATCTTAAGTGTCCTCCCCATTCATTAACATCTGCAATAGCATCAATTTTATAAACTATTTTTAACGCGAAAATCCTTTCTTCCACCGAGCGATGTAGCGCAGTGGTTAGCACACTGGACTCACGTTAGGGAGGACGACGGTTCAAACCCCGCGTCCGGCCATCCTGATTTAGGTTTTTCGTGATTTCCCTAAATCTCTTCGGTCAAATGTCGGAATGGTTCCTTTGAAAGGGAACGGCCGACTTACTTCCCCACCCGTCCATAATCCGATGGGACCGATAACATCGCTGTTTGGTCCCCTTCCCCAAATCATCCAACCATCCTTTCTTCCTTCGTTAACATCATGACAATTCGGAAAAACTACAGCTGTAAACATGTCGCATAGATCACGCTTTCAACAATTCATTTGTCGTGTTTGGTTTGGTTTGTTTGTCATTGCACTGAATACCTGCTTGATTAGGAGTAATTATCACCATGTAGTAATAAAAACTTAAGAGGTTAAACCTTCCTACTGCACTACGTCTTGCCGTTACTTTTGTTTCCTTTCAACCAACTGTCCAGTGACTTTTGCGCCATCCTGTATATATCGTCTCAAAATTAAACTAAGTAGTATAAACAAAAATACGTACGTACTCCAGGCCATTGAAGATGTCTTGCAAAGAATAAAGGCGAAACGCATATGGCACGAGAACTGTGTTTCATTCAGCTATAATTACACGGTCCAAAAGCAAAAATTATCAACAGACAGTAATACTACTCGCGACTAAGAACTACAGGAGTACAAAAGTTGAAGGTATGACTGCACAAATATTTGAACAATGGAAATATCTAACTTTATAACCCTATTTTCACAAAATGCCTTTTCAGTAACATGACGGGTGTACGTTTTTACGTTTTCACGCCTCTACACTTTTATTGGTTGACATGGGTACATTGTGAACATTGCACCTGTACCTTTGTGTTTGTTGTTGTGGTATTCAGTCCAGAGACTGGTTTGATGCAGCTCTCCATGCTACTCTATCCTGTGCAAGCTTCTTCAGCTCCCAGTACCTACTGGAACCCACATCCTTCTGAATCTGCTTAGTGTATCCATCTCTTGGTCTCCCTCTACGATTTTTACCCTCCACGCTGTCCTCTAGTCCTAAACTGGTGAACCCTTGATGCCTCAGATCATGTCCTACCAACCGATCCCTTCTTCTAGTCAAGCTGTGCCACAAATTTCTCCCCAATTCTAATCAATACATCCTCATTAGTTATATGATCTACCCATCTAATATTCAGCAACCTTCTGTAGCACCACATTTCGAAAGCTTCTATTCTCTTCTTGCCTAAACTATTTATCGTCCACTTTTCACTTCCATACATGGCTACACTCCACACGAATACTTTCAGAAACGGCTTCCTGACACTTAAATCTATACTCGAAGTTAACAAATTTCTCTTCTTCGGTAACGCTTTCCTTACCATTGCCAGTCTACATTTTATATCCTCTCTACTTCGACCATCATCAATTACTTTGCTTCCTAAAAAACTCATTTACTACTGTAAGTGTCTCATTTCCTAATCTAATTCCCTCAGCATCACCCAATTTAATTCGACTACATTCCATTATCCTTGTTTTGCTTTTATTGATGTTCATCTTATATCCTCCTTTCAAGACACTGTCCATTCCGTTCAACTGCTCTCCCAGGTCCTTCGCTGTCTCTGACAGAACTGCAATATCATCGGCGAACCTCAAAGTTCTTATTTCTTCTCTGTGGATTTTAATTCCTACTCCGAATTTTTCTTTTGTTTCCTTTACTGCTTGTTCAATATACAGATTGAATAACATCGGGAAGAGGCTACAGCCCCGTCTCACTCCGTTCCCACCCACTGCTTCCCTTTCATGCCCCTCGACTCTTATAACTGCCATCTGGTTTCTGTACATATTGCAAACAGCCTTTTGCTCCCTGTATTTTACCCCTACCACCTTCACAATTTGAAAGAGAGTATTCCAGTCAACATCGTCAAAAGCTTTCTCTTAGTCTACAAATGCTAAAAACGTAGGTTTGCCTTTCCTTAATCTATTTTCTAAAATAAGTCGTAGGGTCAGTATTGCCCCACGTGTTCCAAGATTTCTACAAAATGCAAACTGATCTTCCCCGAGGTCAGCTTCTACCAGTTTTTCTATTCGTCTGTAAAGAACTCGTGTTAGTATTTTGCAGCTGTGACTTATTAAACCGATAGTTCGGTAATTTTCACATCTGTCAACACCTGCTTTCTTTGGGATTGGAATTATTATATTCTTCCTTGGAGTCTGAGGGTATTTCACTGTCTCATACTTCCTGCTCAGCAGATGGTAGAGTTTTCTCAGGGCTGGCTCTCATAACGCTATCAGTAGTCTTAATGGAATGTTGTCTACGCCCGGGGCCTTGTTTCGACTTAGGGCTTTCAGTGCTCTGTCAAACCCTTCACGCAGTATCATATCTCCCATTTCATCTTCGTCTACATTCTCTTTCATTTCCATAATATTGTCCTCAAGTACATCGCCCTTGTAAAGACCCTCTATATACTCCTTCCACCTTTCTGTTTTCCCTTCTTTGCTTAGAGCTGGATTTCTTTCGTATCCCGCCTGGAAGGCGAAGCGTGGGTCTGCTCCTGAAAACTCAAGGGTAGGGCGAATGTAGGGAGCTAGGAGCAGGTGAGGTAGAACTCTCGGTACTGCAATTAGAGTAAAAGTGGTTGTACTGTATCACAACACAATATTAAATGTGAATACATAACTTGGTACTGAGGAGCACGTAGGTGCGATGCCGGATGTATCAAAGCTTACGGAAGTTACACAGGCAAAATCTGTGGTGGCTCGCCACTATGAAAGTGAAACAATGTTGGGCTGTCGTCTGCTCGTGATCAAGTGGGCTGAATCTGGAGCGGCACTCGTAGAGCTGCACAGCGCCGGCTAGAGGGCGCTGTCGTCGGCGAAGATCTTTCGCTCTCGTAGTGCCAACCTAAGAACGGGCACCTACGCTGTGGCATCGTAGCTATCGATACCACAGTTTCCATCTGAGCTCTTGATATTCATACAAGTGGTTCGCTTTTCTACAAAGATCCCTTTAATTTTCCTGTAGGCAGTATCTATCTTATTCCTAGTGATATATGCCTGTACATCCTTGCATTTGTCCTCTAGCCATCCCTGCTTAGCCATTTTGCACTTCCTGTCGATCTCATTTTTGAGATCATTTACTGAATTTTTATATTTTCTCCTTTCATAAGTTAAATTCAGTATACCAGCCCTCGTCTTTTTACCTACTTGATCTTCTGCTGCCTTCACTATGTCATCTCTCAAAGCTACCCATTCTTCCTGTACTGTATTTCTTTCCCCCATTATTGTCAGTCGTTCCCTAATGCTCTGCCTGACACTCTCTACAACCTCTGGTTCTGCCAGTTTATCCATGTCCCATCTCCTTAAATTCCCACCTTTTTGCAGGTTCTTCAGTTTTAATCTACAGTTAATAATTAATAAATAAATCATGGTCACTGTCCACATCTGCCCCTGGAAATGTCTTACAATTTAAAACCTGGTTCCTAAATCTCTGTCTTGGCATTATATAATCTATCTGAAACCTTCCAATGTCATGATAATCCTCTTAATGATGATTCTCTTAACTTGGAGAAACTCGACAAGTGCCTGATGATTTAGAGAATGCCACTACCTTCAAGAAAGGCGACCGTAGTGTTTGTGGGAACTACCGTGATATATCACTTGTCAGTTGCAGGTAAGATTCTCGCAAGAATTCCATTAAATCGGTTCCAGATTATTTCAGAGAAGATTTTTCCTCAATCTCAATGCGGTTTCCGAACCTCTGGAGGCCCAACAGATATAATCTTTTATGCTGGACAACAGCAGGAAAAATGCAGAGAGCAAAAGAAGTCTCTCTATTTAGTTTTCTATGAAAAGGAAGTAGCTTTCGATTCAGTACCTAGATCTGTCATTTGGAAGGTACTAAGACACTTTTGATGTCCTGAACACTACGTGGGTCTACTCCAAGCCCTACATGATGGTATGTCTGGACAGATTCCTCATGGCAACTCTTCATCGCGTTCATTTCCAATCACTCTGAGTTTGAAACAAGTTTGTGTGACGTAGACATCGGCGCTCAGGTCGACTTCAAGAGACATTTGACACAGTCTCACACTGCCGTTTATTATGCACGTATTACTGAGCTATTAATAATTCAAGGTCCACATTGAAAAATATTTGCGGGGAGTGGGATGTAGTGAAACACCAACCTGAGAATTAGGAGAGGAAGGTGGCGCTTATCTTGTCGTTTTCAGTTGTCCCGTTTTTCAGGTAGAGACAGACTTCTGACAGTTTGACTGCGATCTAAAAACAGCTGTAAGTGCCCAAAACATGTGGACTACAGTTAATATGATTGCACATAGAATATCTAAAAGGCAGCTGCTTAAACTTTCGATTTATAAGATCAAATGGAAGCTCTGAATATCAAACAACGTTAACAGATCACAAGAAGCGTTTCGCCCGTTTTAGATAATGTTGATTCTTATTTTCAATTTTCTGTTTTATTTTTACGTTATATTACAAATGGTTGCTGTTAACATAATCTGTTGCTATATACAAAATATAAACCATTGTATGACACCGTGATTACTGAATATATACAACTTGTTTAGAGATTCCAGATAACAGGTCAAAAATTCTTGGCAATAAATTTAAAAAAACTGCCGTTTAATGAAACACTGCGAGCTGACCGACTATCGGACCAGATTTGCAACTGTATTCAAGACATCCTTACAGATAGAACTCAACACGTCGCTCTTAACGGAACAAAATCGACAGGTGCAAAGGTAATTTCCGGCGTACCTAAAGAAGTCAAATAAGACAGTTACTGTTTACTATGGGTCGGAAACTCTTTAAGGCGTTGGCAGATAGCGCTGTTGTCGTTACCAAGGTAGCAACCCCAGAATACGCGAACGACTTGCAGAAGTACCTACAGAGGAATGATGAATGGTGCAGACACTGGCAGTCGATCCTTAAAGCAAATAAATGTAAAGTATTGCGCATACATAGGGAAAGAAATCCACTGCTGTACAACTAAACTATTGATGAAAAACTGCTGCAAAGAGTGAGGAGTATCCATCGAGAGCGACTTTAAGAGAAATGGTCGCATAAAACAAATAATAGGAAAAGCAGATGCCAGACAGATTGATCGAAAGAATATTAAGGGGAGTATAAGTGGCCATTTTGTTGAAAAATTTTAATTTTTTTTTTTTTTTTTTTTTGTACGGAAGCATTTTTTTGAATTTGCTGATTAATTTGGTGTAAACTTTATTAAATTTAGTTAGTTTCATGGGACGTTTTTAGGATTTTGTAAATCATTGCTTACATAAAAATTAATATCTCAAGAATTATAAGGTCTGGTAGGACTGTCATAACAGTTATGATTCTTGATTACGTTGTGCAAACAATATTTTTGGTGTAATTGTGGAAGCAGAGCTGTTGAAGACATCACTGGCAAGACTATTAGAAGTCATGTGCTAGACAATACCATCAATCAGCTATCAGAATACTATGGGAAAGCGATAAGCAGGAACGAAAGTAACCTCGATGACACGAAAAAGGCTATCTAGACAACGTTTCCCCGCAAAATATCAACAGATGACACGTCGATCCAAAACTTTGATTCAGAAGAGTGGTGTAAATATAAAAAAAGCTGAATCCGTTATAACTTTAGATAAGTTTACCTGCAAGAACACTTTACCTGAGGCTACTAGAGTTTATAGAGATTTGGCAAATCCCTATCTGTTGAAGAAATGTCTGACAGGGAAAACACAAAATTTCAATGATTCATTCAACACTGTTCTGAGTTCAAACACTTCCCCTAGCCACCAAACCCCCCAGACAGGACCATTACTGAGGATACGTGGGATGCCTAGCAACCCGCTGTTCGGAAGAGATCTCCACCCCCTGGTACTCTTACTGATTTATGGACAGCCCTGCAGGATTCATGGTGTATGTTCCCTCCAGCACTACTTCAGACATTAGTCGAGTCCTTGCCATGACGTGTTGACGTGTTGCGGCACTTCTGCGTTCCTGCTCGCGGTTGCCGTACACGATATTAGGCAGGTGTTTGGCTCTGAGCACTATGGGACTCAACTGCTGAGGCCATTAGCCCCCTAGAACTTAGAACTAGTTAAACCTAACTAACCTAAGGACATCACAAACATCCATGCCCGAGGCAGGATTCGAACCTGCGACCGTAGCGGTCTTGCGGTTCCAGACTGCAGCGCCTTTAACCGCACGGCCACTTCGGCCGGCTGGCGGGTGTTTCTTTGGCTCTTCAGTGTAGTACTTACGTACTCGTACATTGTTGTATTTGCAGCCTATTGACTGTGAGTACTTCTCAGTTTGTTATCTACTGAAATAGAATGCAGCCCGTCGTTATTTTCCTTTTCTTACGAAAAATATTTTTCAAAAGTGTGTAAAGTATCGTGTAACCCATGTTTATACTTTTTGTCTTATGACAGATCCGATGATGGAAGTTAGTCGCAACGTGTTATCAAAATTGTAAATAATAAAGTGTGGTCAAGATTGAAAAATTCTGTGTATTTGTGCTTGGTTATGGTCACTGTGCTATAGACAGATCACCAGTCTGTTATTTTGTATTTCCCTTTAACCGTTTTTACTTAAAAAGCCCAAAATGCTAACCCACAACAGTGATATTAATAGTTAAATAGTGCTCCGCTACTTCCTCTATGACGTACTCATTCATTCAATTCATTTACCCTGCATTAGTGAATCGGTACATAAAAATTTTCAAGGCACAGAGATCCCTGGCCCCAGCTACAGATTATAAACCTCGCACTTGAACGCAGTGAACAAAGCATGTTAGCAGTATCAAAAAAATATTTCACCGCATGTTCAAACTGATCCAATTGGTCTCTGGAGTAGCCGTTTCGATACCAGTCTTACCGAAAGGTCGAACGAAGTACGCAGAAGACTGCCTGTAAGGAAGAGACTACATTTGAAGGCTGTTGTTATGTTGGCCGAAGTTAACATCGACGCCCAGAACCTCGCGGAGCTGTTAAACCTACGTACAAAATCCCTGAATATACGGAAGCCAAACACATAAAGGCGGTTCGCAATAACTTATTCCACCTGTTAGTATCGCCAGTACAGAAACTGCATGTCTTCTATTCCGTGTTTTAATGATTTGGAAGTTGCAGTTATGGTCCTGAAAGACTCAAAGGTACAAATAATACCACAAAGAATGCCCAATACGTTTTCGTTTGTCTTGTATAAAAGTTAGTCGAACAGTCGCTTAAAATGATTCTTACCAGTCAGGACTCTCATGTGCATACTCTTTGACGTTTAAACATTGCAATTGAACCGTGATTCCGTATCGCTCTTGCAAGTGCCGGACTATCGCTTATTGGTTCACCGACATTACGAATACAAACCTGGTACTGACCACGTCACTGTACAATATTTGTCGCTCGGGAATTGGACGGCTCAGTGAGGCGTAGCGAATGACAAGCAACAGTGGCGCGCGAAATTTAAAAGTTGAACATTCTGCAGATAGTAACTGCTTACTGTTAGAATTATGGGCCAAACTTTCACGTGGGGCCGATTGCTGACGCAGGTATCTTGCAAGTGTGCTTTTTTCCCGTAAAATATGAGGTCAAATTGTAGGCTCCCCACTATGTCTTTCTGTATGACACTGAACTCTGTTTTGCTACTCTATAAAAAAGCTACGCATTATCAAAACTGCGTACCCAGAAACTCTTATCCAAGTTAAACCCGTATGCTAACCTTTGACTAAAAAGAACCTAATTTGAATTGAACTGTAACTGGTCTGAATACAAATTGTATTTATATTAAATGTGCAAGTGAAGTAAAACAATTATCTAGCCTAATCAAAATTTCGATTTACCTCGCGTCTTGTCAACAATCTTGCAGATTTCTCGAAAGCACAACAGCAAACAAGCAGCGGTAAAGCCAGATTTCTATTTTTAAATAGAATTTTCAAACAATATTCAAATTGTTGCACACCACATGGTGCAATGCGGTAATGCGCAATAACAAACAGTAGAATGGGAAGAATAACTATTCCTATGAAATGATATACCAAGTCAACGATTTTAGAATGAAATATGTATTCAAAAATACAGAGTAAACCCTCTTATGATCTCCACACATAACATTGGACTGAACAATACTATGCCTGAAAAAGTGAACAAGGATTTAAAAAGGGTACGATGTTAACAGAGCAGCTTAATCACTTGATATGTTAATGCATGAGTCATGGAAGTAAGACAATCTTTCTCTCAGCTGTCAGCAAGTTAACTAGCCGACAATAATTATTCCCACAAATTAGCTGCGCACTGCTGCAGTCTTACCTCAAACTTCTTCTCTTTAAGTATATATATAAATTCTCTTTCAATATACCTATCATAATCATCCTTGCTGACCTTTACAATAAATGATCCTTTATCTGACAGATACAATCACAAATCAACACAGCACTACCGAAAACATCAGTCACCTACCACACTGCAACTAAGAAGACTGCGCACAGGCGAAGACTGTGCCACAAGGAGACCAAAGGTTGTTTAACAATAACATAATTTGCTCTCTCCCTGACGTTCGCATCGATAACTCACAAAAATAAAAATGACATGCCCACCTTACAAAGTTGACGATGTTTCCTTGTTACAACATTCTTAGTAAATTATTTATTTTCTAATTTGCCTCATCATTTTTTTGGTAGTGTTAATAATTCTGTGGCATCAGACTACGTTCTTCAAATTCTTGTCGGCTTTCCAGCCGGATCAAACTGTCATCTGAGCACAATATTTCAGCGGTCCACCTGGCCGCCATCAGCAGGTGAGAAAAGCTACGCTGCTCTCGCCGATAAGTAGCTTTTCTCACCTGATGGCGGCCAGGTGGACCGCTGAAATATTGTGCTCAGATGACAGTTTGATCCGGCTGGAAAAGCGACAAGAATTTGATATACTAGTACGCCGGGAAAGTCTACATAGTCAGACTACGTTCTTAACTTTTTTGGTGCAAATAAGTTTTGCATAAGCAGAGGGACATTGTTTTTTGGTTCTCTTGACGAATGTGAGATCTGGCACTTACAACGTTCCACATTTTCAGTGCCTGTGTGTCAGATATCACATCTGCCGCAAGGATACTGAAAATTAAGTGTGCATGTGACACGTATTCAATACTTATTATTGGAAGAAGCGCTAAGTAAAACTCTCGTAATTACGCCGTGGTCTGGCGGTAAAGTGCATGCTTCGAAACCGAAAGGTCGCGGGCTAGTATCCCGCTCACTCCACGGATTCTTTCAGTCTGTCTTTAATCCAGCCCTCGCCTCTCAACAATGTGAAGATTCGCCAAGAGCAATACGTGGCTCAGATTCCACTGCAGTTCCCTTTTCCTCAGTGGGCTACAGGGGTAGATTAGGGACACGCGAGTCACCGATCTGGCGTCCAAGTGAAAGATTTGCACCAGCCAGTTGGGCTGCCCGAAACTGTTATTGTGACACGAAGGTTGGTCTGACCACCGCAGTGTGCTTTACTGGGTTACGCACGGTCCTTTTGGAGATGTTGTGTCGTTCTCTTCTTCCTACCCCTGCTGAACTGACTTACCCAGCCAGTTGTTGGGAGGACCTTCAGTTTGACGTTGATTCCGAACCACGGTGCAACTCGCCATTTTTTTGGCATTAACAAGCATTGCCAGAGGAAAATGAAGTGATAAGAACAGATAAAAATCCTAGGTGCGACACTGGATCGAACCAGTGCTCTCTGGGTTTATAATCTGCCATTTTATGACTGAATCATGCTATGTTCTTTTATACATGTGACGAATACTCCTGCTTATTATATACATGGAATTTGCAAATGTATCTGCCACGAGGCTGTGTCCTGTTAAAAACAACGATTATACATTGACGTACTTCATGAAGAACTCTAGTTTGAGAGTGGCATAGTAGGCCGAAACCGCAGCCGTGATAAATGCATTTAATAAAACTGCAGACGGAAAACGCACTAATTTCTAAAACACGGTAGGAATGTTGATGAAACTAAATATTAAATTATGATGATATTTTAAACATTTTGTGACTGTGCGCTCAGCAACCGTGTATGCAATTATATAAAAAGTAACAGTCAACCAACCGGTTGCATATAACCATTTTTTTTTAAAAAACACATTAACCAGGTTTCGATAGTTCTAACACTATCTTCATCACATAACAACTTTTAAATTTTAGCAACATGTGCTATCGTCAAATAACGTGTTTGTGTTCCATGAGTCAAGAGTAAAAATCATAATAAAAACTGTGTGTCTTTTTGTTATGATTTTTATTCTTCACCCATGGAACACTAACATGTCATTTGGCGATAGCAACGTTGCTGAAATTTAAAAGTTGTTATGTGATTTCGTGTAACTTTTACTATTTTGATGAAGATAGTGTTAGAACAATCGAAACCTGGTTAATTTGTTTTTTAAAAAAGTTGTGTACAACCAGGTGGCTGACTATTACATTTTGTATAATTAAATTATGTTCACGGAGTTTAAATACAAAGCCCGTCGCGGATGTTGCACACATTGTACTTTCAACAAAATACTCTTTCAGAAATATCTGCGGGGAAAAGGAATAAGTGAGAGGTATTTACCAACTTGGGATGGGAAGAGTTGATGTACATAAACAAACACTTGTCATTATAATGTGTATAGAACCGTATCTAAGATCTTGAGAGTCCTCTCATCTCGCGATAAATCGTAACAAAGGTTTCGTGTGGTGTTACAGATTCTCTCTTCCTTTTGATCGGATGTGTTAGTAGTAATACCAAGATTCCAATATATTATCCCATGAGCCCTGAAATAATTAAACCAATCGTGTGGATATATCTTCAACTAACATATAAACATAATGTGACAAGAACTTCTTAGTTTAATTAACCAATCTCCACACTACACGACACATATCCCCTTTCATTTTTCTACGCCTCGCAATGGTAAAGATGGACAAAACGAGCAAATTGCCGCCGTTTAAGTGGCCGAGCGGTTCTAGGCGCTTCAGTCTGGAACCGCGCGACCGCTACGGTCGCAGGTTCGACTCCTGCCTCGGGCATGAATGTGTGTGATGTCCTTAGGTTAGTTAGGTTTAAGTAGTTCTAAGTTCTAGGGGACTGATGACCTCAGATATTAAGTCCCATAGTGCTCAGAGCTATTTGAACCAGCCAAGTACAACGTATTGTAAGCGCAAACTGACGCTTGGCACGCATGTTTGGGCTGTTGCGTCGTTCTTTCGTATCGTCGTCGGAGACATCGTGTCGCTACTACACGTCTCACTCACCTCACGGCCACGACCCATGTCCAAGCGCTTTTGGCGCACGAGACAAACTGCGCGAGGTATTCCATCTAAGATCAACGAGGAAATGTTTAGTGGCGCACGCGAATCAATTTTCCGCACTGCTGCACTTACAAAAGAGCCTTAATAAGAGCCGACACATTCCTTTTCACTCGTCAGACAGGCTTAAACTTGTCAGTGTTTCAGAAAGGGTCTGAGAAACGACCACCGGGGTAGAAAATGTACACTGATAACGGGAAATACACGTCTCCCACCTGGTTCCTAGCAGCTACTTTAGATAGTTCCCACAAAGACAGATACAGATCAAAAGTCACATAAAAGCTCCACACAAATGCAGTATAATTTATTGGCTTCATTTAGGCCTTGCTAAGACTGTCTCCATCGTTTAATGTCACGATGATGCCTTCATGGTCTGAAATGGCCTGCCTACGCAGAACATGCAATCTCATTAACCATTACAACCGCCTACAAAAACAAAACAAAAAGTAACTAAATCTTGATTCCATAATAGATGTTCAGTTGTTATAGTGAATGAACAAACAACGTCAGCGTCACTGTTTCTTTCGTTACTGCTTATCTTCTTTCCATCCGCCCACAAAATCATCTTCTGATTTCGTACCACAAGCTGTATTTTGTCAACATTTTAAAGGTAATTGTCTTATTTGCCATGTCGATTTTCTAACAGTTCTGTTTACAAATGTGAATGGAATTGTGAATTTAACAAATGTACTCTTTGTAGTATCGATACAACCGTATTCTTTGTGTGTCTGTTCTTGGGACGACATATGTTGGTCAGAGAAGTTACTTCCTTCTGTAGAGAGCAGCAGTGAGTCAGTGTGTGTTAGACAGCCTGGCTGTGTGCTTACTTTGGCTTGGGTAGAAGCTGGCCTGCCGTGTAGTGGGGTAGTATTTTTTGAAAAGGATTTTGTATTAATTTATTCTGAGGAAAAATTTTTTGGAACTGAGAGGATATGAATGCAAGAATGTCGGAAGGGAAGTTTTCTAAAGTAACCTAGTTTTAATATATTCGTAAATGTGTAGTTCCTTATTGTTAGAATATTGCGTATGGTTAAAGTTTACTGTAACAAGTTTTATACTGAAGCACATAGATTTGCCTAACAACCGAAATAAGTAATGAGGAAAGTAATTGTACACAGGACAATTATTGAGAAAGATTTTTGCTAACACGTCTAATTGTGAAACTTTATGAAAAGGTGTATTTTTGTTAGTGAGGCATAGTCATACTTGGAATCTTTGTTCTTATTTATCAGTCGTTAAGTTTAGTTCCTCATTTTTCAGTCTTTACCCTTATCAATGTCGCTTTGCATTCGCGAGTTGTGTGCTGCAGAAGCATTTTGTGAAAATTGGTAAGATACCGTCTTGCATTGCACATCGCAAGTACTGCAAATGAAATTTGGTTTTCTGTAGTAAGATGAATATTCCTAATAGTAAGAGGTTGCAGAACAGATGAGCGTTACGTGCGCACAGCTGGCCTATAGATTCAATTACCATTCAAATTCATGTCCATTGCAAGGCACAGTGATCGTACATTTTCTGTTCATTTGCTGTGTAATTAGAATTACAGTTCTGGTACAGTCGTTGTTTGCAAGACTAATGTTAAAGTTTAACAGTATTCAGGGCCGACATTTTAATCTCTATCGTTTTTCTCCAGTCAGTTACCATATGTTGCTTTCATTGATAGCAGTTTGCTCTCTCGCAGGCGAATCGCATAATATACTGGCTAGCCGTGATTTCGCATCGTGTAGCGTGAACTTCAAATAATTTCATTCTACATTTAAGACATTTCTGTTGCCCTGCACTGAGATTTACATTTCAATATCAGAATATGTTTTATAGGTTTATTAGATACCAACCCGACGCAAACACGAGTTTATAACTTTTACTTTTTACACATTATACACACATAAAACAAATTTTACATCACCTCGCTTCCGAGAGTTCCGAAACCGGTACAGAAAACTGGAATAAAGATCAGCATAAACATCATTTCCGCCCTTTTTATTGCTCATGAAAACTACACATTGCGTGTTGTACCACAATACCGAGACTTTCAGAGGTGGTGGTCCAGATTGCTGTACACACCGATACCTCCAATACCCAGTTGCACGTCCTTTTGCATTGATGCTTGCCTGTATTCGTCGTGGCATACTATCCACAAGTTCATCAAGGCAATGTTGGTCCAAATTGTCCCATCCTCAATGGCGATTCAGCGTAGATCCCTCAGAGTGGTTGGTGGAACACATCGTCCTTAAACAGCCCTTTTCAATCTATCCCAGATAGCGTTCATGTCTGGAGAACATGCTGGCCACTCTGGTCGAGCGATGTATTATCCTGAAGAAAGTCATTTATAAGATGTGCACGATGGGGGCGCGAATTTTCGTCCATGAAGACGAATGTCTCGCCAATATGCGGCCGATATGGTTGCACTATCGGTCGGAGGATAGCATTCACGTATCGTACACCCGTTACGGCGCCTTCCATGACCACCAGTGGCGTACGTCGGCCCCACATAATGCCACCCCAAAACATCAGGGAACTTCCACCTTGCTGCACTCGCTGATCGCCTGACCGGGTTGCCTCCAAACACGTCTCCGGCGATTGTTTGGTTGAAGGAATATGCGACACACACTGGTGAGGTGAACGTGATGCCAATCCTGAGCAGTCCATTCGGCGTGTTGTTG
The DNA here is from genome assembly GCF_023864345.2 of Schistocerca serialis cubense. NCBI lineage: Eukaryota > Metazoa > Arthropoda > Insecta > Orthoptera > Acrididae > Schistocerca > Schistocerca serialis. The sequence continues at coordinate 436,570,383 of NC_064645.1, read as the reverse complement.
GACCCATCTGTACCGCGCTGCATGGAATCGTGGTTACAAAGATGGACCTCGCCGTGGACGTTGGGAGTGAAGTTGCGCTTCATGCAGCCTATTGCGCACAGTTTGTGCCGTAACACGACAGCCTGTGGCTTCACGAAAAGCATTATTCAACATGGTGGCGTTGCTGTCATGGTTCCTCCGAGACGTAATCCGTAGGTAGCGGTCATCCACTGCAGTAGTAACCCTAGGGCGGCCTGAGTGAGGCATGTGATCGACAGTTCCTGTCTCTCTGTATCTCCTTCATGTCCGAACAACATCGCTTTGGTTCACTGCGAGACGCCTGGACACTTCCCTTGTTGAGAGCCCTTTTCAGCACAAAGTAACAACGCGGACGCGATCGAACCGCGGTATTGACCGTCTAGGCATGGTTGAACTACAGATAACATGAGCCGTGTACCTCCTCTCTGGTGCAATGAGTGGAACTGATCGGCTGTCGGACCCCCTCCGTCTAAGACGCGCTGCTCACGCATGGTTGTTTACATCTGGGTGCGGGTTTGGTGACGTCTCTGAACAGTCAAAGGGACTGTGTCTGTAATACAATATGTACAGTCAAAATCTATCCTCAGGAGTTCTGGGAACCGGTGAGATGCAAAACATTGTCACAGTCTCTGACAGTTGCCAAAGCGACCTTTCTCGGAGCCAGATCTGAATAATTTTCTTGGTATATCGAAATCGGTAATCATTAATAAAATCAAGTGCAGGCGATGTTTGTTCATTCATTATAATCTGAATTCGACTTCCGAGCATTAAAACACACTCGGAAACTGTTGTAGACTTTCCGTTTATGAAATAAAGCTTTGTTACCCGCTAATGATGTCATATCGATCTAAGGGTAGTGTGATTTCAAATCAAAAAATCTCAGCCACTGCTTGGACTCTGAATGAAAATCATCACCAATTGTATCCGAAGGCATTCCATATGAAGAGTCCAGCCAACGGCCTTCCCAAACAGCAAGAAAAAAAGACCAAGGATGAAGTGACCGGTTTAAAGAGGGTATAAGACCGGGATGTAGTCTTGTTACAAAGTTTAAAGCTATGCATTAAAGAAGCAACGAAGAAAATAAAAGAAAGGGTCAGAGGTTGGATTTAAATTAAGGGTCATTGCTATACTCAGTGAAAATGAGGAAGGATTCGAGGGCACGTTGAGTGGAATGAATAGTCTACACACTATGCATTGAGAATAAACCAAAAGATGACGAATGTATCGAGGAATACTAGAAATGAAATTAGCAATAAACGTATAAAACTTAGATACCAAGCAGTAGCCGAAGTGCAGGAATTGTTCTTCCTTGGAAGCAAAATAACTCTCGACCGACGAAAGAATGAGGATATAAGAAGCAGACTAACACGACCAAAGAGCGCAGGCCTCGATAAAAAGATTGTTATCAAAATCTGACATATCTGTAAGGACTGATCGACAATCGTTATTTCTAGAAAATGCAGTTAGTACTTACATGTAACCATTCGCGGCCATTGTCATAGTCAACAGAATTCTTCTGGGTCTGTAACCGCTTTGTCACTCCGTAAAATTTCCGACGTTTCGGACACTACTGCAAGTGGCCTTCTTTGGGACTTTTTTTGCTAAAAAAACTCTGAGGAAGGCAGTTACAACAGTGGCCAAAGCGTTGGACGCTTTACACAGTGACATTGCCCTCACACACGCATACGAATTTTATTGACATTTATTTTCAGTCTGTCGACTGAATTTTTATTACCTCAAGATTATCAGTTTCGGGTGTCGCCCATCTGGATACCAGTGTTGTAGTTACTGTGTAACCACCCTTAACAGAAAACCTACCAGTTCCGCTGTCATATACTAATGCCAAACTTTTATAGTGTCGCTTTGATTAATTGTTAAATAAATTTCATTGTTGTAAGGTGGGTTCCCAAAATCCTAATGGAAGACCACAGAAAACAGAGACTAGCTGCAGCACTGGCCTTCCTCGAAGATTACAAGACAAATGTAACAAAGTTAGCGATCGTATTGTAACTGGGACGGGGTTTATGTTAATCGTGAAACAAAAACGCAGTCGATGGAATTGGGACACACAAATTCTGCAAACGCTGCCACCAAGAAAGAGCATGGCTACTTTGTTTCAGGGCTCTAAGGGAGTGATTTTCATAGATTTCCTTGAACCCAGCACGACAATTAACACAGGGAGTTATTATAGTTATTATCACTGACATAGTTAAAGCGGGCGATACAAAACAGGCGTTGGGGAAAACTCGAACCCGAGTGCTCCAACGGGGTTTTGGATTGGAGGTGTTTGATCATTCACGATACAGCCCAGATTTGCGGGCCCAGCGACTCTTTCCAGCAACACAACGGTTTGATAGTGATGCCGAACTGTACGCTGGTCTTCGTTTTGTCACAAATATTTGACTGTTTTTTCGAATATATCACACATTACAAGGCTATGGTTAGTTTGGAACTTAGCAGCGCAGACTCAATTGATGAGAGTTCAGCGAGTAACAACTAAATTTTAAACCTTGGTTACCATATGCTGTTTCTTCCGATTTCCGTGGTAGTGGTATACTGATGTGAGAATATGACAATACTGCTGCTGGTAAACCGTGGGGTGTATTAGGTCGTGATCCACCAAACTCTTCTGTTCCTAACGTTTCGTCCAGAACTGGGCTGCACACCGTCAGAGGCGTTGCTGCTGTCAACGGAAAAGCAACGCCTTTGAAGATGTGCAGCGCAGTTCTGGACGACACATTAGGAACAGAAGAGTTTGGTGGATCACTACCTTATACTCCGAGAGGTTTACCAGGACCAACGTCATCCGGTCGTGAAAGCCTTCATTCTGCTATGAAAATATTCCTCCGTTTCTTGCTTCGGAACACGTCGTCTGCCTGCTGTACATGTTCTAATGTCTTAATGAGGAACTGATCTATTCTGAATAAAAATTGGTTAGAATTTTGGCCACGAGGTGCAAATCTGGCCTTGTGAATGCAAGAAAGACGTATAGAAACGATTCCATATCTAATGGGTTAGGAATGGGATGTCGGCAGAAAAGGTCAAACAGGTGAGAAAGGCGTAACGTTGATTTTATTATTAACCGCAGCTTACACAATTTGCTCAACATGACCAAAGGAGACGTCAACGAAATTCTGTACAGCGCCACATTTACACCTGGTGGCCAAGATTGGAACAAAATTTTTCCCAGCGTAAATCGGTTCTCCATTGATGCATTAGCGTATCTACCAAGTGTCGTTGACATTTAATAATTACAGCCCACATTGGAACTCTGTGAGTAGTTGCACTTTAATTATAACAAGCTGGCACTTCATGGCGAGCGCAGACGTTACTTCAAGGATGATGTTTGGTTTGTGGGAGCACCCGTACACAGTCCAATTTTTTTACTCGGTCCAGTCTAGCCGCAGTCACAAATTTTGATGATGACGATGATGAAACGATAAGGGCAACACCCAGTCCACGGGCAGAGAAAATCCCCAACCCGAAAGGGTTACTGTGGCCGAGCGGTTCTAGGAGCTTCAGTCCGGAACCGCGCTGCTGCTATGGTAACAGGTTCGAGTCCTGCCTCGGGCACTGATGTGTGTGATGTCATTAGGTTAGTTAGGTTTCAGTAGTTCTAACTTTAGGGGACTGATGACATCAGATGTTAAGTCCCATAGTGCTTAGAGCCATTTTCAACTGGCTGGGCTACTGCAAGGAATACGTCAAGTGGGCCACTGGCCCTGAGCCGCACTTTAACCCGCATTTTTTTCTAACCCATCGTAGAGGGAGCTGCGCGAGTAGCATACCGAAAGCAGCGTGACGCTGTGCTTTCGTCCGCCGCGTCACGTACGACGCTGCGTGTGTTGGGAGGGCTACCACAGCGAGTGAGTGGCTAAAGAAGGCCAGACGGAGTGGCCGTGCGCTTCTAGGCGCTACAGTCTGGAGCCGAGCGACCGCTACGGTCGCAGGTTCGAATCCTGCCTCGGGCATGGATGTGCGTGATGTCCTTAGGTTAGTTAGGTTCAAGTAGTTCTGAGTTTAGGGGTCTGATGACCTCAGATGTTAAGTCCCATAGTGTTCAGATCCATTTGGACCAGCCGGGCTACTGCAAGGCATACGTCAAGTGGGCCACTGGCCCAGAGCCGCACTTTAACCCGTTTTTTCCACTATCCCATCGTAGAGGGAGCTGCACGAGTAGCAGACCGAAAGAAGCGTGATGCTGTGGTTTCGTCCGCCGCGTCACGTACGACGCTGCTTGTGAAGGAAGGCCGCCACAGCGAGTGAGTGGTTAAAGAATGCCAGACGGAGTAGCTGTGCGCTTCTAGGCGCACCAGTCTGGAGCCGAGCGACCTCTATGGTCCCAGGTTAGAATCCTGCCTCGGGCATGGATGTGGGTGATATTCTTAAGTAGTTCTAACTTTAGGGGACTGATGAACTCAGATGTTAAGCCCCATAGTGCTTAGAGCCATTTTGAACTGGCCGGCCTACTGCAAGGTATACGTCAAGTGGGCCAATGGCCTTGAGCCTCACTTTAACCCGTTTTTGCACTAACCTATCGTAGAGGGAGCTGCGCAAATAGGAGACTGAAAGCAGCGTGCCGGTGTGGTTTCGTCCGCCGCGTCATGTTCGACGCTGCCTGTGCTGTGAGGGCCGCCATAGCGAGTGAGTGGTTAAAGAGGGCCAGCCAGAGTGGCCGTGTGGTTCAAGGCGCTACAGTCTGGAGCCAAGCGACCGCTACGCTCGCAGGTTCGAATCCTGCCTCGGGCATGGATGTGCGTGATGTCCTTAGGTTAGTTAGTTTTAAGTAGTTCTACGTTTAGGGGACTGATACCCTCAGATGTTACGTCCCATAGTGCTTAGAGCTATTTTGAACCGGCCGGGCTACTTCAAGGCATGCGTCAAGTGGGCCACTGGCCCTGAGCCGCACTTTAACCCGTTTTTTCCACTAACCCATCGTAGAGGGAGCTGCGTGAGTAGCAGACCGAAAGAACTGTGACGCTGTGGTTTTGTCCGCGGCGTCACATTCGATGCTGAATGTGCTGGGAGGGCTGCCACAGCGAGTGAGTGGTTAAAGAGGGCCAGACAGAGTGGCCGTGCGCTTCTAGGGGCTACAGTCTGGAGCCGAGCGACCTCTACGGTCGCAGGTTCAATTCCTGTCTCAGGCATGGATGTTTGTGATATCCTTAAGTAGTTCTAACATTAGGGGACTGATGAACGCAGATGTTAAGCCCCATAAAGCTTAGAGCCATTTTGAACCGGCCAAGCTGCTGCAAGGAATACGCCAAGTGGGGCACTAGCCTTGAGTCGCACTTTAACCCGTTTTTGCACTAACCTATCGTAGAGGGAGCTGCACGAGTAGCAGACCGAAAGAAGCGTGACGCTGTGGTTTTGACCGCCGCGTAACGTTCGACGCTGCCTGTGCCAGGAGGGCCTCCACAGCGAGTGAGTGGTTAAAGAGGGCCAGCCAGAGTGGCCGTGTCGTTCAAGGCGCTACAGTCTGGAGCCAAGCGACCGCTACGCTCGCAGGTTCGAATCCTGCCTCGGGCATGGATGTGCATGATGTCCTTAGGTTAGTTAGGTTTAAGTAGTTCTACGTTTAGGGGACTGATAACCTCAGATGTTAAGTCCCATAGTGCTTAGAGCCGTTTTATACCGGCCGGGCTACTGCAAGGAATACGCCAAGTGGGGCACTAGCCTTGAGCCGCACTTTAACCCGTTTTTGCACTAACCTATCGTAGAGGGAGCTGCACGAGTAGCAGACCGAAAGAAGCGTGACGCTGTGGTTTTGACCGCCGCGTAACGTTCGACGCTGCCTGTGCCAGGAGGGCCGCCACAGCGAGTGAGTGGTTAAAGAGGGCCAGCCAGAGTGGCCGTGTCGTTCAAGGCGCTACAGTCTGGAGCCAAGCGACAGCTACGGTCGCAGATTCGAATCCTGCCTCGGGCATGGATGTGCATGATGTCCTTAGGTTAGTTAGGTTTAAGTAGTTCTACGTTTAGGGGACTGATAACCTCAGATGTTAAGTCCCATAGTGCTTAGAGCCGTTTTATACCGGCCGGGCTACTGCAAGGAATACGTCAAGTGGGCCACTGGCCCTGAGCCGCACTTTAACCCGTTTTTTCCACTAACAGATTGTAGAGGGAGCTGCGCGAGTAGCAGACCGAAAGCAGTGTGATGCTGTGGTTTCGTCCGCTGCGTCATGTTCGACGCTGCCTGTGCTGGGAGCGCCGCCACAACGAGGCAGTGGTTGTTGAGGGCTGGCCGGAGTGGCCGTGAAGTTCTAGGCGCTACAGACTGCAGCTGAACGACCATTACGGTCGCAGGTTTGAATACTTCCTCGGGCATGGACGTGCGTGGTGTCCTTAGGTTAGTTAGGTTTAAGTAGTTCTATGTTTTGGTGACAGATGGCCTCAGATGTTATGTCCCATATTGCTCAGATCCCTTTTTAACCGGCTGGGCTACTGCAAGGAATACGTCAAGTGGGCCACTGGCCCTGAGCTGCACATTAACCCGTTTTTTCCACTAAACCATTGTAGAGGGAGCTGCGCGAGTAGGAGACTGAAAGCAGCGGGACGCTGTGGTTCGCCCGTCGCGTCACGTTCGACGATGCCTCTGATGGGAGGACCGCCACAGCGAGTGAGTGGTTAAAGAGGGCCAGCCAGAGTGGCCGTGCAGTTCTAGGCGCCACAGTCTGGAGCTGAGCGAACGCTGCGGTCTCAGGTTCGTTCCTGCGTCGGGCATGGATGTGCATGTTGTCCTTAGCTTAGTTAGGTTTAGGTAGTACTATGTTCAGGCTACTGATGAACCCAGATGTTAAGTCCCATAGTGCTTAGAACCATTTTGAACCGGCCGGGCTACGGCAAGGAATACGTCAAGTGGGCCCCTGGTCCTGAGCCGCACTTTAACCCGTTTTTACCACGAACCCATCGTGAAGGGAGCTGCGCGAGTAGCAGACCGAAAGCAGTGTGATGATGTGGTTTCGTACGCTGCGTCATGTTCGACGCTGCCTGTGCCGGGAGGGCCGCCACAGCACGTCAGTGGTTGAAGAGGGCCAGCCGGAGTGGCCGTGCGGTTCTTGGCGCAACAGTCTGGAGCCGCGAGACCGCTACGGTCGCAGGTTCGAATCGTGCCTCGGCCATGGATGTGGTTGGTGTCTTTAAGTAGTTCTAACTTCAGGGGGCTGATGACCTCAGATGTTAACTCCCATAGTGCTCAGAGCCATTTGGACTGGCCGGGCTACTGCAAGGAATACGTCAAGTGGGCCACTGGCCCCGAGCCGCATATTAACCCGTTTTTTCCACTAACACATCGTAGAGGGAGCTGCGCGAGTAGCAGACCGAAAGGAGCGTCACGCTGTGGTTTCGCCTGTCGCGTCACGTTCGACGCTGCCTCTGATGGGAGGGCCGCCACAGCGAGTGGGTGGTTAAAGAGGGCCAGCCAGAGTGGCCGTGAAGTTCTAGGCGCCACAGTCTGGAGCTGAGCGACCGCTACGGTCTCAGGTTCGTTCCTGCCTCGGGCATGGATGTGCATGTTGTCCTTAGCTTAGTTAGGTTTAAGTAGTTCTATGTTTAGGCTACTGCTGAACCCAGATGTTAAGTCCCATAGTGCTTAGAGCCATTTTGAACTGGCCGGGCTACTGCAAGGATTACGTCAAGTGGGCCACTGCCCCTGAGCCGCACTTTAACCCGTTTTTTCCACAAACCCATCGTGAAGGGAGCTGCACGAGTAGCAGACCGAAAGCAGTGTGATGCTGTGGTTTCGTCCGCTGCGTCATGTTCGACACTGGCTGTGCCGGGAGGGCTGCCACAGCGAGTGTGTGGGTATAGAGGTCCACCCGGAGTGGCTGTGTGATTCTAGGGGCTGCAGTCTGGAGCCGAGCTACCACTATGGTCGCAGGTTTGAATCCTGCCTCGGGCATGGATGTGCGTGATGTCCTTAGGTTAGTTAGGTTTAAGTAGTTCTAAGTTTAGGGGACTGATGACCTCAGATGTTAACTCCAATAGTGCTCAGACCCATTTGGACCGGCCAGGCTACTGCAAGGCATCTGTCAATTGGACCACTGGCCCTGAGCCGCACTTTAAACCGTGTTTTCCACTAACCCATCGTAGAAGGTGCTGCGTGAGTAGCAGACCGAAAGCAGCGTGTCACTGTGGTTTCGTCCGCCGCGTCACGCTCGACGCTGCCTATGCCGGAAGGGCCGCCTCAGCGAGTGAGTGGTTTAAGATGGTTGGCTGGAGTGGCCGTGCAGTTTTAGGCGCTACAGTTTGGAGCCGAGCGACCGCTACGGTCGTAGGTTCGGATCCTGCCTCGGGCATAGATGTGCGTGATGTCCTTAGGTTAGTTAGGTTTAAGTAGTTCTACGTTTAGGGGGCTGATGATCTCAGATGTGCTTAGAGCCATTTTGAACCGGCCGGGCTACTGCAAGGAATACGTCATGTGGGCCACTGGCCCTGAGCCGCACTTTAACCTGTTTTTTCCACTAACCCATCGTAAAGGGAGTTGCGCGAGTAGCAGACGTAAAGCAGCGTGAAGTTGTGGTTTCGTCCGCCGCGTCACGTTCGACGCTGCCTGTGCCGGGAGGGCCGCCACTGCGTGTGAGTGGTCAAACAGGGCCGGCTGTAGTAACCGTGCAGTTCCAGGCGCTACAGTCTGGAGCCGAGCGAACGCTACGGTCGCAGTTTCGAATCCTGCCTCGGGCACGGATGTGCGTGATGTCCTTAGGTTACTTAGGTTTAAGTAGTTTTAAATTGTAGGGGACTTATGACCTCAGAAGTTAAGTCGCACAGTGCTCAGAGTGTTTTTTCTTTTTTTTTTTTTTTTTTGGCTAAAGAAGCCCGTCCCATCTCAACGGCTTACACTGATAAAGGCTAAAAGATATCCTTGAAATGTTCGTAATAATTAATGAGTGAAAATTCATTTTGTTTATTAGACGGTTTCCTATCTAAGGTACGTAATTCTGGAGTCAGGGCGGTAGGAAAACTGTGACTCGCACATAAGTTTTACAACATGACAGTTAATCCAACAGACATGGTTTTTACCAATGAAGAACATGAGCATTTGAATAATGTGCTTAAGCAGAACCGGTGGACCAAGATCCGAGAGCAGAACATCAACTCTTTGATGGCATAAGTATAAATACATTCCGCGTTGCCCAAGCGTCTCTGTTTTCCAAAACCCCTTGATTGTCTCCCATTGTGACGCAGAAGATTGAAATTTGGCTCAAAGGTGCCTATAACCTTCCTACATAACCAAACTTCACCACAATTCTGCCTAAGGTCACTAAGGACGTGTCACACGATAAGAAGGTCGTTACACTCCTTCTTAGAGCCATTTCACCCCTTCTTTCGACGCCTCTGCGACAAAGGTCAGAACTGCGAAGTCCGTCGTTGAAATATGTGGCAGCGGAAAAAATTTCTGACACACCTCTGCTCAGTATCGCCACGAATAGGGCTCTGTGGGCGCCATGAAGGACGTCAATGAAACCACTCCTTCCCTCAGGGTATTCATCCCGACACTTTCCGCAGTCAAACACCATGGTTGAAAGTGCGACAGGGAACAGGAAGGCGTTCTCGACAGCCTTTGACGCTGCTGAAACTCTCCGGACGAGTCAACCTTTCTATCAAGACATCGCGGGCTTGCAATCCCATTGGACGTTATCGCACTCCTTTGGAGAGCAGTACGACCCAAATTTTTGCTCTGATGTATAAGGTGCAACCATTACCGACCATTCAAAAGCATTCGACGTAATCTGTATGTGATCTGAAGCAGCAAAGAACGTTTACGGTTCTCCAATCCTCCAATTGCATGATCACGGTTGGGTGTAGAGAAGGGTGGAGGTGCGGTCGTGGTGGAAGGGGGGGGGGGGGGGGCGCCATTCACAGATGTCTGAACAGAAGGGCAAGGGTCCTTCTCAGACCCCCCCCCCCTCAAGTTCGGCATCACCCTCGGTGCCACCCACTAAATTTTTTTGGACGCTTTAAAACTGTTCCCATACAGAGACACGCCAAGCGTGACAGGCATCCCTTGCGACACTCCTCATATCTTGTGGGCAGCTAGTAGGTGCTAGTTCAGCAACATAGTGCCAAACAGCTCACGGATGTCGAAATTGTTCCTGTCATATTGCCTCTTAGAAATCGATGACATGCTGGCTCTGTTAAAGTACATTTTTAAAGTGCTCAACAAAGATGCATGGGTCGCACAAAGGGTGTTGCCGAACTGTAGGGGGTCTTAAAAGGATTTCGTTGCATGGTCTTGAACTCTCCCTAGTCGTGGACGCTACGTACCAAACCAAAACGGCTGTCGCGTTTCGCTGCAAAGGGACCCGATTACCTTCAGTGGGCTTGCTGGCGAACGATGTCCTTAGAGAAGGACTGAATCATCCGGAGGGTGTCGGCACTCTTAAAGGTAGTCAAGAACATCTTCCTGTTGCTTTCATACTGTGAACTGTCGTTTTCAACGCTAAAATGTGTAGGAATCAATGCTCCAAAGAAGGGGTCGTTTCATTAGCACCCTTTATGCTATCCTCTGACGTCTTTTAGTGTCAATTCTGAGTGGCTGTGTCACTGAAATGTTTTCCTCAGATATCCGTAAGAAAACCGCGTAATTTCAACGATGGAATTCGCTGTTCTGGCTTCTACTGCAGAGGCGTAAAAACAAGGGTTGAAATGTGGGTAAGAAAGGATGTGACGACCTTCCCACCTTGTGACGCGTACACAGGATCCACGCGTAGAATTGTAGAGAAATTTGGTGCCAATGTGACCTCATTAATGCACTTACACCTCACACGAACTTCTGAGCTCTGGCGTTTTCTCCACATGAGTGGACTGCTTGCCGTTTGAGGCGTCGCCCAGACCGAGGCTTATGCCATAGGGCGCCGCGCTTTATCCACCACTACAGAGGGAGGTCAAAGGCACGTTTTAGCCGAAATTGGAACTTCTGTGTCGGGCAGACGATTACGTGATTTCGAAAAGGTGATCCGTCAATTGTGATGCGGCGTATAGCATGCGAGAAGCTAAAATAACGACATTCCAAGAGGCAGTGTGACGAAGCAAGCTGCGATATTTTTACTTCCCCTCTTGTTTTGCCATCCGCCTCCTTAAATACATTTTTTTCATTTATGATTAATTACCACTAACAGATGTGAGTGTAATATGCATTTTCATAAAAGAGAACGGGTAGCCCTGAGCTTTAAAGAATATAGCACCAGGTCTAATTTTGAGCTTAGTTTTGTGTATGTCATCAATTTCCTAATTTATTTTGACTATTCCTAGTTAAAATCTTTTGTTATGAGGTGAAATCAGTAATTTTTAAGTAACTTAAATTTTATTGTCGACTTATAAACAAAAATAAATTCTGTACTAATTTTAAATATTAGGAAGACGAAACATTTGCGTTCTTCACGTATTAATTTTGCTCTATTCGAAAACATGTTAGCAAAGCCAGCCCTTAATTAATTCCAAAGTAATTACCACTTTTGTCAAAAGTATTGTCTTCGTAACTATATATATGTTAATTTCATCTTCGTGGTAGAAAAACTGTTAAAAAGAACCAGCTATTGGATGTATTTAGTTAATTTAATGTGTTATGTTTTAATTGTAATTTCTGTAAATTAAACAATTCATAGTTTCAGTACCTATTATTGATATGATATACAAAGGCCCGATTTTTGGTCCCGAGACAGTTAGTCCACGGCCGATTTTCAGACGAGGAATCTGTGCTGCTTAGAACAACAACAATGCATCAGCTTAACCATGAAATAAGTGTAACACAAATAGGTCATGTGTTAGAACAATGATAGTGTCTGTTCAATACGTACCGTATTATTCTCCAAGAACTGTGAACTGTGTGGTTAGGTTTTTACTGCTCATAGATATTCAGCAGTAAACGATTGTAGCAGTATGCTGATGTTTGCCTGCAAACTATTAATGAGGCTTATCAAAATCTGCCAATAGCTAACTGGCCATATAACTGTGTAATATTGGGCGGTTGTGAACAGTGAAAGTAAAGAACTATGAAACGCAACTGTACAACTGTCCGCTACATCATTTACAGTAATCAGTGTTGAACTTTCATCTCCCATTTCTCAGCCAGTATAACAACGCCGTGCGACGACACTGAGAGCTATCAACGAAGAAATAAAGCAGGCGAACATTACAGATGGTGCCCCAGGTGAGGAATATTGTATGTGGGCACAATTAACCAGGACTCGCGAACTTTGAACAGTTAACTCAAGAACAGTTTACAATAAAGTGGTTTTAACGAAGGAAGTGCAACAGCCAATCAGAGCATGGGTTTCATGGCTACAATATGACAGCAGCCAATCAGTGAGTGGGTTCTATCGAAGCAGCCACTGAGTACAGGAGCAGCTAGTCAGCATGCAGGTGGACGCAGCAGACGGGGAGAAACAACCTACTTCACTGAGAAAATTACAACTTGCAGCAGCCGTGCAGACGACAAATCGAGATGACAACTGCAGCAACCATAGCAGAAGCAGGAGAAGGGTGAATAAGAATAAGGTAATGCATAGCAAAAGCTGTTTAATATTACATGATACATAATGAGTGGCCTTAACGAACAAGACAGTATGATGGGAGATAATGGACAACAGGGGATTGGTTCTGTAGACGATAGTGGTTATAAATCAGACATGAATGTAACTTTAAATGGTGGGGACGAAAGTCCTATTGTAAATGAGATGACAAAAGCGCCATCTACATGTATGGTGATGTAAGCGAAATGGATGAAAACAGTACTGAAGTGGATGAAATCATTAAGGTTAAGGGGGAAGAATCTAGTAGCGAAAGCCAGCAAGGGCAACATTTTATGGCAGACAGAAAAATGGACCCGATGTTAAGGCAAATTATGAGTAGTATGTTTACGAAAGAAGACATTAGTAGCACAAAGAAGACATTAACAGGATAGAAAAGAAAAGTGATAACATTAGAACTGACATGGTTAGCTTAAAGGCTGAACTGAAGAAAGAAATTAAATATGAGATTAAGGTAGTCAACTCTAATCTTACAGAATTAAATAAGAGAGTTGAGGCGCTAGTTAAAGATCATGATGAGAAGATAAAGAAAGTAGAGCAAAATACTAATGAGAAATTAACATCAATGAGCAGTAAATGTGTAGAAGAGAGGAAGAAACTTCGTGATGACTATAGTAGGAGGGTGGAGGTTTCTGAACATCAGTGTAAAGATGAAGTCAAAAGAGCCAGGAAATTTTGTGCTGAAAATGGGGTTAAACTTGAGAACCAAATCGATGAGATAAAAATGATTTTGAAACGGAGGTAGAAACCAAGTGTGCAGTAGTGGTAGAGGAAAATCTGGGGAAAGTAAATAAAAATGTAGATTCAAAATTGGCTGAAATAGAAGAAAAGATGGAAGAGGTACAAAGTCTAAAGAATAGAGTATGTAGTGTCCCATACAGTCCTTCGTTTGTTAGTCTTAAGAAATTTAATAATTTTGAACCAAAAGGGGGAGTGCATCCATTGAATTTCATTAGAGAATTTAATGATTTGTCTGAAAGATGGAATGACAAAGAGAAAATGTCATTTGTGATAGGTTTTTTGAAAGGGGATGCTTATGGATGGGCAGCTCAGGTAGCTGATAGCTGTACTTCGTGGAAAAGCTTTGAGAAAGCATTTTTAGATGAATATTGCTCCAAATAGAAGCAGAAGAGAATTTTGAGCGAATTTTGAGGAGGAGAGAGGTTTGATTTTAGGAAGGGTACTGTGAGAGGTTTCTATCAGCTTTGGATAAACAAACTGAAATATTTGGACAAAGAGCTAGGTAGCGAATCAGTAATTTTTGGTTTAGAAACTAAGTTGCCTCAGAAAGTTAGAGAACTGCTTGTACCTGCCCATAGGGGCAATATTAGTGAATTCTTGAATTATGTTGATAGAGTGGACAGGGTGAAGCTGTCAGTGGAAGATCGGAAGAGAAATTTTGATGACAATAATCAATCTGGGAGAGAGCTTCACGTCAATAGGACGAACAGAACTAATTATAGTAGAAATTCAAGGAATGCTTGGGTGGAGGATTGCCAGAATTGGCACAGAAATGGTAGGAGAGATTCAAGTAACAGAAATGGAGGATATGATTTTAATTCTGGATTAAACGATTTAAACTAGATCATGCTCTAGTTTTTGGTCGCACTAGAGCAGGTAGTGATGAAGAGCCACTTGTTAATAAATGTGTTGTAATCACAGGTAAGGAAAATGTACATGATAGTAGTAAGGTACTAATCCTATGAGATGTTGGATGATGGTGTGGGTAGCAATGTTTATCCCATAAAAGGAGAGGAGGAACGTACTATAATGTGCATTGAACCAGAAGTAAGACCTACAAGCAAATAGGGAGTTCAACATTATGTGTTGGATTCGTTATATGGCGATAATGGTTACCTCAGCTGTCTGTCTCATTTTTTGTGTTTTCCGAGGCAGTCCAACTCTTCTCCTATCCTATCTATAGTCTATAAGTGAGTCAGAAAACTTCTATCTTCGACTTTCATGTGATTTCGTACAGCAGGATACTTTAGTACAAGAATATTTTAGAAAAGGTTTCTCCAATGTGATACAAATTATGTTATACTAGTGATAAGTAATAGAATTGTAAGAGGATGGAAGAAAAGGTAAAAAACAACAGTGTTATTTGGTAAAAATCTATGAGATACTGTGTTTATTCTGGTTTATTGGAATATGATGAAAGCAAGTTGGTATCATGGTTAAAGAATTCCTGTCAAACAAAGAGGTAAAATAAACTGAAAATGAAAGGTGTCATCATATGTGGAGGAGAAGGTGTAGATTATCTGAAAACTGTAATTAACATCTGAAGTAATCAGCTCATAGGTGTGGGAGCAGAGGCAATATGCAGTAAAAACCATCTTGAATACTAGGTCTTAACATTAATTGTAGTATAATACAAGTGTTTGTGTTCAGTGCAATCAGTATATTGGGATAACTATCTACCTATAGAAGTTTGTCATGGTACAGCCTCTTCTAACATTAAGGAAATAGAACTTTGAACATAGTTGACTGGAGTAATGTATGTGGAAAGAATAGGCAAAATTTGTATTTATATCGCCCTTCAGGCTAGAATCTCAACCAGTTTGATGGAATACAGTGAAATAACAGTTGTTGTAAGTGATAATCTTGTCTGATCAGTAATGAGTTGAGTTTGCCTTAGCATAAGGATCTGTTACTGTGGAGTGTTTTTCAGTAGAATCAATTTTGCACTGGATAAACAAAGCAGGTGTTTGTTTATGAGATAATGAAGCAATAATGAAATAAAAAAGTGAATAATGTTAGGGTCTTAAGGATTAGGGAGCCTGTCTCTGCAATAGGGATATTTTTTGACAATGCACTCCATTGGCTAACAAGATAAGAAATGTAAGTAAAGTAATGGAGCTGACAGACATGATTAATGAAAAAGATAACTGTATAAAAACAAATGTGGTGTAACTATATTGATGATCTACTTTTGAACTAGGCAACATTGGGCATTGTCTATATCGTGTAATTCATAACACTGCAGCTGGGAATGAGAGTTTAACAGAAAGATCAATATTTTAGTGAGGTTCCAGTCATATACTGCTCCGTTATTGCATCTATAGGTTATCTGAAAACTTCTATTTGTATTCTGAGGAATTATGAGCTTAAAGTGGTAATACTGGAATGAAGAAAAGTAATTTTGTTGATTAACTGTAATGCTAGACTGGTGTGAATATTTCTGACAAGTCAACTATTTGATAACATTTTGTGATACTTTAATTTTCTGGTTGAATGAGAGTCGCACTCAGAGTTGAGTAAAGAAGTGAGGCAATGATTTGGTAGAACTTCCATCCCCTTAATTTCGATTTGAATAGTAATTAAGTTATGTGATGGTGACTCTATTCTATTTTCATAACGTAATGAGTAGTAAATCTATTCTATTGCACATCTTGAGTTTTTGCTATTTTGAAAATGGGAAAGACACTGAAACCTTTGAAATTTAACCTGTTTCAGACATTTATGACTTAGAGCAATGTGTTGTAGTGTAATGTGCACTTGATTTTAAGTTGTTGCTAGTCCCCACCTTTTGTACTATAGTAAATTTTAGTGCTAATTATTGTGATGTTATGAGGGCTATGTAATGTATTTATTTATGAAGTAATGACAATTATTTGTCATTAGTGTTAAACATTTTTTTCCTTACATTTAGAGGTAAAAGTAGGGTATTTTGTCTAATTTTTTCATGTACTGTGGCAGAGGAGAACAAATTCCAAGGAAACTGATAGCAGTGCATTTCCTTACTAACTGCCACTTGGACCTGTTGAAGGCCTGGACAGCTTGGTGAGAAAATGTGTAAAAGCTCATTAAAAGTGTAAAGTGCTAGTGAAAAATATTAAACATTGAGCAAGTGAAATTTTCTGTCTAAAAAGTGAACTGCAATGTGCAGTGTAATTTAACATTTTGCAACCCATGACGATTTATATTTTTTTTTAGCAAGACAGGACTTGTATAAAGTGATATGTATTTTTGAATGTAATCCTTGTTGACCCAAAAAGGATATCACTTATGATGAAGATGCCTAAATTTTATTAAAAGTATAACTTCAGATATTTTGTGATATTGTACAATACACTGTATGTAAATATTTTGTATAAGGATTTTCATACAGCCAGTTCATATAAGTATTAATTTGAAAAAAAAAACGTATGTTGTGTAGTTTTGATAAGATTTCGTATGTAATATTTTTTTGTGTGTAGATTGTTAAACCCAATTTATGGGGTCACTTGTGGTCATTGAATTGCCGAATTAGCTATTTGCAATGAGGGAGTGATGTGACAAACTACACTGTGATAATTTTTCCTTCCCCTCTTGTTTTGCCATCTGCCTCCACAAATTCATTTTCTCATTTCTGACTAATTATCATTAACATACGTGAGTGTAATCTGCATTTTCATGAAAGAGAAAGGTTGGCTCTCAGTTTTAAAGAATATAGCACCAGGTCTAATTTTGTGCTTAATTTTGTGTATGTCAACAATTTCCCATTTTATTTTGACTGTTCCTAGTTAATATCTTTTGTTATAGGGTGAAATCAGTAATTCTTCCGTAACTTAAATTTTATTGTGAAATTATAAACAAATATAAATTCTGTACTAACTATAAACATTTTGAAAACGAAACCATCGCATTCTTTAGGTAATTATTTGACTCTATACGAAAAGATGTTTGCAGGGTCAGCCCTTAATTAATTCCAAAGTATACCAGTTTTGTTAAAAGTATTGCCTGCATAACTATATCTGTTAATTTCATCTTTGTGGTAGAAGAGACTGTTAAAAAGAACCAATTTTTAGAAGTATTCAGTTAATTTAATGAGTTATATTTTAATTGTAATTTCTGTAAATTAAATATCAAACAATGCATATTTTGAGTACGTATTATTATTAAGATATATAAAGGCCCGATTTTTGGTCCCGAGACAGAGTCCACGGCCGATTTTCAGACGAGGAATCTGTGCTGCTTAGAACAACAACAATGCATCAGCTTAACCATGAAATAAGTGTAACACAAATAGGCCATGTGTTAGAACAATGATAATGTCTGTTCAATACGTACCGTATTATTCTGCAAGAACTGTGAACTGTGTGGATAGGTTTTTACTTCTCATAGCTATTCAGCAGTAAACGATCGTAGCAGTATGCTGATGTTTGCCTGCAAACTATTAATGAGGCTTATCAAAATTTGCCAATAGTTAACTGGCCATATAACTGTGTAATATTGGGCTGTTGTGAACAGTGAAAGTAAAGAACTGTGAAACGCAACTGTGCAACTGTTGGCTAGATCATTTACAGTAGTCAGTGTTGAACTTCTACCCCCATTTTTCAGCCAGTATGTCAACGCAGTACGTCGACACCGAGGACTATCAACGAAGAAATAAAACAGGCGAACGTCACAACAGGTGAGTAATAAAAACTAAAGAAGCCACTGATCCCGTAAAGACCGTAGCAGGTGTTAATCAGAGCTTAAAGTAATAAGAGAAATTAATGCAAAGTTGGATTTTATGCTGCAGTCGTAGTTACCGCAGATAAAGAAACACTCTCGTAGTAATCAACGAAATGTCATGTAAGCAAACTACGTATTTCTTTCATGAGAACGGAATTAAGAAAATGAAAAAGATCCTGACAAATAAATTCCAAATCACGTTATAGTCTAAATTAGAGGGAGCACAGTTTTTGTTTGCTCTGAGTGAAAAATTTAAACATGAGTATGTAATGAGAAACATCTGAAGCAAAACTGCAAATATTAGTACAACACACACAGAGAGTGAGTCCATGAGGGTTGTTTGCAGTGGTAAGCTAGCAGTTAATGGGCTGTTGAATAAAGCTTTACTCCATAAGTCGAAGCCAGGTTACAGGTTCCAGCACACTTTTAATGTCAGCAATAGTGCTTGGTTTGTGAACGAAGTGAGAGACATAATAATTCCAGATGACACCGTCGTGGTCTCCTTAGACATTCTGAACCTCTACAACAATACACCTATCTCAAAACTTTAGAAATTAGTAAAAACAACCTGATAAAAAAAACATGACAGTTAGCACGGCTAAAATTTCTGAACTTTTAGATACGCTGGAGTTGACGTTTACTTTCAACTGTTTTGTCGTCAAGGACAGAGTTTCTATGCAAAACGAAGGTTTAGCAATCGGCAGCTGCTTATCAGGCATACTGACAGAAGTTTTTGTGAGGCTAGAGAATAAATTATTTAGCTCTTTTTCAGACGTTAAACAGAGGTTGATGTATTGCAATTGGTACGTCGACGACTCCATTGTGTGATTCAAAGGGAGGAGAAATGTACTCATGGAAATATTAAACGCCTTGTGCAAAAAACATGATTCACTTACGAGCTAAAAAGGAATGGAGCAATTAAAGTTTTGGATTCAGATGTCGAAAGGGATGAGGGAATTTTTGAAATAGTTTTTAAAGGTGCTGAGGAAGGTAGAATGAGACAGTTGATACATCGCTTTTCAGTCAGAGTATATTTGCATTTTTGTCCTGTGATAAGAACATTTTTCCGCTGAAAAGAATTTCATGGATCAGCAAAATTCTGATAGTTTACTTACGTGAAATTCAAATGACGCAAAACAAATTTTACACCCCAGACAAGATTTTACGTGAACAAAAGTTTTGTATGTACTTCAGTACTACAACATGGGATTCCCAGAACCCTTCTGATCACGAAGGAGACATTTTATAGCATATCTCTCTGTGCTACATCAGTTTAAAGCTACGTTTTCGCCCCACACCGGATGTTATGTGTGTATTTTACGTGTACTAGAAGGGTAACTTTGAAGCTTTGTATCTATGAAATGGATAAAGATATCAAGAAAATTTTTAGGTATTTTGCTAGCAAATCTTAGGAATATATCTTAAAGATTTCAGGCATTTGGTGTGCAGAGCCGTCATAGAATCCACGGCTCGGTTTTGGTCCGCTGGTGACGGCCAAAATTTATACATGGCTGCAGCAGCTATCGAGAAAGAAATCTTCTTGTAGAAATAGTAAACAGCCAATCAGTTGCAAATTGGAAGGTCTATTAAAACCCCTTTACCATGGTTTCAACGTTTGTTAACAAGTCTTCCTCAGAAGGAAAATATGGACAACGGGATTTGATATTGTGGCTATATTTTAACGTACCTCTGCTATGGTAAAGGGGTTTTAGTAAACCTTCCAATTTGCAACCGATTGGCTGTTTACTAATTGTACAAGAAGTCAGTAGAACCCCTTTTTTGGGGTTTCGGAGTAACCGACTATAAACTTCTGGTATATCCGTAAGTCCCATCAAGCTCACCGTAGATCACGTCAAATGCAAAAAAGAACTCGACGGTTTGCTCCATTTGCCTGACCAGTAGCAAGTGTTTACTATCCATACTTTGACCCTGTACTGTCGGATAGTGACACTAAGACGACCGAAAAGGGTATCCAAAACTCATAACCCTACCTCTCTGTCACCAATAGAACCTGAGGTATGAACCCGGAAAATCATGTGCGCAGTGTTTTGGAAAATATTAGGCAGCGCACGTTGTCGCATGTATACCTATTCCGAGGCACATAAAATTAAGTGTGCCGAGTGTAAAAGATATTTCATAGTCCAAACCAGGCGAAACTTTGAAGTCTGTCATAAATAGTATTGTGGGTGCAAAATAGGACTGTACTTGGGATAAAAATC
This sequence comes from Schistocerca serialis cubense, assembly GCF_023864345.2. Lineage (NCBI taxonomy): Eukaryota > Metazoa > Arthropoda > Insecta > Orthoptera > Acrididae > Schistocerca > Schistocerca serialis. Next base: position 436,550,180 of record NC_064645.1, on the reverse strand, counting down.
CGGAGTCATGAACTTCGTACAGTAGGAAAACAGATGAAATCACTGGACAAGTCTGCAAAGAGTTTCTATCTGACTATGGTCCAGTGGCTAAATATACCCAGCGAACTGTTGACTGAACAAAGTGATTTTGCCCACAGTAATTATTACGACATTTTCAAGGACATGTTTTAATATTAATCAACGTACCGCGTTAGTATGGAGCGGGATGCATTTATGCAGCTCCTTCTATGATAGTTCAATGGAAAAGAGCAGAGGACATATTTTAAAAGTTTTTTAAGTTTTCCGTTTCATAAAATATGTTTATCAATGTAGGGAATCCTCAGTAATGTTTTATGTTTATCCATTGGTATATGTAGAGGTCACGCAATAACACTACCGGCTTTTAACATCAATAAAATTTCTTTTAAATTTTTGTATAAAGTGACTGCATACAAGTTTGGCTTTAGTATACGGCAGTGAAACTGGTAGTGTTTGTGTGTAGAAGCGGTAACAGTATCAACCGTGTATACTAGTTTTATTTAACTGGAACCGGTTTCAGTGGTTCGCCATCTTCACGCCCTTCATGCAACATAGGGCGATTAATGTTTTAGTGGGCATCATCACCTTATCTCTACAAAAGAAGCAGAAACCATAGGCGTCCGCAGAACTTATCGTTTATGGTGCATTTGGTTACAGCACATCAACTCAACCAGCATACTGAAAATAAGTGTATTTTCCAAAAACCTTGATGGCTGCTTTTAAAATTTCCGTCTCTAATGACGCAATAACTGTTTCCTTAAGCTTTCACCAGGGACCAGTTATGTTCGAATACCCTTTTGTGTTTAATCTCCTCACAACTGTAAATGTGATCTGTAGACATCTTGTAACTGTCAGCTAAGAGCTCAGAAAACGCCTAAATGATCGCACGACTGAAACTCATTGCTCGAGCAACATCCCTGACTTTCTGCTATTTACGTTCAAAAAATATTCAAATGTGTGTGAAATCTTATGGGACTTAACTGCTAAAGTCATCAGTCCCTAAGCTTACACACTACTTAACCTAAATTATCCTAAGGACAAACACTCACACCCATGCCCGAGGGAGGACTCGAACCTCCGCCGGGATCAGTGCTATTTATGCCTAGATCTCTCTAACGGAAGTGAGTTGCCCAGTCATCAACCGGAGTTTCTGAATCGGGTGATTCAGTTTACTTTTCTCTGTCAATTGAAAAGCGAGACATCTGAACACCTTCATTGTTAAACCAAATAATCTGCCATCAAAATACGCCGACCAGCCAGAACATTAAGACCACCTGCCTAATAGTCGGTATCTCGACCTTTGGCACGGATAACAGCGATGTCGCGTCGTAGCATGGAAGCAATGGGGCCTTGGTAGGTCGCTGGAGACACTTGGTACAACATCTGGACATACAAGTCACCTAATTCCCGTAAATTCCATTGACAGCACGATGAGCTCTGACGCCAGGTTGACTCACATCCCAGATGTGTTCGATCAGAATCAGATCTGGCGAGTTGGGGTGGCCAGCATATCAATCAGAACTCGTCACTATGTTCCTCGAAGCACTTCATCACACTGCTGGACTTGTGACATGGCGCATTATCTTGCTGAAAAATGCCGCTGCCTTCGGGAAACATGATCGTTATGAAGGGGTGTACGTGGCCTGCAACCTGTGCTCGATAATCCTTGGTCGTCACGGTGCCTTGCACGAGCTCGAATGGATCCATGGATACCCATGTGAATGTTCTCCAAAGCACAATGGAGACGCCGCCAGCTTGTCTCCGTCCCGCAGTACACGTGTCAAGGAGCTGTTCCTCTGGAAGACGACAGATTCGCGCCATACCATCGGCAAGTTGAAGAAGATATCGGGAGTCATCAGAATGTGCAGCGCTCTAGCACTGCGCCAACGTCCAGTGCCGTTGGTTACGTGCTCATTTCAGCTGTAGTTGCCGATGTTGTGTTGTTATCATTGGCACATGTACAAAAAAAAAAAAGATTCAAATGGCTCTGAGCACTATGGTGCTTAACATCTGAGGTCATCAGTCCCCTAGAACTTAGAACTACTTAAACCTAACTACCCTAAGGACATCACACACACCCATGCCCGAGGCAGGATTCGAACCTGCGGCCGTAGCGGTCGCACGGTTCCAGACTGTAGCGCCTAGAACCGCTTGGCCACCCCGGCCGGCTGGCACATGTACAGATCGTCGGCCGCGGACGCCCATCGTTAGGAGTGTTCGTTGCAGTGTGTGTTCAGACACACTCGTACTCCGTCCAGCATTAAAGTCTGATGTCAGTTACGCCACAGTTCGCCACATGTCCTGTTTTACGAGTCTACCCAGCATACAACGTCCGATATCTGTAGTGAGCGGTGGTTTCGCCACGTGTTGAAGACACTCACCACAACACTCCTCGAACACCCGACAAGTCGTGCAGTTGCCGAAATGCTCGTGCCGAGCCTCCAGGACATCACAATCTTCTCTCGGTCAAACTATGATCGCGCGCCTTCCCCATTCTGCACACGGACAGCACGCTCATTGATACTAAATGCACCATGTGTATTCGCCAGGTGACGCTGCTGTCGCCTGGACGAGCTTGTAATATCTCTTTATATTCGATGAATTATTCTGATACAATTCTACCCTTGAATGACGTTTACTAATTTTCTATCTTCATACTCGCAGAATCCATGCGCAAAGTAGTTTCATACAATAGCTAAGCCATGAGAGCATAATTATTCTTTGTAGCACTCTCTCTGGTGGTTGTTAGAAAAAAGCTTCCGAGATTGTCTTCGTGGCGATTAGCCTGAGCATTGTTTGAAGAATTGTAATCTGAATATTGAGATTTATGACAAAAGATAACTGATACGAAATTGTACGATTAAACGGGAAATATATATATATATTGCTCCTTCATACAAAAGGTGCGTAACAATTTACATTATTTGACATTTGAGAATTAATGATATTCATCGATATATTGCGTAGTTGTTAATCAGACGGGAACTTCCGAAAGACTGGATACGAACCTGCATTTAATAGTCCAAGAGCTCCATTACTTCTTCGGAAGGTTTAACTTCATCAAAGCCAAATATCCGGTTGATCTGAGGTTTCCCGACTGATTGTACAACTCTGCCAAAAATACGAGGCATTTTATTTGTACAGATTAGCAGACCGCCGCAAAGCACGAGCCTACAGAGAACAAGAATCATCGCCTGATTTCATTCTAACAAGTAAAATTTCTGAATCATTTTGAGTGACTGAGTTATGACTGTGTTTCCTATTATGAATGATTGATTTCTCGAACGAATTGAGAACTACATAACTACATAATTACGTAGATAGGAGGAAAAATTACAGTGGCGACCGTGACAGGACTCGAACCTGTATACCCCGGTACATGTAAAACCTACAGCTTAGGTATTCCCGTAACTTACTGTCTTAACATGTTACCCATACTCTCTATAGTAAAATTCTATTAATTCAAAATATTCCTCTTTTGAATAAACAACCCAACAATTTTTTTCTGTTAGCTCGCAAAGTGTATTATCATTAACTTTGCTCGCTGCGAGGGGCAATTAGCTTATATTGATAGTGCTGGGCCGGTCGGTGTGGCCGAGCGGTTCTAAGCGCTTCCGTCTGGAACGCGCGACCGCTACGGTCGCAGGTTCGAATCCTACCCCAGGAATGGATGTGTGTGATGTCCTTAGGTTAGTTAGGTTTAAGTAGTTCTAAGTTCTAGTGGACTGAAGACCTCAGATGTCAAGTCCCATAGTGCTCAGAGCCATTTGAACTATTTGATTTTGATAGTGTTGGTCGTAATGTTGTGGATGATAAGCGTATGTCCTCAGGCGATTTCCAATACCAGATACAACCATTTGTCCACATTATCCTATTTCTTTCAGCAGCATTCCATTTAAGTTAACGGGTTTTGCTCATCAGGATAGTTCGTTCTCCTATACCGAACACTGAACCTGAGAATCGTAAAGTTTTAAAACCATCGCTTTGCTGGACTCTGGCTGAGCCGTATACTTGCGGTTGGTCACTAGCAGTTAGTCCCCCCGTTTCCTGTATCGTTAATAACAAGCACCAGCACTTTCGAAATAAATATGTTTCTACAGCCAGGCTGACTGCCCATACCTCTTCTTGACAAGTGAAGGTACTTATTTAGCCTAGCTGTAAATGCAAAATTACTCTAATATTTGGTATTAAAATGTAAGGCTCTGAGCCCAGAAGATATGAATAAGGCTGTTAACGCTGACGTCAGATTCCCTTAACACATTCGGCGGTGCCCAAGAAGTGATGGCCGGTTACCAGCAGGCGAAGTAGTCAGGAGATCAGGTATCGTAAGCAGTGGAGCACACTGCATGATACCTGTCGAAACTGTAGACGGAAAGGCAATTAAATACAAGCAGTCGTCTAAAAAAAGGTTACACATTAATAAGTTTATTTACAATACAGAGGGGTCCAAAAAATGTATCCACTGCTTAAAAGTCCATAACTTGCAAACTAATTGACGGAGTTGTCTCATTTTTGGTGAAAGTGTAGCTTAAAGTCCAACTTAAAGATATCACTGTAGGTGTTCAAAATGGTCACCATTAACATCCACACAAAAACGATGCCGCCAACTGCAGCACGAACTACTGACTGCAACGAGTTCAGTTGGATCTTTATACATGAATGTATGATGTATTCTCGAAGCTCATCCAATATGCGTGGCTTTTGTCGATAAACGACGTCCTTTAGTGTTCCCCACAGGTAAAAGGAGTTAGGTCTGGGGAACGTGGTGGATACTCCACAACACCTCTACAGCTTATCCATCTTCCTGGTAGATTTTCGTCGAGATACGTCCTAACACAATTTTGGTAGTGGGCTGGAGCACCATCTTGTTGAAAGTAAATTCTTCCGTCTCCATACAAGTCTCGGATGACAGGTAAAATGGATGTCTGAAGCTTCTGAAAGTACACCTCACCGGTAACTGTGCCGTCGAAGAAGAATGGCCCAATCAAGCACCGGTAAGACAACCTCCACCACGCATTTACTCCTGGCAAATTCACGGCTTTGTCTACATGGACGTTCGGATTTTCGGCGGCCCAGTAGATGCAATTGTGGCGATTTACTGTACCACTGAGTTTGAACTGTGCATCAGACCACACACTCATCTCTGCACACTTTTCATCGTTGCGCACCATGTTAGTAAACCACTCGCAGTACTCCATTCTACGATCTGAGTCGTCATCGTTAATTTCGCGTAGCATTCGTGGGATGTAGCACTTCCCCTTTGCTGTCTTCAAAATTCGCCGAACACTTGAGCGATTCACTCCAGTTTCATGTGTACATCTTTATCACAGCATTCGGCTTCAAATTTGTCTCGAATGCGACGAATCGTTAAACTTGTAGGTGGCTCTGTTTGATACTCATTTCGTCATTGCCGTTGAACCTCATTAATGTTTTCGTACTTAAAATACCACTTCAAAACTGACTTCCTTTCGTCGAATGTAAGCCTTGCACCACCCATGTTTACTCGAGTAACTAGGTGCAATTAAGAACAAAACACTGGCTATCTGGCGACTGTCTTCTGACAAAACAACACAATACAATGCTTGTGTGGCGTTTACCGGAACTACAAACTATTACACTACTAAACATGAGACAACTCCGTCAATTTCTTTGCCAGTTATGGACTTTTAAACAGTGGATACATTTTTTGGACCCCTCTGTACATACACGCAATTATTCAGCTATACATATCTCTGAATGATGTAGGTTCTTCTGTGGTGATGAGTTGTATACAGATGACAGTAATGTTCTTGACTGTTTAAAATACTCTTGAATGCTGATACTCTTACATAAGGCTCTGAATGTTAACAACACTGACTTCGATGTATTGTTCTTCGTTGCAGCCTTCCACGCTAATGTTAAAAGGTCTATAGATGCAATCGATTTGGACCAAGCTCTGAACTGCGACTGCTTAAAAAGACGCGCCGTCCACTCAGAGTCCCGTGCACTGAGGTCATGTCGACAACGCATCCCTTTGCGACGTGTAAGCGCGCCGCCACCCGACAGAAAACAACCAGCGATAGACAGCGAACTTGGCCCGCCGGCGCGCTGGCGGGAGGTTCAAAAGTGCCGCCTCTCTCGTTGCCATGAGCGGCGCGCCGCGATGCGACGGAGATGTTCTCGATACCACAAGAGCATCATGCTGTCAGCCGGGGAACCTAGAAGATAACTATAGAGAAATTCAGTATATAGTAATTAGATGCCAAGTCTTTACGAGTATGAATTTTCGAAGTACGTAAAGACGCAATACTCATATTTCAGTGGCCTGTTACGAACGTATCTCTTGTCGAGAAACGCCTTCAGATACCCAAAGAGCTACTGCCCAATTTAGCTATTTGTCCAGTATATAAGAGTATATTCGTGACATTAATGATGTATGAAGTGCCCAGCATGGCTTCACTAGATTGAGACCTGACTGATAGTCTTGGTCCCAGGTCATGGACTGGATTTTACAGCAGTTCTTCTTTTACTGACGAACCAAAACGACAAAGTGCTCAACAGCAGTGATGGTTCACGTTTGGACTGTAATAGAGCAGCAACCTGCGTTTCATGCGTTTGACAAGTTCCCGGAGGTATGTGGCACCAGATATCTATTATTTCCGTAAGTGATGGGCTGGTGGTTTGGGCGAGCTGAAGGAAGGAAGGAAGGAAGGAAGGAAGATTAGGGTTTAACGTCCTGTCCACGTAGAGGTCATTAGAGTCGAAGCAGACACTCAGAATGTTTCAAGAGTGGGGAAGGAAATCGGACATTCCAGCTTGAAGCGATTTAGGGAATAAGAGGCCTGTGCGTATGTTGGCAGCGCTATAGGCTGTGTTAATATCGCTGACAGCGGTCTGCGCCCTCAGCAAGAGATTCTGTGGTTGGACGGACCAGCAGTTAGCGAGTGGATAGGGAAGTGTATGGACATAATATTCTTAGTGGAGACACTGCGTTGGTAGCACATGCATTGTAAAGTGAGATGAAATGATGTGTTTATAAGAAAATACGCAAGGAAATGTATGAGGATGGCTGCATGGTTGATAATGTTTGGGCAGTGCAATTATTGACAACTATATAATTTTTGGAACTGGATGTCACATTAATGTAAAATTTTCTAAGTACAATGTTTGCTCTTCAACAAAATCTATCTTTCTGCTGGCCATATGCCTCCTAGTAGTTAGTCTATAGTAGTAGGAAACTTTTTATTTAGCTGGCTGTTGTTCCTACTTGCTGTAACCATCGTAGTTCATGTTATGAAGGTTTCGTGTGTGGTAAGTGACTTATGAAAAAGAATGGGGTTTCCACTATCGTAATTCGTGATTAAAATGAGTTTAGGCAATTAACAGAGTTGGAAGTAATTTCATATTTCTTTAATTTTATATTTTTTGGGATTGTATTATTGTTAGGATTTCTTGCAATTGAAGGTCATTCTTTTATATTAATTATTGGAAGTCATGTTCTCAATGTATAGCAGTCGAATTACGTTGGGCTTGTATATTGTGGGTAATAAATGAATAGGTTAAGTTTGAGTTGTCTTTGTCACGGAAAATTCTGTAGGTCAGTGTTTAGTAAAAAAATAATAATTAAAGAGCTGGTTTCAAGGGAAATCACGGAGAACCTAAATCTGGATGGCCGGACGCTGATTTGAAGCGTCGTTCTCTCTAATGCGAATCCAGTAAGCTAACCACTGCGTCATCTCGCTCGTCTGTGCGAGGAGATCTGGCGCCAAATAGCACCCAGATTTGTTCCATCAGGATCTTATGACGTGAATTTGATTGTCAGGCCGTCAATGCCCCTCAAACCACTGTAGCAATATTGTGGCCTTGCAACTTGGACAGTTATCTGGTTGGAAGAGGGCACCTCCATGACAGCAAGACGTCAAGTATGAAAGGATGCGCGTGGTCTGGAATAATGTTTACATAGTCTACAGCTGTGACGGTGCCTTTGATAACTACCACACGTCCTGTGGAAACGAAAATGTGTGTCCCCCATAGCATACTACTACTTACACTGCCTGCGTCTGTGCTGCAGTGCATGTATCAAGTAGCAGTTCACGTGAATGATGCTATCTGGACACGACCACATGATCCGTATGACCAGTTCCAATGATTCATGGTCTAATCTTATTATGCTAAGCCCATTTTAGTCGTAACTGACGATGTTTCCCGCTCGACATTGGGACACACAGAGAACGTCTTCTGTGGAGCCAGTCACCACTTCGTTCAGCAGACCTGCAGCTGCTGATGAAGTCGTATTGTTGGACCACTGCTGGTAGTAGATGCAACGGTGCCAGACAGCAACACTTCTGGCCTCAGATGTATCCGCTCAGCAACCAGACAGTGTGTTAGGTGACAGGTCGTCTATGTTAGGCTCAGGCCAGACCATCACCCATTGGGGATGTTTGAGGCGTAGCTCGGTAGAAGATGCCCACAGCTTGGTCGGTGTTGTTTCCACTGCCTCGGGTGTTAGCAGCTTGGGGCAGTGGTTTACCGGAGTGCTCTCATTGACACTTAATAAGCACCCAATGGCTCTGCACTTAAACTTATGGATTGACTTTTTTTCGGGTTCATAAACATTTTATTCTTCATCTGTTATTACTTTTATGTTGTAATTTCGTGTATTGATATGTTCCATGACCTTGGAGATTTCCTCCTCAATTTGGTCCTTGGGGACTTGACGTGTAAATAAAAATAATTAAAAAAAAATCTTATTCAGCCTGCAGTCTTCAACAGGAGGATGGCCCTTGGCACTGGAGTACTTCTACAGGGATGGAAGACGAGTCGCAGCTATGGCATGCGCCTCCATGACGACATTTGTTGACTGCTCCTTGGCCCCATAGGTTAGGTGTGCAGAAGGCCTCATTATGAGTGTCGCCCACAGTTTTTCATCAGTCTTGACCCGAACAGCAGCATTGCATCCTCCAGTGGCAAAGTCCTCCTGACTGGACTCGCTGTTCCATCAGAGTTCGAAGATGATGTCGATGAACAGAGTGTAAGGTGTCAGGCAAATCAAACACCTTCCATGAAAACCCTGACATGATAAGCAAATCCAGTAGTATGTCGCATAGCTCCGAATAAATCGTGACATTAAATTAACCAAAGTAATACGAGTAACGAGTGAGCAAATGGAATACCACAGACTAACACAAGAATGCCTAAATGCATGTCATACCTTCCCACCGTGAGACAGACGCAGTTCTGAGGGAAGAAACGAGAACAGAAGCCGAGAGCAGAACCGTGTTAAGCTAGAAGGCCCTACGATAAGGGACGGACACCCACGTTGCCAGTTAACCACCAGGACCACCCCCCCCCCCCCCCCCAGCCCATGTTAAAAGCTAGAGCCCTCCAGAAGAACAGTATAGATCTTACGATAACACACCAAAAAAATGGTTCAAATGGCTCAGAGCACTATGGGACTTAACTGCTAAGGTCATCAGTCCCCTAGAACTTAGAACTACTTAAACCTAACTAACCGAAGGACATCACCCACATCCATGCCCGAGGCAGGATTCGAACCTGCGACCATAGCGGCCACACGGTTCCAGACTGTAGCGCCTAGAACCGCATGGCCACCCCGGCCGGGGGGCCACACCAGACACAAGTTTTAGTGTGAGACTTTTTCGCGTCTCTGTTAGATTGCAAACTTTAAAAACATTGCCCCACCACGAAAAGTATAACGTTTCTCATTGGATAGACAGAATTTTTGTAGGCGGAGCTTAAGGTTAACATTGAGACCCTGATTGGTCAGATGGAAACACAGCCAGATAGTTTTTTTTTTTTTACCAACTTCAGTAAATTGTAGTAAGGAGAAGTTAGAAGAGAGTTGCTTCCAAGACGGCGAGCTGGATGGAGCTGCGCCGGCCGCCGCCCCCCTGACGAACACCGACAAGGTAATGAACGCGCACGATGCTGCATTTTTGAGTGCATAAGGCTTACTACAAAAAACTACCGCTTTCAGCGACACATAACGATGACTTTCACGCATACAAAGCCAGTAAACCACGAGATTCTGCACTCACAGCTCCATTCCATTATGGGACCTCCACAACAGCAACACACATTTGCAAAGCCAACAAGGAACGACGAACGAAGCTGTACATCAAATACTTGCCCACATCCATCTCGCTCAAGTACATCACCTTCGTGCAAAAATATTCACCAACCTCATGCTTAAACATTCATAGGATTGTGTGAATGTGTGAAATCAAATTATGTGATGTAGGAATTGTGCAAAAGAAATGTGTGAAAAACTAAATAAGTTAAGCACACCAGACAGCTAATAAACTACAAAATAACAGTCATTGACTATGGACTTAAGTAAAAAATAGACTATCGATAAAATTAAGTCATTAGTTCTGAAATGGACAGTATATAAAGAACAAAAGTAAGGCATAATAAACACTAAAACTATATGCCACTTATTTTCTCCTCATAAAAATAAAAGAATAACTATATTCTACTTATTTTCTCCTTATAAAAACAAAGAATAAAAAATTATCTTGTTGGATGTTTTCCCTTTTTTTAAACATTTGTACCATTTGTTAGGATAATATCTCAATACTTGTGTATGTATATTTCTTTGTCAAAGCAGTTCTTGGAAATAATTCTTGTTTGTTAGTGTAACAATGTTGAAATGAGTGTCTAGAAACAAAAACATTTTACTTCAACATGATATTTAGAAAATGTGTTAGGAATAGATTTTACTTAATTACAACATTTATAAAAAAATATTTCTAAGAAAATCGATGTGAAAGACTCCTCACTTTCGATAACAAACTTCTTAAAAAACAAACTTCACACTTAAATAAAGAAAGAAATTAATTAAAAAATAATAATTATAATAAAATAAAAATATTCTTCTCTTGTCAATATAAAATATATTTTTGAGAATAATGTGGAAGAATATAAAATATAAATTAGTAATACAAACTAGCATAGAACCAGAATAGCGTGGCTGAACAGTAGGCAACAAAATTTAGATAAAGGAATAATTTTTGACTGACTTAGACAACGATTCAATCATTGCCTAACTTCAGTGCAAAAATTAAGTTCGAAGGGTGGTGATATGTAAAAAGCACTCCGTCTTCAGGCCACGAGTGGCCTACCGGGACCATCCGATCGCCGTTTCATCCTCAGTGGAGGATGCAGATAGGAGGGGCGTGGGGTCAGCACACCGCTCTCCTGGTCGTTATGGTGGTATTCTTGACCGAAGCCGCTACTATTCGGTCGAGTAGCTCCTCAATTGGCATCACGAGGCTGATTGCACCACGAAAAATGGCAACAGCACATGGCAGCCTGGATGGTCACCCATTCAAGTGCCGACCACGCCCGACAGCGCTTAACTTCGGTGATCTCACGGGAACCGGTGGTGATATATAAGGTGTCAGGCAAATCCAACACCTTTCATGAAAACCCTGACATGATAAGCAAATCCAGTAGTATGTCACATAGCTCAGAATAAATCGTGACATTAATTAACCAAAGTAATACGAGTAACTAGTGAGCAAATGGAATACCACAAACTAACACAAGAATGCCTAAATGCATGTCATACCTTCCCACCGTGAGACAGACGCAGTTCCGAGGGGAGAAACGAGAACAGAAGCCGAGAGCAGAACCGTGTTAAACTAGAAGGCCCTAGGATAAGGGACGGACACCCACGTAGCCAGCTAACCACCAGGACCACCCCCCAGCCCATGTTAAAAGCTAGAGCCCTCCAGAAGAACAGTATAGATCTTACGATAACACTAAAAGGGCCACACCAAAAATATGGTTCAAATGGCTCTGAGCACTATGGGACTTAACTGCTAAGGTCATCAGTCCCCTAGAACTTAGAACTACTTAAACCTAACTAACCGAAGAACATCACCCACATCCATGTCCGAGGCAGGATTCGAACCTGCGAACGTAGCAGTAACGCGGTTCCAGACTGTAGCGCCTAGAACCGCACGGCCACCCCGGCCGGCGGGCCACACCACCCGCAAGTTTTAGGGTGAGACTTTTTCGCGTCTCTGTTACATTTCAAACCTAAAAAACATTGCCCCACCACGAAAAGTAACCGCTAGGACCACCCCCCAACCCATGTTAAAAGCTAGAGCCCTCCAGAAGAACAGTATAGATCTTACGATAACACAAAAAGGGCCACACCAGCCGCAAGTTTAGTGTGAGACTTTTCGCGTCTCTGTTACGTTGCAAAAGTTATAAACATTGCCCCACCACGAAAAGTAACCGCCAGGACTACCCCCCAGCCCATGTTAAAAGATAAAGCCCTCCAGAAGAACAGTATAGATCTTACGATCACACTAAAAGGGCCACACCAGCTGCAAGTTTTAGCGTGAGCCTTTTTCGCGTCTCCGTTACGTCGCAAACGTTAAAAACATTGCCCCACCACGAAAAGTAACCGCCAGGACTACCCTCCAGCCCATGTTAAAAGATAGAGCCCTCCAGAAGAACAGTATAGATCATACGATAACACTAAAAGGGCCACACCAGCTGCAAGTTTTAGCGTGAGACTTTTTCGCGTCTCTGTTAGATTGCAAACTTTAAAAACATTGCCCCACCACGAAAAGTATAACGTTTCTCATTGGATGGACAGAATTTTTGTAGGCGGAGCTTAAGGTTAACATTGAGACCCTGATTGGTCAGATGAAAACACAGCCAGATAGTTTTTTTAAAAACCAACTTCGGTAAATTGTAGTAAGGAGAAGTTAGAAGAGAGTTGCTTCCAAGACGGCGAGCTGGATGGAGCTGCGCCGGGCGCCGCCCCCTAACGAACACCGACAAGGTAATGAACGCACGCGATGCCGCATTTTTGAGCTTCACTCAGAACTGCAGAAGTCTCATCTGTTACATCCACTTTTTGCGTAATACTGCGCGATGATTATTCTGTTATATAATTATTGAGAAGCCACATCAGCCACTGTAATTTACGACAAGTTAGATAAGTAATTGAAGATAATTGAGGGTCACTGTAGACCATTTTGATAGTTTTCTCTTTTGTGAAACCTAATTTAAACCTATATTATAGATGTGATATGGCATAGGTCATCCTTCGATCCATTGTAGAACTTGGAAACCCATTCAGGGAATATTCGTTCACATTTTTGTTGAACGCAGTTGGCTTTTATCATCCTGTATTAAAACATTTCCTATTATCAATAGTGCAATTTATAAAGAATGTTTTGTGAGTAGAATAAAATTTCCAATGGTAAACTTAACTGCTTTTTCGGGTTATTTTACCAGCTAACTAAAAATAGGAAAGCCTTGAACCCCTTCCACTAAATTTGGTTAGTATTAAGATTCTTTTACAGGGAGTGCAGTGGAGCTGACGCTGAAATCATTAAGTATTTGGTTATATCATCACTAGTCTCACTGAACTCTTCCGAACTCTACATGTCGTGTGGTCTGGTGTCTCCTTACCAGCAACAGGTCCCAGGTTCAAACTAGTCAATTCCCTAAAAAACACGCTCAGAGCGTCGTTGCGCGAAAGTGGTAGGGAGACACGACATAGAACAACAAACACCACGCAGAATGTTAGAAGAGGACAAATTTATACAAGTCATACCTCTAGGTTGGTCGGCTGAAAACTAAGTAAAAGTGGTCGAGTCACTGGAAAGGAGTAACATTTATGCAGGAACTGTCTCGAGTTTGTTGGTTGATTTTGGGGGGGGGGGGGAGGGGACGAAACAGCGAGGTCACTGGTTTAGGGAAGGATGGGGAAGGAAGTCCACCGTCCCCTTTCAAGGAACCATCCCCGCATTTTCCTGCAGCGATTTAGGGAAATCACGGAAAAACTAAACCAGGACGGCCGGACGCGGGTTTGAACCGTCATCCTCCCGAATGCGAGTCCAATGGGCTAACCACTGCGCCACCTCGCTCGGTCTGTCTCGAGTGCTCTGCTACTGTGAGGTGACGATGACTTCACTTTGCCTGCTTTACTTGGCAACTTTCTGAATACTTCGGCTGCAGCCGGCAGGTGTCTTAACTTTACCTTTCAGAGGCAGTGGTGGACACATTTTGCAGCGTCAGGGCTCTGAATAATGCTTTTTATGTTCAACTTCAGCCTTGTTACTTCACTCTGCATGGATCAACACAATGTTTCTCTCTATAATGTCATTCTGCAGTACTCGCGCTTTGGGTACCTAGCTGTTGCACTGTGTAATAATTAACTCTGTCTTGTGACCATATTGCTTGTATCATCAGCAGTCATCCCTTGTCAGCATTCTGTGCGGCTGTTGCGTACTGACTTCCTCTGCTCATGTCTTGCATTACTAAAGGAAGTCTTCTAAAATACTACTCCATCACCAAGATTCACTGCTTTAGAGAACGACTAAACCTCCAACCTCCGTGTTATTTGATGAGGTGTGGACATCCAACGTTTGCTCTTGGTTTTGCTGTCCTCCAATCATTTTCCATAGATGCTTATGACTACAGCACACAAACAGTCTAACAACTTCCCTGTTCCCTAGATGCTTTTTCCCAGTTACCGAGCCTTAAGAACCTGCCCTTTGAGAGAATCGCGAATGTACCATAGTTCCCCATTTTTGGCCTGTATCATCTTTACAATGATTTCCCATTCATCTATGCTTCACTTACGTACTGTCGCTCAGAAGAATATTAAGTAAGTGCAGAAATAAACTTTTGTTGGAAACCGTCTGAGACGTCACGAAGTTCGGCGCGTCTGCTGCCTACTCAAGGGTACTGTAACCGAACGTCATCAATGAAGGCGCAAAGTACAAAAAAGCTGGAAGCTTGTTTAATCAGACTGTGTGAGAGGGAAGCGAAGAACAACGGATGCAGCACTTTGAAGACAGAGTGGAGCAGCCAGAACACAATACTGTAACGTTACAAGATGTAATATTTCCAAAAGATGCCACAAGAACACCTTTCAGGATGCAAACTTCGCGTGAAGGAACGTTCTGAAAGCCTGACGTTAAACACAGTATCCAAGAGAGCTGACAGATCCAGAAAACGAGAGCAAACCCGGTCACCGGTATGGGGGGATCACATCATTGCCTGCTCGTATAAAACCTCCAACCTCCTCAAACTCCTTCCCAGAGTGGCGCCATTCCATTTGCATCACGGATACCGATGGAAGACCATCTCTGTTCAGTTGTAGGATGCTGTGGTGAACTCAGCAAGTGTCTGCAAGCTGCCGCCGACTTCGATCCCGCTGCTGCGGTCCAGAGCCGTCCGGCTCTGGAGGAAAGTTTTGGTACGCAAGCTGCAGTCCTGCTGGTCACAATGGTGACTAATGGATGATGGGGGCAAGGCCGATCTTCCGTGAGTGAAGAACCAACCTGCCCGACTGTATGCTGTTCCACTTGTGTGCCTTACCGGCTGTACCCTGCGAACGCCACTTGTGCAGTCCTTCATTTTGCTGATGAGCCTTCCACCTTCATGCCATCTCAGCAACCGACTGCAGAGGTATGCAGTGTTCTGGGATCGATCCTAAGCGCAGGTTCGCTCATCGGAGCACTGAGGCTCCGAAACGTCCGCAGCCATGCTGGGGTGCGGCGACGTACGGCCGCCGCTCCATCCTACGTGGCACGGCGCTGACGAAAGCAAACCCCAGGAGCTGAGCTCAACTTCCAGAATGAGATTTTCACTCTGCAGCGGAGTGTGCGCTGATATGAAACTTCCTGGCAGATTAAAACTGTGTGCCCGAGCAAGACTCGAACTCGGTACCTTTGCCTTTTGCGGGAAAGTGCTCTACCAACTGAGCTACCCAAGCACGACTCACGCCCCGTCCTCACAGCTCTACTTCTAGCAGTATCTCGTCCCCTACCTTCCAAACTTTACAGAAGCTCTCCTGCGAACCTTGCAGAACTAGCACTCCTGAAAGAAAGGATAATGCGGAGACATGGCTTAGCCACAGCCTGGGGGATGTTTCCAGAATGAGATTTTCACTCTGCGGCAGATTGTGCGCTGATATGAAACTTCCTGGCAGATTAAAACTGTGTGCCCGACCGAGACTCGAACTCGGTACCTTTGCCTTTTGCGGGCAAGTGCTCTACGAACTGAGCTACCCTAGCACGACTCACGCCCCGTCCTCACAGCTCTACTTCTGCCAGTACCTCGTCTCCTATCATCCAAACTTTACAGATGCTCTCCTTTCAGGAATGCTAGTTCTGCGAGGTTCGCAGGAGAGCTTCTGTAAAGTTTGGGAGATAGGAGACGAGATACTGGCAGAAGTAAAGCTGTGAGGACGGGGCGTGAGTCGTGCTTGGGTAGTTCAGTTGGTAGAGCACTTGCCCGCGAAAGCCAAAGGTCCCGAGTTCGAGTCTCGGTCCGGCACACAGTTTTAATGTGCCAGGAAGTTGCGCTCAGCTTGTTGCTCGCGGACTCAGCACACTCACCGCTGCTAGGCAGCAGCGGGAAAAGGCCGGAGTAACTATTAAACGCTCCCCAATAAATGATTGTTAACTGAATCATGTTTCATTAGCGCCTCGGCTCTCCGCAGGGTCATTCACCCCCGGTCTTCACTCGTCGTCCTGATAACAACGCGACCGCGCCTCAGGTCGTAACAGCACTTCCCTACTATGTCAGGCGCGTGCAACTCCGAACAGAGCCATTCAATATCACGATGGACAATGATCGTCTGTCTCGGCCCATCAGTATTCAAAGCCAACAGGAAATAAATGGAACGGAAAAAATTGGTCCCGAATAACTTTTTTCAGGCCTGTAGCGACACTGAAAGCTGCAGTGCAGGAAGTGGCCAATCACATTACAAAACTAGTTCCAAAATGAATCTTCTATTGGGCAGCGAAGTGTACTCTTCAACAAAATTTCACATCTGGCTTAGCATCAGAACGGTTGCGAAGCGGGAGCAACGAACTTTGCTTCAGGCAAAAGGAAAGAAAGTTTTGGTTTCACGTCCCCTGGACGACAACAAGATGATCAACGATGGAGCACAAACTCGCCTTAAAAAGGATGGAGAAGAAATTGGCCCGTTTTCTATTTGAAGAACACTCCCTGATATCCGGCTTAGGAGATGTAGAGAAACTACAGAGATGCTAATTCTATGCCCAGACGGGAGTTTGCAGCGCCGTCCTAGAGAGTGAGAATCCGTATCACTATGCCGTCGGGCTGACTCGAGAAAGACTGACTCGAGGTAAGATGCCACGGTTTTAATTCCTCATCATGTTTAATTACGGCGCGCAATCTGTTGCAGAGGGAAAGAGTCTATCGGGAGAGAATCCTAGCAGCCCTCTTAGATTGTTTGCAGATGATGCAGTCATTTACCGTCTTGTCCAGTCATCAGATGACCAAAACTAATTGCAAAGTAGTTTAGACAAGATATCTGTAGCGCCCAAAAAGTGGAAATTGACCCTAAAAAACGAAAAGTGCGAAGTTATGGACATGAGTACTAGAAGAAATCCAATAAATTTCGGTTACACAATAAATCACACAGATCTAAAGGCTGTAAATTCAAGTAAATATTTAGGGGTTAAAATTACGAATAACTTCGATTGGAACGATCCCATAAATAAAGTTGTGGGTAAATCAAACCAAAGACTGCGATTTATTGGTAGAACACACAGAAAATGCAACAGGTCGACAAAAGAAACGACTGCTACGGTCGCAGGTTCGAATCCTGCCTCGGGCATGGATGTGTGTGATGTCCTTAGGTTAGTTAGGTTTAACTAGTTCTAAGTTCTGGGGGACTGATGACCTCAGATGTTAAGTCCCATAGTGCTCAGAGCCATTTGAACACTATCGGTATTCTTCCACTTCCCAGAAGTTTACCATACAAACTTTGATGATGATGAAGTCCCAAACTCTGAGGGACTTCAGAGGAGCGTAGGGGACGATGCGGGAGACCCGCACCTCTGTACTAGTCAAGGTCCTAGTGGAGGTGGTTTGCCATTGCCTTCCTGCGACTGTAATGGGGATGAATGATGGTGATGAAGACGACACAACAACACCCAGTCATCTCGAGGCAGGAAAAATCCTGACCCGGCGGGAATCGAACCCATGACCCCCTGCACGGGCAGCGAGAATGCTACCGCAAGACCACGAGCTGCAGACAGACAAACTTTATCGAGATCATATGGTACGAGTTTTGTTTTTGTGCTAGTGTAACCTGTCGCCAGAATACCAGGGGGCAAAGAGGCTTCAAGAAGATCGATAGTAGGCGCAAGCAACGCGCCTACCAGGAGAAGGCCAAAAATACGCTCGTAGCTAACGTGCCACCAACGCCCTCTCGACCGTCAGAATTTAGATCGCCGCTGTGGACAGGAGGCCCAGTCAATTCGCCCAGTCAGTCATCCAGCGAGTCAACGAGTCGATTCATCAGTAGCAGTCCAGTCACTTGCAGTCAAAGACAGTCGCAGACAGAGTGAATCAGCGTCTCAGCCTCAGGCAGCACATAGAGACCAGGACAGAGTGCGTAGTGGGACATGTACTTCACCAGCAGTAAGGCTAACGAGGGCTATTACAGAAGAGCTTGTACCTCAACATCTGGACTATCTTACGTAACTTCTTGTTCTTATGAATAAAGAACTCTATTAATACATGTGTGCAGTTTGTGTTATAGAAGAGGACACTGGCCACCAAACAATGTCCTCTCCTTGCTTCCCATTGTACTGGCCTACAGTGACAACGAGACGACAAAAAAGTTTTGGCGGTTAATAAATTTTTATCGTTGACGGTTCCTTAGATCTGATATTGTGTATGAGGACTTTTTCTATCGCAGATGGTACCTTATACACTCCTGGAAATTGAAATAAGAACACCGTGAATTCATTGTCCCAGGAAGGGGAAACTTTATTGACACATTCCTGGGGTCAGATACATCACATGATCACACTGACAGAACCACAGGCACATAGACACAGGCAACAGAGCATGCACAATGTCGGCACTAGTACAGTGTATATCCACCTTTCGCAGCAATGCAGGCTGCTATTCTCCCATGGTGACGATCGTAGAGATGCCGGATGTAGTCCTGTGGAACGGCTTGCCATGCCATTTCCACCTGGCGCCTCAGTTGGACCAGCGTTCGTGCTGGACGTGCAGACCGCGTGAGACGACACTTCATCCAGTCCCAAACATGCTCAATGGGGGACAGATCCGGAGATCTTGCTGGCCAGGGTAGTTGACTCTCACCTTCTAGAGCACGTTGGGTGGCACGGGATACATGCGGACGTGCATTGTCCTGTTGGAACAGCAAGTTCCCTTGCCGGTCTAGGAATGGTAGAACGATGGGTTCGATGACGGTTTGGATGTACCGTGCACTATTCAGTGTCCCCTCGACGATCACCAGTGGTGTACGGCCAGCGTAGGAGATCGCTCCCCACACCATGATGCCGGGTGTTGGCCCTGTGTGCCTCAGTCGTATGCAGTCCTGATTGTGGCGCTCACCTGCACGGCGCCAAACACGCATACGACCATCATTGGCACCAAGGCAGAAGCGACTCTCATCGCTGAAGACGACACGTCTCCATTCGTCCCTCCATTCACGCCTGTCGCCACACCACTGGAGGCGGGCTGCACGATGTTGGGGCGTGAGCGGAAGACGGCCTAACGGTGTGCGGGACCGTAGCCCAGCTTCATGGAGACGGTTGCGAATGGTCCTCGCCGATACCCCAGGAGCAACAGTGTCCCTAATTTGCTGGGAAGTGGCGGTGCGGTCCCCTACGGCACTGCGTAGGATCCTACGGTCTTGGCGTGCATCCGTGCGTCGCTGCGGTCCGGTCCCAGGTCGACGGGCACGTGCACCTTCCGCCGACCACTGGCGACAACATCGATGTACTGTGGAGACCTCACGCCCCACGTGTTGAGCAATTCGGCGGTACGTCCACCCGGCCTCCCGCATGCCCACTATACGCCCTCGCTCGAAGTCCGTCAACTGCACATACGGTTCACGTCCACGCTGTCGCGGCATGCTACCAGTGTTAAAGATTGCGATGGAGCTCCGTATGCCACGGCAAACTCGCTGACACTGACGGCGGCGGTGCACAAATGTTGCGCAGCTAGCGCCATTCGACGGCCAACACCGCGGTTCCTGGTGTGTCCGCTGTGCCGTGCGTGTGATCATTGCTTGTACAGCCCTCTCGCAGTGTCCGGAGCAAGTATGGTGGGTCTGTCACACCGGTATCAATGTGTTCTTTTTTCCATTTCCAGGAGTGTATTTACATTTTGGCACTATGCGATGTGATGTGATATTGTGTTGACGCTCCTTCTAGTGTGGGTCTGCAGGTTGTTTCATTGTGTTCAGTTGAACTCTGACGTGAAGTGCTTTTAATGGGTACTATCACAGAACTACTGCAAGAACACATTGCGTTGTCGGGAGAAAACAGTGCACTTATTCTTTAATTTTATCAGAAGAATACAGTCTACAATCTGGATCATGTATTTTCTATTGTAATGACGTGCTATGTGAAACAACAATCTGTTGTTCTATGGTGCAGCATGTAAATTTGGTTAAGAATCAGGCAGGTTGTTCTCGCAACCGACATAATCGGGAAAATGGTTGAATGAAACCAAAACCCGTCACAGTTTTAAGAATGTGTGCAATCTAGACGCACAGTAAAATTTGTTGTCCAGTCCGCTATGTCTGTGTCTTCCGACGGCGAAGATACCCTGCGGTGTCCGCTGCCAGCGACTCTCTGGCAGCCGGTTAAGAAGTGACAGTTGGGCGCCACAAGGGCCCTAATGCTGGTGTTAGTTTGGAGAGAAGATGCAGCCTCCCCTTACTTATACTTCCTTTCGTGACCTCGTTATTTACTGTATTTTAACTACGCTACGTTTTGGATTACTGTTCTATCGATTATTGACGCATTTGATTCAACCTGGACCATCTGGATTATTCTCCTGATGTGTTGTAAAACTTACTGCGGCCTAGCTCAGACTGGTGTTATATCAAGTGATACCACAGCAGGTGTAACACGACCATTAATTCAGGCAATGAAGTGAACTTACTGTGTCTGGACGTGTCCATGGCCACAACGTGATTAAAGTTAAACTGTCTGCCGGACCGAGACTCGAACTCGGGACCTTTGCCTTTCGCGGGCAAGTTTTAATCTGCCAGGAAGTTTCATATCAGCGCACACCCTGCTGCAGAGTGAAAATTTCATTCTGGAAACATCCTCCAGGCTGTGGCTGAGCCATGTCTCCGCAACATCCTTTCAGGAGTGCTAGTTCTGCAAGGTTCGCAGGAGAGCTTCTGTAAAGTTTGGAAGGTAGGAGACGAGATACTGGAAAAAGTAAAACTGTGAGGACGGGGCTTGAATCGTGCTTGGGTAGCTCAGATGGTAGAGCACTTGCCTGCGAAAGGCAAAGGTCCCGAGTTCGAGTCTCGGTCCGGCACACAGTTTTAATCTGCCAGGAAGTTTAATATCAGCGCACACTCCACTGCGGAGTGAAAATCTCATTCTGGATCTAAAGTTAAACAGTTTGTTGGTCCTAGGCTTATGCGGCCGTTGTCACTGCCAATAGAATTCTTCAAGGATGTTGACTGCATTGTCAACGTATAAAACGACGTTTAGGACGTTTAGGACACTATTGCAAACGGCCTTTCTCAGGGCTTTGTGCTGAGCTAGACTGACCTAGCTCAGAACAAAGCCCTGAGGAAGGCGGTTTGCAATAGTGTCCGAAATATCGGACAATTTTATATATTGACGATGCGGTCAACAACCGAGAAGAATTTTATTGACAGTTTGTTGGTGTGTCAGAACGGACTGTGCTGTGTCAACGGCGCCTTCGTCGACAGCGCCCGGCGCGCTACTTGCTGCTCGCAGCTACCCGGGAGACAGAGGGCACTTTTAAATCTCCCGCCAGCGCCCGGCCAAGCGAGCCCGCTCTTCCATTCCTCGCTGTCTCCACTCGGTCGTCACGCACACACGCCAACAGAGGACGGTAAACTGACATGACCTCAAAAATGGCTCAAATGGCTCTGAGCAGTATGGGGCTTAACTTGTGAGGTCATCAGTCCCCTAGAACTTAGAAGTACTTAAACCTAACTAACCTAAGGACATCACACACATCCATGCCCGAGGCAGGATTCGAACCTGCGACCGTAGCGGTCACGCGGTTCTAGACTGAAGCGCCTAGAACCGCACGGCCACACCGGCCGGCCAAAACAGGAAAAAAACGTCCAGTAAACACGTGCTCTAAAATGTTTACCTTCAGAGCTATGAGCACATACTCATCTTCGCTACTTGGAAACACAACTCTTCTAATGAACAATTGCTCATAACTTTTAAGGTATGCATTTTAGAGTAAATATTTACTGGACATTTTTTCTTGTTTTGGTCCATACTACTACTTCCCAAAATGTGGAAAACAAAGAGCTTGTAGTAGAGGAGATTTATTTTACGGTATCGTAGATGAAAAATTGCTCTTAGCTCTTAGGGTATGCATTTTCGACCCTATCTTTACTGAGACTTTTTTGCTTATAGTATCGTGTACTTTCAACTGTGTGCGTTTACGCCAGTAATTATGATACACCCTGCATAGCGTACTTTATAGCTAGCCCCTTACTCCTGAGACACAATCCTTACACTCGCTTCCCTCGTAAGTGCCTCAAATACTAAAATAAAAGCTTGATTTTGAGCTTTAAATAGATGTAAACCAATAGTGATAAGACTACCCTCCTATGTATGGAGTTCTCTTTTTTTACCTCTTAAAAATCAGAATGTAAGGGATATCTAAGAACAGCTTAAGATTTGAAATTAAGAAATTACGTAACAGAGTAGTCCCCACTGTACCAAGACATTAAAATCAAAATAGTGAACGTGTTTAGCAAAGTTTACAGTTCACCGTTATATACAGTTTGTACCGTTTCAGAACATCGGTCTGACCATGAATCTTTAAATTAACCAAATGTCGTCGTAATAAAAGCACTGGATATTAAAAATAAATATAAAAGTTTTTTTGAAAAGAACTCGTCTCCAGAGGGAGTAGTGACACACTGTTGCTTTGTATTACTTTGAAACCGTCAGCTGATGATCTTTTGGTGCATCTCTAGTAATTATTTGATACTGTCAAGAGCATTACTTTCATGGTATACAACTCAGCACTACGGAACTACCTATAGCTGTACGGAGGTATGTGCATTTCAGTTATTAATTGTACATATGTAAATAATCTTGTTAGTGTATTACCTTTTTGTAAATGTCTTATCGTCAGTTGTTGGCCACCTCAACTACCGACGCAGACTACTTGGAATGGAATGCCACTCGTAGCCACATAATGCTGCGTAAGAACAGTCGGCACGAAAAGCTCTTCACCCACTAGAGCTTGTGACGAGGGGCACGCCTTGGCAATGACAATCAGTTTCAAGCCCGACGTCAGTTGCTGCTTACGTCCATCTTCAGTTGGAAACGGGACGACCTCTGTTCAATATGTGAGCATTGAATAGTTGGTGGGGATCCAGTTATTGCCAGTTGAGGATCTGATGACGGTCAGTGTAGCACCGAAACCGGTTGCATTGAATAAAGAAATTTTAAAAACACACGGTTGAAGGTACTTGCATCAGTCCTCACATTAACTGCTGCTGTCAGTAAATACAAATTCACCTGAACGAGTTGCGGAGAGCACATTGCGAAGGACACTCCACGCAAGGGAGTGTGGTGGAGTCGGGTATCCTGAGAAAGTGCTCTGCGCACATTCCCCTTTAAAGCTACATATCTCCACTGGTCCAAATAACACAGAAACTAACAGCAGTTGACTGCGGACGTATGGCATGATTTGACTACACAGAACCATCTAATGTTCTATGATATAGCATGGAAATTTGCTTAAGAATCAGACGGATTACTTTCCTAGCCGACATACTCAGATCTGAAGACGTTCAATAAAACCGAAATCCGTCACAATTTTAAAAATACATGCAACCTAGAGGGACAGTAAAGTCTGTTGTACGCTCTGCCTTATGTCTGTCTTCCGACAACGTGGTCCATCCCCTACGACGTCCCTTACCAGCGACTCTTCTGTAACCCGGTAAGTGGCGCCACATACGTGTAGTTCAGGTCGAAGGTAGTCCTGTGATATTTTGGGACATTCGTCATGTTCGAAGTCCCGCTCAGCATCCTGAAAACTGATCCACGATTAATTTTCACTTTCTCTGTTTTCGTCTCGATTGTGACCCGCCGATTTTCGATCAGAGGGGCCTCCACTTGTCTTCTGATTCCTGGTCATCTAGAGAGAGCTGGTTTGCTGCTTCGTTCTCCTCCATTCAATTTTTTTTTGTTTTTTAACACACTGGAAGCTTCGGTGCCACGTAAGCCTGTGTCATACGGCAATGCATTCTTGTGGCTTGTGGTACAGTTCCACCAATTTAGCAGTCCTTGTTGCAAATTGTTTCCTCTTAAATGCAGAGAACGAAGCTGCGTACATTATTCCACATTATCAATAAGCCGCATCATTTTGTTTTGGCTTCACAAGTGGTTTGTACGGTACCGCAGCGCGTGGATGTGCGTGTACTGTGTATCAGGAATGTCAACAAAAAGAAAAATGAATTATTAACTTTACTTTTGCAAGGTAATAATTAGAATTTTTCAAATATTAGTAGTAAATGGAAAATCTTACATGTAAAAAAACTAGCGACCTGCCGCAGCTTCGCTCATGTAGCGGTAAGTACACTCATGTGCAAAACTTAAGGACCTCGATGAAAATTTGACCACACATAGAAATAACTGCTGCATTATAGAAAAGTTTAGAAAACATTCTTCCAACGGAGAGTGAGCAGCGATCGGTGTTAAATATTAAAATTCAGTAAAACAGTCTTGATCGTAACAAATGTTTATTTTGGTTGGGGGGGGGGGGGGGGGTGAGGGCTCTTATCATGTGTTAAATCCATCTTTTATCCCCTTGTTATCTGTTTTTAACATTCTGCTGTGTTATTTTTACAGTCTCTTGGCTGAAGAGCAGCGAAATGTGCCGTTACCAGCCCACCCCTGCCCACGCGGGGCAGAACCAGGAAATTACAATAAACAGAAAAATAAAAATAAAGCGAATGCAGAATGTGGCATGGACTACCGCTCTCCCCTCCTTTTATCACCCCCTACAGATCTTCGAACATCATGCACTCCGCCTAGCCTTACCAGTCCGCTTACCCTCCTCTACCTGTATCCTCTACCAACGTGTAACATTTTCCTCCCTCCCATTCCATTGACAAATTGAAAAGAATAACCAAAGGAATTAAAATTAACGGGGAACGAATACACTGTATCCGTTTTGCAGATGATGTAGTAGTACTTGCTGACTCAGTAAAGGAAATGGAGTTTATGTTGCTAAAATTTGCCAAAATCCTAAGAGAATTTAATCTAAAAATAAATAAGAAGAAAACAAAAACTATGGTAGTAGGGAAGACAAAAGAAAATGGTAAAATTAGTATTAAAGTAGAAGATGATGTTCTAGGGCAGGTTGAGAACTTCTGTTATCTGGCGACCACAATCACTGGCGACAATAAATGTATCACAGATATAAAGAGAAGAATAGCCTTGGCCAAGCAAGCTTTCCAAAATAAAAGGAATTTACTAACAGACAATCAAATAAGACTAGAAAGTAGGAAAAAGTTTGCCAAAACTTTTGTTTGGAGTGTCTTAATATAAGGATGTGAGCGTGGACTCTGGGAAAGGCAGAGAAAGAGAGATGGAAGCAGTGGAAATGTGGATATGGAGAAGAATGACGAAAATAAGCTGGGTAGACAGAAAAAGTAATGAACAGGTCTTAAGAGAAGTGAATGAGATCAGAACGCTGATAAATTATATGTTGTTCTTGTTGTTGTTGTGGTCTTCAGTCCTGAGACTGGTTTGATGCAGCTCTCCATGCTACTCTATCCTGTGCAAGTTTTTTCATCTCCCAGTACCTACTGCAACCTACATCCTTCTGAATCTCCTTAGTGTATTCATCTCTTGGTCTCCCTCTACGATTTTTACCCTCCACGCTGCCCTACAATACTAAATTGGTGATCCCTTGATGCCTCAGAACATGTCCTACCACCCGATCCCTTCTTCTGGCCAAGCTGTGCCACAAGCTTCTCTTCTCCCCAATCCTATTCAATACTTCCTCATTAGTTATGTGATCTACCCATCTAATCTTCAGCATTCTTCTGTAGCACCACATTTCGAAAGCTTCTATTCTCTTCATGTCCAAACTATTTATCGTCCATGTTTCACTTCCATACATGGCTACACTCCATACAAATACTTTCAGAAATGACTTCCTGACACTTAAATCTATACTCGATGTTAACAAATTTATCTTCTTCAGAAACGCTTTCCTTGCCATTGCCAGTCTACGTTTTATATCCTCTCTACTTCGACCATCATCAGTTATTTTGCTCCCCAAATAGCAAAACTCCTTTACTACTTTAAGTGTCTCATTTCCTAATCTAATTCCCTCAGCATCACCCGACTTAATTCGACTACATTCCATTATCCTCGTTTTGCTTTTGTTGATGTTCATCTTATATCCTCCTTTCATGACGCTGTCCATTCCATTCAACTGCTCTTCCAAGTCCTTTGCTGTCTCTGACAGAATTACAATGTCATCGGCGATCCTCAAAGTTTTTATTTCTTCTCCATGGATTTTAATACCTACTCGAAATTCTTCTTTTGTTTCCTTTACTGCTTGCTCAATATACAGATTGAATAACATCGGGGAGAGGCTACAACCCTGTCTCACTCCCTTCCCAACAACTGCTTCCCTTTCATGTCCCTCGGCTCTTATAACTGCCATCTGGTTTCTGTACAAATTGTAAATAGCCTTTCGCTCCCTGTATTTTACCCTTGCCACCTTTAGAATTTGAAAGAGAGTATTCCAGTCAACATTGTCAAGAGCTTTCTCTAAGTCTACAAATGCTAGAAACGTAGGTTTGCCTTTCCTTAATCTTTCTTCTAAGATAAGTCGTAAGGTCAGTATTGCCTCACGTGTTCCAGTATTTCTACGGAATCCAAACTGATCTTCCCCGAGGTCGGCTTCTACCAGTTTTTCCATTCGTCTGTAAAGAATTCGTGTTAGTATTTTGCAGCTGTGGCTTATTAAACTGATAGTTCGGTAATTTTCACATCTGTCAACACTTGCTTTCTTTGGGATTGAAATTATTATATTCTTCTTGAAGTCTGAGGGTATTTCGCCTGTTTCATACATCTTGCTCACCAGATGGTAGAGTTTTGTCAGGACTGGCTCTCCCAAGGCCGTCAGTAGTTCCAATGGAATGTTGTCTACTCCGGGGGCCTTGTTTCGACTCAGGTCCTTCAGTGCTTTGTCAAACTCTTCACGCAGTATCGTATCTCCCATTTCATTTTCATCTACATCCTCTTCCATTTCCATAATATTGTCCTCAAGGGACATCGCCGTTGTATAGACCCTCTATATACCCCTTCCGCCTTTCTGTTTTCCCTTCTTTGCTTAGAATGTGTTTCCATCTGAACTCTTGATGTTCATACAAGTGGTTCTCTTATCTCCAAAGGTCTCTTTAATTTTCCTGTAGGCAGTATCTGTCTTACCCCTAGTGAGATAAGCCTCTACATCTTTACATTTGTTCTCTAGCCATCCCTGCTTAGCCATTTTGCACTTCCTGTCGATCTCATTTTTGAGACGTTTGTATTCCTTTTTGCCTGCTTCATTACTGCATTTTCATATTTTCTCCTTTCATCAATTAAATTCAATATTTATTCTGTTACCCAAGGATTTCTAGTAGCCCTCGTTTTTTTACCTACTTGATCCTCTGCTGCCTTCACTACTTCATCCCTCAAAGCTACCTATTCTTCTTCTACTGTATTTCTTTCCCCCATTCCCGTCAATTGTTCCCTTATGCTCTCCCTGAAACTCTGTACAACCTCTGGTTCTTTCAGTTTATCCAGGTCCCATCTCCTTAAGTTCCCACCTTTTTGCAGTTTCTTCAGTTTTAATCTACAGGTCATAACCAATAGATTGTGGTCAGAGTCCACATCTGCCCCTGGAAATGTCTTACAATTTAAAACCTGGTTCCTAAATCTCTGTCTTACCATTATATAATCTATCTGATACCTTTTAGTATCTCCAGGGTTCTTCCATGTACACAACCTTCTTTCATGATTC
The DNA here is from genome assembly GCF_023864345.2 of Schistocerca serialis cubense. Classification (NCBI taxonomy): domain Eukaryota; kingdom Metazoa; phylum Arthropoda; class Insecta; order Orthoptera; family Acrididae; genus Schistocerca; species Schistocerca serialis. The sequence goes on along the minus strand of NC_064645.1, from coordinate 436,522,112 downwards.
TTAAACCAAGTGTTAGCTATGATTAAGTTGTGCTCTGTGCAAAATTCTTAGCCCCAATCCATATTCACCTACTACCTTTCCTTCTCTCCATTTTCCTACTACCGAATTCCAGTCACCCATGATTATTAAATTTTCGTCACCCTTCACTATCTGAATAATTTCTTTTATTTCATCATACATTTCTTCAATTTCTTCGTCATCTGCAGAGCTAGTTGGCATATAAACTTGTACTACTGTAGTAGGTGTCGGCTTCGTATCTATCTTGGCCACAATAATGCGTTCACTATGCTGTTTGTAGTAGCTTACCCGCATTCCTATTTTCCTATTCATTATTAAACCTACTCCTGCATTACCCCTATTTGATTTTGTGTTTATAACCCTGTAGTCCCCCGACTAGAAGTCTTGTGCCTCCTGCCACCGAACTTCACTAATTCCCACTATATCTAACTTTCACCTATCCATTTCCCTCTTTAACTTTTCTAACCTACCTGCCCGATTAAGGGATCTGACATTCCACGCTCCGATCCGTAGAACGCCAGTTTTCTTTCTCCTGATAACGACATCCTCTTGAGTTGTCCCCGCCCGGAGATCCAAATGGGGAACTATTTTGCCTCCGGAATATTTTACCCAAGAGGACGCCATCATCATTTAATCGTACAGTAAAGCTGCATGCCCTCGGGAAAAATTACGGCCGTAGTTTCCCCTTGCTTTCAGCCGTTCGCAGTACCAGCACAGCAAGGCCGTTATTGTTACAAGGCCAGATCGGTCAATCATCCAGACTGTTGCCCTTGCAACTACTGAAAAGCCTGTTGCCCCTCTTCAGGAACCACAAGTTTGTCTGGGCTCTCAACAGATACCACTCCGTTGTGGTTGCACCTATGGTACGGCTATCTGTATCGCTGAGGCACGCAAGCCTCCCCACCAACGGCAAGGTCCATGGTTCATGGGAGGAGGGCTAAATTATATAGGAAGAAGAAAATAAAAAATGATAAGGCACATAATGAGACACAACCAGTTCCTAAAGAGTGTATTCAAGGAAAAGTTTTGGAGAAAAAACCAAGAGGCAGGCCAAGAGCAACGTATTTTAATAACGTCAAAGAAGATATTGGGATAAACTCGTATGAAGAATTGAAGAGGATGACAATGGAGAGAGGGACGTGACTAAATCGACAAGTCATAGCCTTTAGTTTATGACGATGATGATGATGATTCCATCTTGAACATCTCCAAATATCCTACGTTACCTGCAAACTCGACACTACCCACCCCTTAGTTTCCCTCCCGCTCACCACCCCCTGGTACTCTGCCATGCATCTACCGCCTCATTCCCTCAACGCTACACCTCCACTCCCTCCACATTCCCTTCCTATGAAACTGTAATCGCCTTCCCTTACCTGACCATGAAATCCGCCCTGATATACACGCATCCTACCAGACCTAGAAGAACGCGTCCCATCTCCCTCAGTTAGGGTACCCTTTTCTGAATTCCTCTCCACGCATATCATAAGCCTTGGCCCAGAACGGAACCGCTTTTCACTCTCCCGAAATCCTCCTCTATCCATCCGCCAGCACAGACACCCTCTCAAGGACTATCCTGACTGCTACATCCCCACGATACCCCTCTTCCTGGCACTCTGTGCCCACTCATCACTTCACACTGGACTTTTGCTTCCTTTGGCTTATGCTCCTGCCCCTCTGTCTTTCATTGGTCGGTGGTTGTTTCTGGGGAGGGGATCAAAGAGCGACATCGGTCGCATCGGATTAGAGAAGGAAGTCAGACGTCCCCTTTCGAAGGAACCGTCCCGGAATTTTCCTGGAGCGATTTAGGGAAATCGTCGGAAACGTAAATCAGGATGGCGCGGATTTGAACCGTCGTCCTCCCGAATGCGAGTCCAGTGTGCTAAACATTGCGCCACCTCGGTCGATCCCTCTGTCTTTTATCTTTCGTCACATATTCTGTTGCCGTTTCACCCTTGTTAATCGTTTAATTAATCAACAATTATATTATAAATTATGTAACTGAATCTATATCTTTCTATAATGTCATTTTGTTAACAGCCATGTCCAATTTTATACTTTATTTTAAATTTTTGCTCTCATATAGCTGAAGAGCAGCTACTTGTATTCTCTGACAGCCCACACCACCCCCCCCCCCTCTCCACCACGCCCATATGGAGCTAGGGGAATGAAATGACAATGAAGGAAAAAAGGAAAGATTGCAGTTGTCCATGCGACTTGCAGTTGCTTTGAATATCAATAAGGGACAGGGCCAGTCACTTTGTTTGGCAGGTATTAAACGTCCAATGAAACGCCTGGCACTGCAGCTAGTAAATTACGTGGCCAAACCTTCGTCGTCAATCAGTCCGTCTATCTGTGAAAACCGTATCAAAATCACTACGGTAGTTTCTGAGATTAGGCCTCATATACAGACAGAAGAACACGGCAAGGATTTCAGTTTAGTAATATGATAGAAATCTACAGCTTAATTACCACGTATCGTTAATTTCGACATGATACAGGCTATCGAAACATCGACGTATGGATATTAATTTTTCTTCTAATTTTCTATCTGCGAGAGACAGACTCTACAGTTCGAGTCGCCGTCCGCCACAAAATTGCAACCTTTAAAAGGTTGGGGCACAAATTTTCATCTGTCCCCGTTGACGTATGTCAACGCCTGTAAGCAGCTAAGGGTGTTCATTTTATTGTAATTTCATTCTAATGAGCTGCTTGGTCACCGATGGTATCTGTTCTTTCGGACATATTACTAGCTGCCGCCGGCCGCGGTGGCCGTGCGGTTCTAGGCGCTGCAGTCCGGAACCGTGGGACTGCTACGGTCGCAGGTTCGAATCCTGCCTCGGGCATGGTTGTATGTGATGTCCTTAGGTTAGTTAGGTTTAAGTAGTTCTAAGTTCTAGGGGACTGATGACCAAAGATGTTAAGTCCCATAGTGCTCAGAGCCATTTGAACGAATTGAACTAACTGCCAAGTCTCATTTTACACTTTATTTTAAATTTTTGCTCTCATATGGCTGAAGAGCAGCTACTTGTATTCTCTGAGAGCCCCCCCCCCCCTACCCCCCCCTCCACCACGCCCATAATATGGAGCGAGGGGAATGAAATGACAATGAAGGAAAAAAGAAAAGATTGCAGTTTCCCATGCGACTTGCATTTGCTATGAATATCAATAAGAGGCAGGGTCAGTCACTTTGTATGGTAGGTATTAAACGTCCCATGAAACGCCGAAAGAACAGATAACATCTTAGTAAATATATAGTTAAGGCTCACCGGCCACTTGACCACCTTCTTCTTCTGTGCGCCCGCATCTCGTGGTCGTGCGGTAGCGTTCTCGCTTCCCACGCCCGGGTTCCCGGATTCGATTCCCGGCGGGGTCAGGGATTTTCTCTGCCTCGTGATGGCTGGGTGTTGTGTGCTGTCCTTAGGTTAGTTATGTTTAAGTAGTTCTAAGATCTAGGGGACTTATGACCACAGCAGTTGAGTCCCATAGTGCTCAGAGCCATTTTTTTTTCTTCTGTGCGAATGCACAAACAGTACCCGAACTCTTACGGGAATCGGCAAAGCGACGCGAGTAATGATTATAATGGGCGGGGGCACTACGAATGTAATGCGGGACAATACGTTATGAATGTGGGTTTCGCTGGCTGGCTCTGAGCACTACGGGACTTAACATCTGTGGTCATCAGTCCCCTAGAACTTAGAACTACTTAAACCTAACTAACCTAAGGACATCACACACATCCATGCCCAAGGCAGGATTCGAACCTGCGACCGTAGCAGTCGCGCGGTTCCGGACTGAGCGCCTTAACCGCGAGACCACCGCGGCGTGGGTTTCGCGGGAGGCGTGCCAGAGATAAATCCCTGCAGTCGCGCTATCTTCTGTATCCTCGGTGGCTCAGATGGTTTGGAGTCAGCTCCGCCCTCCCTTATGCCCCCACTGACGACGCAAGACATACCCCCACCCTCCTACTACTTCGGGAACTTTTGCATTGAACACAGCTATGCCCGTATCGCAGTACCACCGACGAAACAGGCGTCGGTGCGGGACATATATCATGTCCTACAGCAGAGGCGCCCACCAAACATCGTGGAGACCAAAAGCCCTCAGGTTAATTGGAAGGTGGTGTGGAAGACGATTCACGCGCTTACACTGGAAACAGCCGTCCGATCCACATGGTACATCACAGTCAATGGTAAACAGATCACCCGATCACGCCTCCACAAGATAAACATGGTGGAATCGCCTCTCTGCGCAGACTGCGGGATACCAGACATGGACGAACACTGTCTCACATGTGGCGCGGCAGAAAACGTATGGCTCTTGGTGCGACACATTTTGTCGTATTTTCTACGAGTGACTCCGGAACACATTACACCTCGGTTTCTACTATTTCCGGATCAACAGTATTTCCCGCGCGCTGTCACGCTGTCACGTGGATCCGTGCGCATGCGGTGCACTACTTATTTCACGATGGACCTAAAGATGTATTCGACTTTTGGAACTACCTACAAGAACGTCATTGCAAGATCGTACGGAACCCAAAATACAGACAGTATTTTTCTAATTACTTAGGGAGTGCCGTAAGCGACCCTCCACGGAGCTGGATCATCAACAGGTAGGAGAAGACACCCATTGAGTGAGCTGACAAGACTAAGTTCGATTCTCGGTGGAATAACATGATATACGTGAAGACATACCTGGATGATGAAGCGTAAGGAGAGTAGCGACACACCCTTCTGCATCCTGTATGAAGCACTTTTTCTCGTTTTCCCCATATACATTACCTCGGTGTAGGAACGTGCCGCGATATTGTTTTCTTTACTGAGAGCACGATGCGGTGCTAGATACATTTATTTTTGTTGTGATATAAAGTAAAACCACATTAAGGATGTATTAAAAACAGTAAATAAAAATAAATAAACAAATAATGATTCCTTGACGGACGAGGGGGCCAAAAAAAAAAAAAAAATAAATAAAGAGGTCCTTGGTTCAAGTCTTATCTCCAGTGAAAAGTTTACTTTGTTTATTGTCGCAAAGTTATGAAAAAAAAAAAAAAAATAAAAAAAAATGGATAGGGCGTCTGCCATGTCAGCAGGAGATCCCGGGTTCGAGTCCCGGTTGGCGCACACAATTTGATCTGTCCCCATTGACGTATGTCAACGCCTGTAAGCAGCTAAGGGTGTTCATTTCATTGTAATTTAAAAGGTGTTCCACTGCTACAGTGGCGCGTCAGAGCGCTCGTGAACACGGCAGAGAACTTGTGCGAGGCAGCCGGCTGGACGCTTGCGGTGCAGCAGGTGTCGCCCCGGCGTGGGCCGCGTGTGGGCCGCGCAGGCATTGTTCCTGCCAGAGGAGAGGGCCGGCATTCCGCAGCCAGCGGCAGCTCGCCCGCCACTGCCGCCGTCTGTCAGCGGTAGCAGCGGCACCTCGTCTTCACTGCATACACGCTGTTCTCCATCCCCTTCTTCCCCACTACGCTGGAAACTTTTTATGTTCAAACTTCTTCGGGGAAAGCATGTTGTTAGACGTGTAGGGTGCGAACTTGCCACTTTTAGCGTACTCGTCTGTAGCCAGTATTCTATAGCGACACCTCTCGCGACACACGCGAGCAGCAAGATGGCGTAATATTCTGGATCAGAAACAAAGTTCGAAAGTTTTGTTTTTCTCTGTATAAAAGCAGCTACATACCATCCAACGAACGTGAGTACACGAATAGCTAAGTAACAGCTCAGTTGTTGTTGTCCTACCTACCGGGCCCTTCTTCTAGTCAAGTTGTGCCACAAGCTCCTCTTCTCCCCAATTCTATTCAATACCTCCTCATTAATTATGTGATCTACCCATCTAATCTTTAGCATTCTTCTGTAGCACCACATTTCGAAAGCTTCTATTCTCTTCATGTCTAAACTATTTATCGTCCATGTTTCACTCCCATACATGGCTACACTCCATACAAATACTTTCACAAACGGCTTCCTGACATTTAAATCTATACTCGATGTTAACAAATTCTTCTTCTTCAGAAACGCTTTCCTTGCCATTGCCAGTCTACATTTTATATCCTCTCTACTTCGACCATCATCAGTTATTTTGCTCCCCAAATAGCAAAACTCCTTTACTACTTTAAGTGTCTCATTTCCTAATCTAATTCCCAGAGCATCACCCGACTTAATTCGACTACATTCCATTATCCTCGTTTTGCTTTTGTTGATGTTCATCTTATATCCTCCTTTCATGACGCTATCCATTCCATTCAACTGCTCTTCCAAGTCCTTTGCTGTCTCTGACAGAATTACAATGTCATCGGCGATCCTCAAAGTTTTTATTTCTTCTCCATGGATTTTAATACCTACTCCGAATTTTTCTTTTGTTTCCTTTACTGCTTGCTCAATATACAGATTGAATAACATCGGGGATAGGCTACAACCCTGTCTCACTCCCTTCTCAACCACTGCTTTCCTTTCATGTCTCTCGACTCTTATAACTGCCATCTGGTATCTGTACAAATTGTAAATAGCCTTCCGCTCCCTGTATTTTACCCTGCCACCTTCAGAATTTGAAAGAGAGTATTCCAGTTAACATTGTCAAAAGCTTTCTCTAAGTCTACAAATGCTAGAAACGTAGGTTTGTCTTTTCTTAATCTTTCTTCTAAGATAAGTCGTAAGGTCAGTATTGCCTCACGCGTTCCAACATTTCTGCGGAATCCAAACTGATCTTCCCCGAGGTCGGCTTCTACCAGTTTTTCCATTCGTCTGTAAAGAATTCGCGTTAGTATTTTGCAGCTGTGACTTATTAAACTGATAGTTCGGTAATTTTCACATCTGTCAACACCTGCTTTCTTTGGGATTGGAATTATTATATTCTTCTTGAAGTCTGAGGGAATTTCGCCTGTCTCATATATCTTGCTTACCAGATGGTAGAGTTTTGTCAGGACTGGCTCTCCCAAGGTCGTCAGTAGTTCTAATGGAATGTTGCCTACTCCGGGGGCCTTGTTTCGACTCAGGTTTTTCGGTGCTCTGTCAAACTCTTCACGCTGTATTATATCTCCCATTTCATCTTCATCTATATCCTCTTCCATTTCCATAATATTGTCCTCAAGTACATCGCTCTTGTATAGACCCTCTATATACTCCTTCCACGTTTCTGCTTTCCCTTCTTTGCTTAGAACTGGGTTTCCATCAAAGCTCTTGATATTCATACAAGTGGTTCTCTTTTCTCCAAAGGTCTCCTTAATTTTCCTGTAGGCAGTATTTATCTTACCACTAGTGAGATAAGCCTCTACATCCTTACATTTGTCCTCTAGCCATCCCTGCTTAGCCATTTTGCACTTCCTGTCGATATCATTTTTGAGACGTTTGTATTCCTCTTTGCCTGCTTCATTTGCTGCAGCTCAGTACACACCAAATAACTGGTTTCCACAACACTACCACAATCCCAAGTATATATTGCTGACATACGAAGTTCACCTTTTAGTGTTTTGTTTACTAACAGACGCTCACATGGTTGCAGATGACATAATGTTCGCTAAGTAAAAACGGCAACAGAAAAAAAAGCACACAGAAAATATGTCGCAAAACAGCGACAATAATTGCTTAAAACATGCTGTAACATACAATAAATAAGGTAGTATGAAAGTATCCATAGAAAACTATATTTCAAAAAACGAATAGTAAAAATGCAATAATGTGCTACTGTGTTTGTATAACCATGCTATTTTCTGAATGTTTTAGATTTAAAAAAAAAAAAAAAAAGAAAAAAACACTGATGATTGTGATATTTGTCGCCGAAACTTGTTTTGGAGAATAAAGAAATTAAATGAATAACAAGGTGTCTTGCATCAAGGCGGACTCAACTTTCTGATATTACTGCTTTAATTTCATGTTTTTCTCTATGTAATGCTCGAATATGCTTCCATCATTGCGCAGTACACTCTAAGGAGGGAAAAAAATCGGCGCACAACGAACGAATTATCCGAATGGGACGGAAATCGGTGGATGTGATTTACATATGCAGACAAACAAATGATTACAATTTCAGAAAAAAAGGGAGATTTATGTGGAAGAGCTTCACAAACTGAGACGGTCAATAACGCGTTGATCCACCTCTGGTCCTATGCAAACAGTTATCGGCTTTCCATCGATTGTTAGAGGTGCTGGATGTTCTCTTCAGGAATATCGTGCCACATTCAGTCCAAATGGCGCGTTAGATCGACAAAATCAAGAACTGTTTGTAGGACCCCACCCATAATGCTCCAAAAGTTCTCAACTAGGGAAAGATCTGGCGACCTTTCTGGCCACAACATGTCTTCGGGGCTCAGTTCGAAGCGGGACTCACTACTGAAGACTACTCCGGTAAGAGAGATTCCAGGCCGAAGACGTGTCTGGAGAAGCCCCAGATAGCGGTGGTATACCAACCTGTCACCCACCGTACGGCCCGACAACCAAGAGTGATGGTGTAGAGTACCCTTCCTTTGATTGTTATCCTCGGCACCATTACAGCACAGCGCTACATCGATGATAGTCTACGTCCGGTTTTGTTGCCCTTATGGCGAGCTATACTGAGCTTATAATTTAGCACACAGCGAGAGTTCCTACTGCTTGTCTTCTTGTTTGCCAAAACCTACTTTGGCCAGCAAAGTAGGCGGGTATTTCCCGACCTGAGAACGTTTCTAGAATTATGGGCAAAGCTATCCAACCATCTCGGCATTTTGACGATCTAACGTGCCACCTGGATAGAATGTGCCATGATATGCTTCAGTAAGACAACAAAGAAGCCAAGTCGAATGACTGCTTGCATAAGAGCCAGACGTGGACCAGCGCGTTATTGACTTGTTCAATTTGATAAGCTCTTCTCGTTGAATAAATCAGCCAAATTTTCTTAATTGTAATCATTCGGTTGTCTGTACAAGTACATCACATCTACCAATTTCCGTCCCGTTTGGATCATTCCTTCGTTATGCGTCGTATCTTTTGTTTTAGTGCATTTCCAAAGCATATGATAAGCTGTCCTGACCCGAAAACCAACTCGACCTCTGAACTATATCTCAACATAATGATTAATGCTGTCTCGTTCTACCAGAATGCAATACCACGAGTAATATTCAGTATGCAGAAATAAATATTCTACAAGGACGTGCTGAAACGTAATGCCTCCTAATTTTTTAATGTGAACGCTCTGAAATCTTCTTAAATAAAACAAACCTTATCAACAATCTACATCTTTATTCTGCACACTTGATATTTGCAGTCTCTGCCACTATGGAGTCGCGAATTGAGGCGTGTAGAGTAGAGGTCTATGAAAACGGTAGTTTTGGTACGCTACATAAATGTCGTAGTAAATGCTACTACTACCCGTAGTATTGGTAGAATTTGTAGGCAAAGAAACTGGAAACCGACGACTTCTCCTTGTCTGTTTGGTTGTTTGTTTTGCACATAATTAGAACCGCATGTCATTCAGTGTTAGTCCATAGTGTATTTTATATCCCAACACAACATATAAATTGCATTTTGTAAGTAATGAAAATTAGCTGATCGCGTAACTCCTGCCCTTTTATGTAACCAAAGCAATCACTTAGGAGTCAATTACAGTTTAGATGGACAAACATAAATAATATATAATTATTCTTGTTATTTTGTACACAATAGAACGTTCTTCATCGTGATCAAAGACAAGAGTTTCTTGTTATTATTGCTAAATGCGGAAGTTATTTATGACTAATTTTTTATATAGGTCCCATAAAGTATTGACGTGATGTTTGGTATATTTTTGTTTTGCGTTTTGTTTTATTTTACCTTGTCGAAGAAATTGCGTTTTCTGTTCAAAAAAATGGTTCAAATGGCTCTGAGCACTATGGGACTCAACTGCTGAGGTCATTAGTCCGCTAGAACTTAGAACTAGTTAAACCTAACTAACCTAAGGACATCACAAACATCCATGCCCGAGGCAGGATTCGAACCTGCGACCGTTGCGGTCTTGCGGTTCCAGACTGCAGCGCCTTTAACCGCACGGCCACTTCGGCCGGCTGCGTTTTCTGTTGCTGTATGACAAATCTGTACGGTTTTCTTTATTTCTACTACTAAATCCCTCTGTTGCAAGTCACAAATCAACATTTTTCGAATAAAACCTGAATAAAACATTGACAATTTCACTTGCGCTTTAAATACTGTATATTCTTGAGTAAGAGGCAGGAGGATATGTAGATCAAAAATGTTCCATACGTTTCTCGGCTCTTTATTTATCCCCCCCCCCCCCTCCCAATTTCTGGACGGTTCACCGCTTCCCATTTTTAGGGGAATGAAGTAAGATACTGATTCGTCCACACAGGGGGGCACCCCCTCCTTCAACACGACAACGCCAGGCCACACACGACCGCTGCGACATCTGCAACAGTCAGACGCCTTGAGTTCACTGCCATCGGTCATCCTCCATACAGTCCTGACTTGACCCCATCTGATTTTGATCTGTTTCCAGAACTTAAGGAGCACCTTTGAGGCCTTCGCTTTTATAGTGATGAAGTGGTGCAAGCAGAGGTGAGGTTGTGGCCCCACGACAGAATGAAACACTCTACAGTGACGATATCAACAAACTGGTCTCTCGTTGGGAGAAACGTGTTTGTCGCCATGGTGACTACGTTGAAGAATAAAGATGTAGAATGTTAATAGGGTTTGTTTTGTTTAAAAATCTTTAAGAGTTTTCAAGTGGAAATTCGGAGGCATTACTTATCAAAAAAATGGTTCAAATGGCTCTGAGCACTATGGGACTTAACATCTGAGGTCATCAGTCCCCTAGAACTTAGAACTACTTAAACGTAACTAAACTAAGGACATCACACACATCCATGCCCGAGGCAGGATTCGAACCTGCGACCGTAGCGGTCGCGCGGTTCTAGACTGATGCGCCTAGAACCGCTCGGCCACACCGGCCGGCGTTACTTTTCAATACGCCCTCGTAATTCTGATTGCTTTACAGGCAATCAAATGTGACTGAACCGTGATTATACTTTCAAAACTTTTTCTTAAGAATTTACTTTATTTACTAGCGATTCATCAAGAACATTAACACATTTAATCACACTATGTGAGCGTGGAAGTAGCTGCCAGGGAGTAACTGATGAAATCAAAATGAAATTGCTTTTAACAAATGGGAATTTTATTCCTAAAAGCTTTTTTTTTAGAAACACATTTAAAATTATAAGCAGAAAGCACCCTCTAAATCTCAAGTTACAATTTATTCAGAAGCAGAAAGAAACAAATTTTTGAGTGTATGAGCTTTAAGGCTGAGAACCGTGCCGCTCCCTTTTGACACGGCCGTAGTCACGACCGCTCACAACAACCCCTGAAAGACTACACAGGTGCAAATCTGCAACACACCAGATTACCTTAAAGAAAAAGTTTTAAAAATTCACACAAGCACACAAACTATGCACCACATACGAGGGATGGAAATGGTACAAAACACTAAAATTAAAAGATTAACTTGCCACCGAAGGTGCAACTTGATTTTAACGTCTAAGAAAAGTCTTACGGTGGAACGGTGGCAACTTTATATACTAAAATGCCCATTTAAATAAAAGCCCATCAATTGCAATCTTACATAAAATTATACAAGGTTGGCCAAACATGCTCTACAGTACACATATACCGCCTCTCAAGATGATAGGCAAGATAAAAACATAATTCAGGAATTTGGCCGTCACACTTCAAGCAATAAATTCGTTAACACACCGAATCCGACAAACATGGCAGAGGCAACTATTAACGACGGCAAATTGAGAGAGAGATTACCGAACAACCCGAACCGCAGGTTGCTCTAACCCGCCCCTACTCCACAAGGGAAAAACGGACTCACGGCGTCGCAGCTCGCACCGGCCATACCGACGTCGTGAGTTGACTCCTGTTGCTCTCGTGTCGGCCGCTTAGCCACTACCCCTCGCTATTCGGCGCGGCCCACTGGACTCACGTGGCGACCTCACATGCGTCGACGCTCAAGGCGGACAAGTCATCTTGTGCCTCAGTGCGCGACCGACCAACCGATCGATCCAATCGCTAATGACAGTTGCCTGAACAACTCGAGCAGACTGGCGGCCTAAAGCGCAGACTCAGATGCAGGAACTAAGCCCCCGACCGGGCGACCACTCGTAGAGTTCTCTCACTGCGCCACAAATTCGGACGAGAGACAGACTAGCAAGCTGGTGACGAGAGACTGACCCCAGACTGACTCCAGACTCACTCACTGATAGACTAACCGACTGGCGAGCTCATAGTGCCCCTTAAATGTACGTGAACAGGCAACCTTTCCCACCAGAGGGGGACACCAAAGCTGCGATTGCCACAGCCAGAAACGGAGGGCGACTGCTTCACACTACGTGCTGCGGCGCGCTCTTCAAAACAACAACTTTTATCACGGCTCAGTGACCTCGACATAATGTAACTGGATTACTTCTGAATGAGGAAATGAATTGGGTACATTGCTAAAAACCAAATGGTACCGACACTCTTTAACGTGTGGCTCAAAGATATAATCCAGCAATTTTGAAAAGAGACCTACTAACCATGAACAGTTTACAAGAATTTTCATCAACGAACATTATTGTGTTTAGGCGAACCTGTGGCAGTACCGTGGTTGAAATTAACCGGTTTGTCGGTATATCAACGTGGATTGTCCAGTGTTACTACTTGGAACTGAGTGCACTTGCAGCACTGCGTAAGAACAGTCGTCATAAAAAGATCGTGGTCTTCAGGAACTGGAGACGAGTTCTACGCCTTGCCAGCGACAATCGGTTTGAAACCAGATATTAATTGCCACTGTCAGTTACTGCAGGTCCATCAGCGAGCTGCTGAGCGAACATTGCGTAAGACGCTCCATACGATACCTACTTGAAATGCCGACGTTACGACTAGCATAACACAGCGTCGCATCTGTTTGTCTAATGCGTAAAATTTAAACGCGTTAAAACTGAGTTTGATAGTGTTCAATGATTAATAACTGAATACGAGAAACAAATATTCGTAATCACTCGCCAGCCTCCCCACGAACAATCAAACTTGAAACGGTTAACCGTCGCGTGTTAAATCTTTACATGGTTACAAATGCAACTTATGGAATATACAGGAAAACCATAGTTCACTGCTCCATAATTACAACGCACAATAGTTCGTCTTAGCCCTAGAGTTCATCCTCGCCTGAACGACGGAAACACTAGTCTGCTCTGAACGAGTACCTGAAATAAATCACTGAGCTCCATGAATCTGCAAGAAAATATTGCGCTGCACATGTTCTTGAAATTAATGTAGCTGTTTGCCGAAACTCAAAAAGTTTGTAAGGAATTCAGTTAGCCGACCATGCTACAGTACAGTGCATGTCAGCGATATTACTCGTATTTTAACTTTGCTCACAAGCATTATTAAGCATAACGAATCAGTAGTAAACAATGTAAAAACTGAAGTTGTACTGGAACTCAAAACCACACAAATAATTTGAATTACATTAGTATGAGAACTTAGTCTTCGTTAGACATTGTCACAAACGACAAGATCGAGACAAGTCTAAACCAAAGAGAGAAATTCGCTGCCAATTTTCATTACATTTACTCCTCACTCTTTTTTGAGATACATTTAAAAGGGAATAAAAAAACATCTGCCAATTCCAGACCACACAACTGATAATCGTAAAATGGATACCAACGTATGGACTGCCTATTGGAATTTCGTCTTTTGCGTAAAACAACTCGCGGGATGAATAACGACGCTAAAGGAGCTTGCGAGAGTTTTACAGATAGCGCGCACAGCGAATATGCAATTCTGATACATATTACCTCATTTCACGAGTACACGCTCATAGGGAAACATTTGAATAAGCACCTGCCGCATGCCGTGTCCGCCGACAGGACTGGGCACACGACGACTACCTCTACAAGACGACAAAAGACCTCATCTGCCTCAAACATTATCTCTGGTAGCCTATATACGTAACCCACGTGTTTAGGTATAGAACCACAAAGATTATGAAATTTACAGCCACTTTTCATCACACATGTATCTTTCAGTGTCACTTCCTTGTCATCTTGTACATTATCAGTATGCTAATTAAACACATCGGACCAAAAAATTAGTTTCCTCCCCTCTCTCCCTTCTAACTAGAGTTGTAAAGCTACCGTGGTCTACCGTAGAGTATCATTAGTGTAGACTACAGTTGTTTTCCCAGTGCACTACCGAGCGAGGTGGCGCAGTGGCTAGCACACTGGACTCCCATTCGGCAGAATGACGGTTCAAACCCGCATCCGGTCATCCTGATTTAGGTTTTCCGTGATTTCTCTAAATCGCTTCAGACAAATGCCGGGATGTTTTCTTTGAAAAGGTAAGGATGGTTTCCTTCCCGTCCTTCGCTAATAACTGTGCGACTGATGACCTCGCTGTGTGCTCCTCTCCCCCAAATCAGTCAGTCAACCAATCAACCAACACAGTCACTTAAACTCCTTCCCGCATTGCCTGTGCGTTGGGTGTGTCGCATACTTACCGTAGTAATAGGAAAATCTTACCTTTGAGCACGAGAAGAACGTTTAGATTAGATTACATTTCAGTTTTAGTTCCATAGGCCCAAAAATGAGATGATTCTCGCGGGTATGGAACAAGTCATTGAGTACAAATTAGCAACAATAATTATACAGATTTGTTTATGTTTGCACGTGTAAACTGTAGTTGCATCAAAAGTAATTGTTTTGGTTACTTAAAAGTGCAGAAGTTGAGCTACCAAATAATTTTTCTTACTTTTAAAATTCTATTTATACTTTGTAAGGATATAAAATACACAATGGATTATCACTGAACGATGTGCGGTTCTATAAATGTGCAAAACAAATTCTATGTAAGTTCAAAACCAGCAAATAGACAAAAAAACCAAGAGAAGTCGTTGGCATCCAGTTTCTCTCTCAAACATTCATTTATGTTTCTTTCCTTACCAGTGCAACCAATACTAACGGCAATCCTCCCATTTACAACGTCGTTGGAGTACTGTACCAAAACTACCGAACCGTAGTTTTCGCTAGAGCGCAACTTTATTCGAGTAGCCTTGATAATAAATCGGCAAGGAAGGACGTCGACGAGATTCTTCATGTAAGATTCTTCAGGTAAGCCGTATGCCATATACAGGTTGAACCATAACTTCACCGACAAAGTTGTTCAGAGATTCCTTCTGAGTATTATCGTACAAAGAACCCAATGTCTCCGGAGGCTTGTTACAGAGATAATGCACGTCGTTTAGTTTCTTGTTCTAATTAGGTTTGTATCTGCGTTGCACTGAAAACAGTGTGCAAGCTAGCAAATATCGACTGTATGCACAGTGCATTTTGTTTCCACTCGCTCACGGTGCCTGGTGTTGGCAACAATAATGCCTTTCTTACGTCTTTGCTCTCAAGTTTGTTTTCAGAGCTACCCGACCACGATATTATTGCATTTGGCCTCCAAGAACCATAATTAGAAACACGTGGTGACGTTACAGCAAACAAGTACAGTGGTGGTTAAGGAAAACACAAAGTATTGTGAATGCTCATACAATACAAAGTGGTACAGCTTGTCCTCGTGAAATATCACGATAAAAATACACGATAAGCCGACCGAAGTGTCTCATTGCCAAGCGCAATAATACTGTGGTTGACTAATACTCTCTATTCTGTATATAGTTTCGTTTTAAGGCGGAGTTAATGTTGGGGCCAACAGACGTGGACACAGAAAACGCAAAGCGCAGTAGACCGCTTTCAGTCCATCGCCTGCGTCGGACGAGTTGCCATCGAGTCGGACGGAGCGCTCCATGAATAAAGAGTCAAATAAGGGGCAGGCTACGATGTTGGTATCACGGATTTACTTCAAATTTTGTACACCTTTAGAAGGCCATTAAAGCAACATAATGTGCAAGTAGTAAGTTGCACTACCCTGCCAATTCCGAGAACATCTCAAGAGCAGTTTTACGAGTCTATTATGTAACTGATCTATCAGTGCGAAGGTGCTGGCCGTAAGAAGTAATTGTGGTCAATCGGACCGGCACGTTATCTCAGCGTGTTCGGTCAGAGAGTTGGTTGCACTCTGTAGTAAATCTCAAGGCAAGGAATAAACGATTAACTCGAACGGATGTCAAGTGACGTCCGCCCAAACCTAACACAGAGAACAATACCGAACAAAATGGTAAAAAAAAGTGGTTAGCGTTCGCCCTTTGGAAGATAGTCGTATATTTTTCTCGTCACTGTTCACATTATTCAATTTATAAGACATCTGAGAGATAATATAATGAAAATGAACACACATGTTTGCATGAAGTTTTAATTTATATTTTCCATGTCTGTGTGACAAATACCATCCTGCAACATGTGACGTCGAGAGTACAGCCGACGAGTAATTGTACATTACTCTTGTGGTCTGGGACATTGTGGCTTACTATATTACTGATCGTGATTAACGTCATTCGTATCACTTTTTATCGAGGTTCGACTTTTACCATCCAAGCCTATTCGTCAAATAACATATGAAATTCACTGCAACTTCATGAAAATGCACGTAGGTTTTGTTTCGTTATATTTCCTCTCAAACGCCATATAAATTAAAAATGTTAGCAGTGATGAAAAACAAGTGTTGGAGGGGTTCTAACCCTCTCCTAGTCCACTATCTTCTGGCAAAGAGTGAACGCTAACCACTTCACGACAATGACTTCTTGCAGTCGGCACCATCGCGCAGATAGATCAGTTGCATAACAGACGCGTGAAATTTCTCTTAAGATTTACTCGGAACTGCCAGGGTAGTGCACCTTAGCACTTGCACACTATGTTGCTTTAATGGCCTACTAAAGGTGCACAAAGTTCGAAGTAAATCTGTGATCCGAGTGTCGTGGCCTCCCCACGTGGGAGAACAGGTTTAAAGTTTGAGATTGCACCAGTAAACAGCAAGTTAAAGGGCGAAGTTCTTCATAAACAAACACACGAAGCGGTTGCAGATGTCTACCAGTTTATGAAGAAAGAAGCTGTGCCAGGTGCTCCATTCAAACTAAAATCCATACTGAAACGAGTAACCGAAACAGCTTGTGTACCGTTTACTTGCGTTCGGCGAATCGAGAGGGAACTGGAAAAATTCCATACAACTGAATCTTCGATATTATCAACGCCCAAAATATATTGGAAGTTTAAACAGCTTTAATGGGCAACTCGTCTCCGCATGGTGAATAATTTCTACATTACACATAAAAGAAGTCTCGCTTTGAAGGAAATTCATGTATAAACACACTTCGTAAAATACTTCGCACTCTACAATTTAGGTGAAGAAAACCGTTAATAATGAAAACTTTCTACAGGTAGAAAGTAATATCAGGGAAAAAGTAGCTGAGAGCACAGACCTGAGTTTCGTCCACTTGTCTATATGGTCGCTGCGTATGTTCAAACTTGTCACACAGGGTCGTACGGATGGAATGACAATTCACTGTATGGTGCACTGAAACCTGCAGGCGGGGAGGTCGTTTTTGTATCGAATGCCAAAGTAAGGTTTAAATCCGGCCAGGAAACAGGCGATTATTATAACGACATGGAATTTTTAAGCTGTGAAAAGTGGCTCAGAGAGAGATTAGCATCTAATCTACTATCTCATACTGTCCTCGTTGTAGATAACGCCCCTTATCACAATAAGTAACTGACTAGTGCTCCAACATCAATCTCCACGATGGATATAAGTGATGTCCTGGTTAACAAAAAAGGAAACTCGTATTCACTAGGACATGCTGTATTCACTGATCAAATCGAAGAAACCAGTATTTCAACCGAACACGGTAATACAGTGTTAAGACTTCTTCCATTCCACCCAGAATGAATCCTATAGTGCTAATATGGTAGGAGTCGATTCTGAACGTAATATGAGATTCAGAATTGATATATTATTAAAACTTATAGGAGAACAAATTGTTTCCATAACAAAAGAAGACTGGAAGAAACGCTGTGAGGACGTAAAGAAAATTGAAGAGCAGTATTTTCAGTGCAAGGTTTATTGGACAGGAGCTGGAGATGATCACAAACGTGAGAAGTGGTATAGACTAGAACAGCGATAGTAATAGTTATGGAAGCAATAATGATTCCGCTGTTGAAGACGACAGTCTGATACTGCCAGTGAAAGTGCAACAGACATGGCTATTGAAAATAAAGAAATATACGGAAGAACATTTTCTAAATGTGGACTACCTGTGGAAATAGTGACGGGGAAACATCCGTAGCATTATATCAAACGATGAATTGTATTATTTGTCATGTTCAATTCTGCTTGCGATTATTCTAAAGATCTGTGAACGTCTTCTTAAGAGTGAAGCTACCAAACTGTATCTTTCACGTTTGTATGCTTATAAAACAAACACGCTTACATTTTCATATGTATGCCAGTGCCGCCTCTAGCTCCTTTGTTTGTCCGCTACGTTGCAATACCTCTTCCCCTCCCAGGCATTTCGCCTCCTGCCCCTACGAGTGTCCTCCTTTGCTTGCATGAAGTACAGTTGTGCGTCAACTCTGACAGACAACAGTACCATGGACAGATTTACTGACGAAGAGTTGGGTGATGTGCATCTCGTGTGTGGTGGGTTGACTGACTGCTGTGAAAGAGCAGCACGACGTCGCTATTCTGAGCCGTCCCCACATCTCAGTACTCTTGCCTCTGTACATAGGCGCCTAAGGGGGAAACTGGATCCTTCAGAGTTCGAATGGAAGATATTGGCTGTGTGAGGTATGCAAGAACACCCGCTGTGGAAGATAAGAACTGCTATAATGGCCAAGGTCATGTCTAGTCCTGTAGCAGCACGTCTGTTCATAGATGCGAAGGTTCAAAATGGTTCAAATGGCTCTGAGCACTATGCGACTTAACTTCTGAGGTCATCAGTCGCCTACAACTTAGAACTAATTAAACCTAACTAACCTAAGGACATCACACACATCCATGCCCGAGGCAGGATTCGAACCTGCGACCGTAGCGGTCTCTCGGCTCCAGACTGTAGCGCCTAGAACCGCACGGCCACTCCGGCCGGCAAAGATGCGAATACAGTTCAAAAATCTAAGGTACGTTCCGAATGACGTGACACCTATCCTCAATACGTTTGCTGAGTTCGACACTGTCAACAGGCCTGGAACACTTCAAACCTTTTCTGTGTCCCCACACCAAAAAAAATCTAACTGATTCAAGTCAGGTGACGTGAGAGGCCATGCTCCTGGCGAACCACTAACGCAAAAATGTGTCAGAACGCTGTTTACCAAGTACTCGGAATGATAATATAATCAATCGAGGTCATTTTACCTCTTTGTAATTTACGCCTCACTTACGGTGTTTCGAAATAATCGTAGTATTAGATGTTAACAATGATGTAACGTTTGCATGACTGCACCTGTACCTACGTCGCATCGGGCCTATGTTTATTGGGATTATTTACTTATTTCGTTGTCACCTACTCACCCTTTCGCTTGTATCTATAATAGTTCAAGACAGTGTACAACTATCTACTGTGGGAGTGGTAGTGCTAAAGTCTTACTCTAAGATCGGTGCTGCTGTGACACCTGTGACTAGTGGTATTTCACCACTCATGACAGCGCCCCGGCAGTACGTGTTTTGCTGTCAACCTGACCAGCTTCCCCTCCTCTTCTCTGTTGAGGTAAAGGTTATGCCATCTACTGATAGAACCCCACTGCACTCGACGTAAGCGTGTCCGTTAGCAAGGCGGACACCTTACGAGCGGCGGTGACCGCAACGCAGCCTTTCTCTGAGTCCTGAACAACCTGCCACGCCCAGGCGCCGTGTCGCGACCCGCGACTGAGGAAACCTCGACCAGAGGCGGCGCCTCCGGGCAAGGTCGCGATAGCCACGACCCCGCTCCAAGCACCACCAGGCTGCCTGCACTCTCTCCTGCCGCTGCTGCACCTCAGACACTCTCCCGCAAAGTGTTGTTTAGTTCAGCTTACTGAGGCACTGATTGGTCAAAAAAAGTGGAGCACCTAGATGACATGGTCAGATATCAACGTAACTTCCCACATTTACACACCTTTGGCGGTTACGTAAATGATCATAGAGTTGCAGTTCTCTGTGACAGGTAGAACTGCCACCAAGTGCAGTAGTGTTGTATGTGCTTAGTGTTGTTGGTTGGTTGGTTCGGGGGAGGGGACCGAACTGCTGTGTTCCCCCGCCTTCTCCATTTCCTTGAACACATCCGCACCCTGTATATTGCCCGCCGACTCGATCCTCCCCACCCCCTGGAGTCCCCCTTCCTCTCCACCCCCAGCCCGTTGCTGCGCCCTCTCTCCATCTCCACACTCTCCACTTCCTTTCCCAACGCAACTTACAGCATCTACCCCTCCCAGATGATGAACTTCGCCCTGATGTCTACCCCTCCTACCAACTCTAACCCCACCTTCCTCCTGCCTTCTCCTCAGGGCTCCCTCTCCTTCCTCTCCCGAGTGGCTTTCCCCCTCCTACACCCCCTCCCTCTTCTCCCCTTCAGTGTCTCTGCACTCCCTCCTACCTTGTCTTCCCTCTTCATCTCCCACCCCACCTGTCTCTTGGTACACCCCCTGACCCCCCCCCATTCCTTTCATCCCACCCCCTCCCCCTCTGCACCTTGCTCTCCACTCTTTTTCCATCCCCTCAGGCCTCTCCCTCGGCAGGTCACTCCTGGCAGATTTTATTCTTTGTCATGTGTGCTTCATCTCTTAAAGTGGTTTTAAGGTGTCTTTGTTCTGGAGTGTTTTAATACTGTGGCCAACATTTAACCTGTGTTTGTGACTTCAGTGTTTCCTTTGTGCTCTATGAATGGCCAACTGTGTTTTTTAACTTTATGTAGACTTTTTTAACTGGCCCCCATGAACATCTCTGTGTCAGTGTATATTCTCCCTCCATTGTCTGCCCTTACTCTGTTTTTATGTGCCCCTTTTTATCACCTTTATGTGTTTAATGTTCTTGTTTTATTAGCTTCATGTCACTCGGCTGAAGAGCAGTGGATTGTGAAAGCACAATGAAGAAAAGAAAACAGCTAAGTCATCGGTCCCATCCGATTAGGGACTGTGGATACGTGGCTCTTGACAGAAATGTGAATCGGCCTTGAGGCGTGCCGATATAGTGTGTGCAGTTGCGACAGCGCTGTGTGCTGGATGGCACAGTGGTTAACACACCTGCCTAATAAACAGGAGATAGCAGGTTCGAATCCCAGACCAGTACACATTTTCACTCAACGCCGCTGATTCTGCGTATCAATTTACTTGCTAGTCAGTTAGTGTGTCGCAGTCAGCAGTAGGTTTTGAGTGGTTGGGTGGTTGGTTGATTTGGGGGGAGGGGACCAAACAGCGATGTCATCGATCCCATCGGATTAGGGAAGGATGAAGAAGGAAATCGGCCATGCCCTTTCAAAGGATCCATCCTGGCATTTGCCTGAAGCGATTCAGGGAAATCACCGGAAACCTAAATCAGGATGGCCAGACGCGGGTTTGAACGGTCACCCTCCCGAATGCGCGTCCAGTGTGCTAGCCACAGCGCCACCTTGCTCGGGTTGGTCTTGTAGTAGGCCTGTAGGAATACACAGGGTGTTCTGAAATTCCCATTGCAAACTTCTAGGACTTGGAGAGGGGAGTAAGTATATAACATTTTGAACAGCAACGCTTGCCTGGAAACGTCATCCAATGATGTTACAGAGAGTCAAAGTTTTAGGTGACGCCGCCTGTAAATGTGTGTACATACAGGGTGATTCCGTGATGTTGCAAACTTTCAGGGATGATGGAGACGGATGGTCCCTCTACCTGAAACGAAAGAGTCGAAAGTTATAAGCGACAACCGTTCTGGTACCTCTGACAGTGGAATACATGTACCGGTACTTTTGTTGCTAAGAATGTAGGGCAGACAACCTTCAGAGGTGGTAGTATGGACCAAGACAAGAAAAAATGTACAGTAAATATAGTCTCTAAAATGCATACGTTAAGAGTTATGAGCACTTGTTCATCTTCGCTAGTGTGAAACACATCTCCTCTACTGAACAAGTGCTCATAACTCTTAACGTATGCATTTTACAATCCATGTTTACTGGACATTTTTTTTTGTTTGTTCCACACTACCGCCTCTGAAAGTTGCCTACCCTACAGTCTCATCAAGAACAGCACCGATACATGTATTCCACTGTCAGAGGTGTCAGAACGGTTTTCGCTCGTAACACTTTAGATTCGTTCGTTTCCGGTACTGGGACCCTTACATCAAGTGGATACATCTAACCGTCTCCCTCATCCTTGAAAGTTTGTAGCATTATCATGAAATCACTATATATATATATAAGCGTTCCCGGTGCTGACCCTTACATCAAATGGATACATTTGCCCGTCTCCATCATCCTTCAAAGTTTGTAGCGTCATCATGAAATCACCCTATATATAAATGTATATCTAAGCGCCTCACTTTGGCCATCCGTCTTCTGACTGATTTGATGCGGCCCGCCACGAATTTCCTTCCTGTGCCATCCTCTTCATATCAGATTTGCACTTGCAACCTACGTCCTCTATTATTTGCTGGATGTATTCCAATGTCTGTCCTCCTCTACAGTTTTTACCCTCTACAGCTGCCTCTAGTACCATGGAAGTCATTCCCTCACGTCTTAACAGATATCCTATCATCTTGTCCCTTCTCCTTGACGTATTCCTGTCGTCTCCAATTCTGAGCAGAACCTCTTCATTCCTGACGTTATCAGTCCACCTAATTTTCAAAATTCGCCTGTAGCGCCACACCTGAAACGCTTAGATCCTCCTCTGGTTTTACCACAGCCGATGCTGTGCTCCAGAGGTACATTCTTAGAAATTTCTTCCTCAAATTAAGGCCTATGTTTGATATTAGTAGACTTCTCTTGGCCAGGAATGCCCTTTTTGGTAGTCCTAGTCTGCTTTTAATGTCCCCCTTGCTCCACCCGTCGTTGGTAATTTTGCCGCCTAGGTAACAGAATTCCTTAACTTCATTTACTTCGTGACCATCAATCCTGATGTTAAGTTTCTCGCTGTTCTCATATCTACCACTCCTCATTACTTTCGTTTATCTTCGATTTACTCTCAATCCATATACTGCATTCATTAGACTGTTCATTCCATTCAGCATATCATGTAATTCTTCTCCACTTTCACTCAGGATAGCAATGTCATCAGCGAATCGTATCATTGATATCCTTTCACCTTGAATTTTAATTCCACCCCTGTATTTTCTTTTTATTCCATTGTCGCCTTTTCGATGTACAGATTGAACAGTAACTTACTTACACTCTTTTTAATCTGAGCGCTCCGTTCTTGGTCGTCCACTCTTATTATTCTCTCTTGGCTCTTGTATATATTGTACATTACCCGTTTCTCACCATAGCTTCTCCCTATTTTTACTCAGAATTTCGAGCATCTAGCACCATTTTACATTGTCGAACGCTTGTTCCGGGTCAGATATCCTATGAACGTGTCTTCATTTTTCTTTAGTCTTGCTTCCATTATCAACCACAACGTTACAACTGCCTCTCTGGTGCCTTTACCTTTCCTAAAGCCACACTGATCGTCGTCTAACACACCCTCAATTTTCTGTTCCGTTCTTGTGCACATTATTGTTGTCGGCAACTTGGATGTATGAGCTGTTACGCCGATTGTGCGATAATTCTCGCACTTGTCACCTCCTTTAGCCTTCGAATTGTGGGATGATATTATCTCGAAAGTCAGATGGTATGTCACCAGAGTCGTACATTCTACACACCAAAGTGAATAGTCGTTTTGTTGCCGCTTCCTTCAATAATTCTAGAAATTCTGACGGAATGTTATCTATCTCTTCTGCCTTATTTGATCTTTAAGTTCTCCAAATCTCTGTATGTACATACTTTTAGAGGCTCTGGCGTCTATAGCTTTGACGCTCAGTAGCGTCGTTGGATAACGTTTCCGGGTATGGGTTCGTGCTCAAAAAATTATGTACTCACCCCTCTCTACGAGTCATAGAAGTTTGTAATGAGAATTCCCAAACACCCTGTATTAGGGCCATGAAGAGCGGCAAGCGCCGAGGGATCACTATGGAGGATAAGGAGCTGTAGCATACTCCTATGAGGCAGGTTTATCAGCACCTGACATGGTTTGAAAAAGGCTTCATTGAGGGTGTCCACTTGGCTGGCTGGTCGAATCGTGCAGTCCAGATTCCTGGGGCCCTCGGAAGTGATTGCGTGCCTATGGCAGACTGCACGGGAACGTGAGGCCATTCATACACATCGTCAACGTGCAGGTCGGCAACATCTGATCTCCACAAGCGAAGGTCGTCGTGTCGTGCATCAAGCACATCGTAATCGCTTGACGTTGCGCCTACCATCAGAGCGCAGGTAATGGACTCCCTGCCACTTTCTGTGTAGTCCTGCACCATTGGCCGCAGGCTGTCATCAACCAGACTAGGGATTTAGCATCCCATGCGTAGGCTGGCTTCAACAAGACAAAGCAAACGGCAGCTTCTCAAAAGAAATTTCCGCCATCTAACTGTAAACTAAGAAATGTTGAGTCCGCAGCTCGTGGTCTCGCGGTGGCGTTCTCGCTTCCCGAGCACGGGGTCTCGGGTTCGATTCCTGGCGGGGTCAGGGATTTTCTCTGCCTCGTGATGACTGGGTGTTGTGTGCTGTCCTTAGGTTAGTTAGGTTTAAGTAGTTCTAAGTTCTAGGGGACTTATGACCGTAGATGTTAAGTCCCATAGTGCTCAGAGCCATTTGAACCATTTTAAGAAATGTTGACGTCACTTGATCTATGGACGTGATAAATGCAGGTCTCAGCAATGTATTGGCTGTCAAATACGCCATACAGCATGTTAATGTTTATTCACTGGTCACAGTGTCACTCATAGTATGTGCCATTGGTCTGTACTTTACATTCTATACTCTTTATTAATTGTCATAGTATAAAAATCCGCTTTGGCTGTCGGTAAACTCTTGATTTATTCCACAGCCCGTTTCGAAGCGTAAGGCTTCATCTTCAGGAGCCACCAAATAATGGCAACATTAATATGTAGCGGCCGGGACAGTCAGTCGGTGACGGGGTGGGACCGAGGGAGAGGGGGGGGGGGGGTCACATCCGCGTGAAACAAACGTATGGGAGCGTAGGACCAACAACCACTGCGCCCACCTTGACAGCAGAACAGGGAAGTGCCAAGTTGGTGTGGCTCCCCCCCCCCCCCCACCCCAACCCCATGCCCCAATCCCCGAGATTGATTGAGACGGCCGCCAGACATTTTTGTTCGCACTGTTTGGTGACATCTAAAGATGAAGCTTTATGCTTCGTAACCGGCCGTGAAATAAAAAATTTCTGTGAATATTTCGTCCATAAAGGACGGCATTATGAGGGCTGCGAGTGTTGATCAATACAAATAAACTGCTCTGAAACGACAGTGTAAATGTAATGCGCAGTGGAGAGGGCATACATCAGGCAACAGTATACAGACTTTTTATGACTCTACTGTCAGTAAAAACACCGAAAATAATGTACATCAAACTTGGTTTGTAACTGTGAAAAGATGCCTGTACTCTTCAGCAACACCAGCCATGTAAATAAAGAATTCTCCACCTGAAGATGATTGTGTGAACCGTCAAAACGCGTAATAGCAGAATAAACAAGTTACCGATGCAGAAACTGTTTTATTTGTAAGAAATTACTGGCAACTGAAATCGACTTCTATTCTATATTTCGTCGGTTGCAAATGTTTGCTTGATCAAATATTTTGTTATTAATTTTCAGTTAGACTTGCACTCTAAAGTGACTATAAACCTGAAATCATTCTTGTGTGAAACGAATAATAATTTACTCACACGGCGGAAATTTCTTTCTAAAAGTTCTGCATGACAGTGGTCTACCACAAAGGAAAACTCAGTGTTTGGAATGAGGCCGTGAGAGGAAGACATGGACTGGTGATGGATGGCGTCACTTTGTGCTGAGTGGTGCCAACGAGACGTACAGGTCCTTGCAACGAACTTGTGACGTCACACTAGTCGGCTTGTCCGCCACATTCCTCAAACGCTCGGCTCCTTGAAGGACCCATGGGAAATCAATATTTAATTGAAAAGGTACTCACTAAAGGTCTTAATTTTGTCGTCTGATATGGAGAACTAGCACTCATTTAAACACGCAGTCGAGAATTATTAAACTCACCCGAAACAGTTACTCGCTCCCCGTCGGAGGCGGCTGCTGGCACTCGTAAGACCTGCAGTGTCACATGTTGTGACGTACGAGCCGCGGCCTGTCTCTCTTGTGCTCAGCAATGAATCTGGGCTCTACAGTACCCCAGATGACCGTCGTCGGCGAGTATGGCGGCTGATGATGATGATGATTTCGGTTTGTAGGGCGCTCAACGGGTTGGTTATTAGCACCCATAGAAATTCCCAACCTTTTCATAGTCCAGTGTCGCATTTTGCCACATGGTGATGAAATGGTGAGGACAACACAAACACCCAGATCCCTGGAAGAGAACCTGTCCCGGCCGGGAATGGAACCCAGGAGATTATGACGGTGACCTGGCGTCATAGTATGGGGACTTCGAGTGACGGCTGGTTGTGACTGAGAGAGCTCTTTAGGGCACACTGGTACATCACGGACATCCTGCCTCATGATACAGTATCGTGGTGGCATTTTTCAACAGGACAACAGTCGTCCACACGCAGTACAGTATGAACTGTCTGTGTGATTTTGAGGCATTCCAGCTACCAGGAAGATCCCCAGGTCCTTCGCTGATAGAAGACGTGTGGGACCAGCTCAGATGTCAACTGCATCGCACTGCCAGTATGGAGGATATTAAGCTACAGTTACAATAGTCGAAGGACATCATCTCTCACGAGAGGACACAATGACTTTATGACGCCCTTGCCAAACGAAGCAGCGTATTCATCCTGACCAGTGGAAGTGTAACGTCATACCGATAAGAGGACTCATACTGCCAAGTTATTTTTAGATTTGACTACATATGTTAATAACTGAAATAACACCACACACCCTTTTAATCTCTGAAGTTTCATTTCGTTTTCTCCTCCTTCTGGATGCTTGTCTTTTTTTTTTTTTTTTTTTTTCAGGCAGTGTACAATGCAAGCTTTGAAACGTACCTGAAAGACTGTAATTTATATAATTGTTTGTCTCTCTCTCTTTCTCGTCATCTATGGGAGGATAAACCTAACAAGATTACACTACATGTGGCATACAATCAATGTTACCTGTGTAATTTTAATTTATTAATGTTTCATTTGTTAACAGTTTTCTGTTATTAATCACTCCTCCTGTTTCGGAAGCTTCCATGGGAGGATTTTTATGGAGACGCTCCGTCTTTTGTGTGATGGAAGAAAGCGTGAAGCTGTATCAGAAAGTATTCAATAGAGTGTTTATTACAAGTTTGGAGTCGGGTTTTGTTTAGTAGGAGGAAAAACCTACGTCCATTACGATTCCTTCAACAAAAATTTTATATCACGAGGACGGTGCCTTACCGAGGCGCCACGGTCAGAAGAAATTTATTTATCTAGTAAGAGGAAGGCCACAGAAGGAGATTCCGGAGCTGCTGTCATCAATAAGAAAGACGGACGTTACTTTACAAAACATTAATGAGAACTGGTGGTGTTCCAGGTGAACACAACAATAGCAGCTGTTGAGTCTGCCGGCCTCCCCACATATCTTCAAAACTTATTATTTATACAAATTTTAAATTTTTTTAAAAAAGAACTAAATCACATAGACCCCATTTCAGCTTTCATGGCGGTTTTTGCATCCCGGTGATTTATGTCACGTGGTCATTAGGCCGTGGTCTCACATATATTTCTGTGGCTAACGTTCGTCTCCTAATGCTCGAGATTAGGACGGCGTTTACGAAAAAAATTCCACCTTTGTTTAACTGGTACCTGTGTTGTTTACGAGTCGATCCATTGCTGCTCTAGTTCGCTGCTCCGCGGTGTTGCTGGGTAGCGCTGGGTTCCAAGGTGAGTTAAGCGAGGGAGACTTGGCGAAGCGGTTTCAGGTGTGAGGGAAGTGCACCGAGGGCTTGGCAAGACCGTTTACCAGCAAGTGTGCACTACTGGTAGTTCTACCCGCCGGTGATATATCAGCGGGCGTTGGTCACTGTCCTGTGGTTGTGCAGTATTTTGGTTGCAAGTTGGCCAACGGGCGGAACAGGTTTTTGGCACCTTCCGCTTACCCATTAAAGCCATATCTGCGACGAACGAGGCCGATCTTCAGGAAGCGAAGGTATTACTACTCGTAACTCTAACCAAGCGCTATAATTGCTTCCTTCTACATTTGTATTGCCAGCGTGACTGACAGTTGGCTGAGATTGTATTTTAAATGACTGCTTTTACCTGCTCCGGCCATGTGTAATGGGGCATTCTTTAAGTTTGCATGCGAGCGATTTGTTAATTCATCCGTTTATTTGTATTGAAAATTGATGGAAATCTCAGCGTTTTCTAGTATTGCGCATGTGGAATGTTCAGTTTAAACTACTGTTAATTCACTGGACGGTTGTTCCGCTGGTTGTATATGACCTGTTATTTACTCTTCGGCTCACTGCTGGAACTGTGGTAATCTGTAACCAACTGAAGCTTAATTTGCATTGTTACAAGTTCTGGAACTTTGCGTGTAGCATGCTGCACAGCATTGCAGCTCTTGGTGATGTAAAGTTGAAACCTAGCCAATATTTTATTGCAAATTATATATTTAAAATTTCTGTAAATTTCTTGTTTTGGTTAGTCAGCAGATTAATTGCTTCTGGTTGTGTTTGTAAGCTTGTTCATGTTACTGAAGTTTCAAGATCGTAAGACCCAAGTATTTCAGGCTATTGCTTAACTTTGTGTAGTGCCCTGGTGCAAGGTTTTGCTACAGAAATTTTAATATTCACTCTGTAGTTCAAATTTAACCTACGCCTCTGTGCAGATAACGCGACTTCTCCCTCCTTTTATCTTGACTAACAAGTTTTTGTATTGTAGGACTGCCTCCCGTCCTGGTTGTTAATGTGCTTGCTTGTGGGGGGCGACCCTGCTTGCGTTAATGGTCCACGCTTTGGTCGCTGGGATTGTCGCGCTGGCCAAGCCGCACTTCTGCGATCCAGAAGGGACACCTACACATCGGACGACACACCTTGTTGTGTGTTGCCATTCCAGAGGGACTCCGTCTGCGTACTGTACCAGTTGCAATTAGTCCACGCAACTAACTGGCAAAGTAAAGCTGTTGCTCAGGCCCTTTAATTTTTCCTGTAATAATTGAAACTTATTTGTTTTTCATATTGCAAGAAGTTGCTTACCGTACTGTTTCATTTTCTTACATCTGTTCTGTTACTGTGTTAATTAACAGTTTTACGGGTGCGAGCTAACATCCCAAAGATGTTCGGGCTCACATGCGGTTCCTCTTCGTCGAGTCTCTTGGCTCAAACTCGTCTAGGGGTTGAACCGCACGTGTCGCATTACACGCCCTATGTGCTTTCTGATAAGTAAATAAAGAACAAAAGTAACTCTTACGCACTAAACTTTACAACAAATATTCTATTACCTCAGGATTCAATAAGGTGTCATGCTGCCTTCGTTCTATGTTTTTTGTGTGGAGGAAATGATGATCTGATGCTTAACTGTAAATACTGATAATTTAAATTTACTATATCTTTTAAACAAATAAAGTTACAGAGTTGATATTTACAACGTTTCTCATTTTAATGGTGCGCTTCTACATGAAATATCGATCGTTAAGATCGACCAGAGCGTTCAGAATTTAGTATTCAGGTCTTTTTTACAAAACTTGTTAATTTTACTTGAACGCTAAATCCTAAACTATTATAGATGTGCTCAATATTCAAGTTTTATTGGGAGCATCATGAAAATTTATGCCGGCCGGAGTGGCCGAGTGGTTCTAGGCGCTACAGTTTGGAACCGCGTGACCGCTACGGTCGCAGGTTCGAATCCTGCTTCGGGCATGGATGTGTGTGATGTCCTTAGGTTAGTTAGGTTTAAGTAGTTCTAAGTTCTAGGGGACTGATGACCACATCAGTTAAGTCCCATAGTACTGAGAGCCATTTGAACCATTTTTTTAAATTTATGGAGAATGGCAGATTAAAATTACAGTGGCCTGATTCCCTGCATTACTACAGAATTAAATAGTTTTCATAAATGTTTTCCTTTATGGCCGATCTTAGGTCCGCCATATTTAACACTGCTACATCTCCTTGGCTACAACCGGCTTCTCCTGGGTGCCCCTAAGTCGTAGGTTCTCGTCTGTCTCACTCGCACTCTACAGCGCTTAGGCCTCAATAGACAAGAGACGCCTGTGAGTTTCCCCATCTCGTGGTGAATCTCCGCCCTTTGTGGCACGCGGTCCTGGACGACTGGGTTCGTTTCACAATTCCTGTAGGCTGACTCTTAATGAGAGCGCATTGCTCGTTAAATCACACGGGCCTAGTATTCCCTTAATTGTATATTGTTCTCACATATTTCTAAGGCAACGTTACTGCTAAATCCTAAATAATTCCTGTAATTTTGTTCCAGTTAATATTCTTAAAGAATGCAATTTTTTATTCAGTTGTGCTTAAGGGGCTGGCTACCCATCGTAGATTAATTTTATTTTTAAATTTTATTTGCGGATTGACTTCTTTAATTTTTATTTTATTTTTCTAAGAAAAAATTTTATGTACAGATTTGTTCTGAGCATTAGCCATCCTGTGAACCTTGATTTTGATGTTATTGGTTAATCAGGTTACGTAGTCCTGAGATTCGTAAAGCAAATTCTGGTTAATTGAAGGTTTAAAGTAACCTTCTTTTAATTGATTAACTGTTTAGTTGAATTGTTCTTTTCTGAATGGTTGTGATAAATACATATTTGTGTTTGAAATTAAACGGTGAATGCTGTTGAACAGACGTGGGGTCAAGTCCTTCCATGTGATTGTATTCCTAGAAATTCTTCACGGCGTTATTTGCCCATTTCACATCTTATTTTATGAAGAATAGGTATTCAAGTGTTTGGGTAATTGGCACAAACACTTGTATACCTCTAATTCACAAAATGTAGTGTGAAATGGGCAGATTACTCACCAAGGAATACATCGATGTATTCTGTGTCTCAAGGCGCTGATTTTGACGAGAACAGATGTTATACGTCAGGGATATGGGAAATAAAGCAGGATTCATTTTATGATCGTTTTGTCAGCTTGAAAATCACACTGGAGTTTAGAAATAATACAGCAGAGTTGTCACCGTATGAGGTGACGTTGGATGGTGGTTGGATTAATTAGCGTGTTATATTATTCCTCGCTACCTCCAAATATCCAATGGTATGCCTACTTTGCTTGTAATTTTGGGAAGCGGACTATTACAAAATTCAATGAGAACAGTTAATGGCAGATCACAGACAGTGTGATTTGTTAGTGGGATTGTTGCGCATATCAAACCACTTAAACTACACTTAGTTTTAACGTCGTCCTGTATGTCACAATACAAAATCAGCGAGAGCGGCCAAGCTATGCCGGCACACCACTACTTCGTCACGCCAAGCGCGTACACGAGACAACGATCACAATTCAGAAAGGTCAGTGGACAGAGAATGCCCTTTAATGCTGAATACGTCCGCCCCGGTAGCTGAGTGGTCAGCGTGACAGACTGTCAATCCTACGGGCCCGGGTTCGATTCCCGGCTGGGTCGGAGATTTTCTCCGCTCAGGGACTGGGTGTTGTGTTGTCCTAATCATCATCATTTCATCCCCATCGACGCGCAAGTCGCCGAGGTGGCGTCAAATCGAAAGACCTGCACCAGGCGAACGGTCTACCCGACGGGAGGCCCTAGCCACACGACATTTCCGTTTCCAATGCTGAATACGGAAACCAGCGGTAGCTGCATTAATGTAACACTCACTCTGTGGTGACGCTAAGCAATAAACTTACGAAAAATGTCAAAAATACGCGAGGCGTTCAATAAAAAATGCAACACTTCCGGTCACGGCCAGTTTCCGATGAAGAAATGCGGAATTTTTTGTGAGATATGGGGGAAGCTTCCCTCATCAGCCCTTATAGTTTCATGAAGTTCCGATAGGTGGCAGCGCTATACATAGCCTTTCATACGGAGTCGGTGGGTTCCAAGCATGAGTTTCTTTTGGCACAAAACCAAAGCATCGCAGGTATTCATAGGCGCTTGCAGAATATCTACGGAGACCTGACAGTGAACATGGTCGCTCGAACATGTCCGATTGTAGTCCCCCCCCCCCCTTGCTAATCGGCCTATCCTGCTTGCGATATAAAATATGACCGTGGATCGCCTGTATACCTAATGGAATTTTTCTAATTGGGTAAGGCTATCTTTCCCGAAAAAGTAATACCGATAAGTAGGGGGAAAGTGTACAAGCGATCTTTCTGATAGAAAATTCCACTAAAATAAAAAAGTAATTAAACCGAACAGGGCTACAATTTGGAAAAATGAAAGTTATTTTGTGCTTCACTCACGAACAACACTGGACAGAAAAGGGGTACCACTGATCATGAATCCAAAAGTTACACTAATGAACGAAAAGGAAATAATTACGGTCGCCAGCCCACTAGGGCGATTTACATCCAAAATCCTGTACAAGATGATGGGAAAGAAAAACGTTTATTATTAAACACTGACGAGGCAACTGAAGGTTGTCACGTTTTTTGACACTAATTTTAAGTGAGTATGTAATGATAAAGAAAACTGAGAAGTCACTTTTACGTTAAGTTTGTCATTAAATTTTGAAATAGGCAATTGAGTAATGATTAGAAAATATCCACTTAAACTGTATGTTAGTATTGAACTTCGTTACGTGAACAGTGACTTTCAGAAACCTCAACATAACGTCATCAAAGAAATTTAGAGAAAGGTAAGCACTTTTTACTTTGCAGTTACTTAATTTTCAAATTGGATTTCATATTATTGTCTGAACAACTGAGCCTTTTTTACTGACTTGAACAGAATTAAATACTAGAATACGTACCAAATCAAACAGCCATGTGCTCCAAGCTATATGTGAAATAAATAAAACTTCTGCACTCTTAATTTGTGGAATTTCTTTAGATTTGGATTTTTTCCAGTGATAGATTCCCAAACTTCGGTTAGCATATGAGGAAAAAAGGGAACAAGGACCCTGCTTGGTAACAATGTCTGGGGGCAATGAGGACACAATCGCGCTGGATTTAACTGATTATTATTTAAATAAAGTTCATTAATCAAATCACATTCAGTTGTGCTGCTGGGTTAGCCATTAATACTTTCAACTCAGTCTTACTTCAGTGCTGTGCGTGCGACGGAACTCGGAGCCGACGACGAACTGCTACTGTTGTTGAAGTCGGTAGCATCTTGTGGGGCCACGGCTAATTACAGGAACGGGCAATCGTAATTAATACAGCCTCTTCCGCCCGTCCACTGTCCTACCTCCTGCTACTAGTCATCTGGCATGGCGTGCGTACACGATGCCGCCGAAATGGTACTCTCTACTGCGAGTGCGTTAACACCACACTTCCGCACACTACAAGCGCTGGAACCCATCTCTCGCTCTCTCCGCGCGCTCTGCGCAACAACCCCCTACCCAAAGATTTTACAACGCACAAGCAATGTTATTATAGTTGCTAGTCGATGCAAATAACAATTCCTTTGGCTTTTTCCCAGAGCTTATAAGTTTCACAGTAAGACACAGATAAATACAATTAAACGTCAACAGAGTTCTACCTAAATGTACACAAACAGTGACGCAATATCCTTACTTACATACACACACACACACACCACACGAGTGAGAAAGAAAGAGAACAGGCTATCTGCTGGTTTTAAAATCCGCAAGAAAGGAGATGAAGTTGAACAGAGAAGGATCCAAAGTAATACAGTAGAAAAACGTGGTTGGTTGATCACTAACAGGTAAGAAGGTATGAGCCAGTCGCTCTGAAACATAATAAAACAACTAACTGGAGCTCAGTATAATTGTGCAGCGAAATACTATGGTAATATTTGATAAGAAATGGTTCTTGTTATAAGGCAGAAGGAATAAAAATAAATTTACAAAATTTGTATCAAAAATTCTTTAAAATAATGTCCTGACACGTTTCGGGAGTCCTTAGCAGTGGCATCACTCAACATTATCCATTATATGTTGAAGATGCGTGCCGAAAGTTCGAGAATTATAGCTCAGTGACACTACTTCGAAAATCGAGAGGCTTTTATTCAGTTTGATGATCTTTCAGGCCGACCGCCGTGGCAGAGCGGTTCTAGGCGCTTCAGTCCGGAACCACGCGACTGCTACAGTCCTAGTTCGAATCCTGCCTCGGGCATGGATGTGTGTGATGTCCTTAGGATAGTTAGGTTTAAGTAGTTCTAAGCTCTAGGGGACTGATGACCTCAGATGTTAAGTCCCATAGTGCTCAGAGCCATTTAAATTACAAATATTTTTATACAATTCAAAAAATATATATATATCGGTAGCAGGTGCCATGCATCCTGCATTTTCGGTGTTACACGATCTCTCGCGTGCTGGTCGGCCGCACGCAGCTGTGACTCCTGCAATGTTGGAACGTGCGGACACTCTCACTGGAGATGATCAGTGGATGACAGTCAAACACCTCGCCATACAACTAGGTGTCTCTGTTGGTTGGACTGACACACTCGTCCAAACTTATGTTACTAAAAGTGTGCGCCGCTGCGTTTCTCGCCGCTTAACAGAAGACCATAATGAGCAACGAAGGACCATCTGTGCAGATTTGCTTGCACGTTACGAGGCTGATCGTGACAGTCTTTTTGTCTAACATCGACACAGGCGATGAAACATGGTTTATCATTTGGTCTCGGAAACTAAACGACATTCCACGCAGTGGCGCCACCCCACCTCTGATCCAAAGAACTTAGAAGACGCACCCTCATCCGGTAAATTCATGGCGACGGTCTTCTGGGACTCTGAAGGGATTATTCTGTTTGCTGTCCTCCATTATGGTGCAACAATCAGCTCTCAAGCGTATTGTGCTACCAACAGGAAAATGAAGAAACTACTTCAGCATGTTCGCCGCCACGAAAAAATGCAAACGAATTTCTCCTTCTCCGTGAGAACCCAAGGCCTCACACAAGTCTGCGCGCTCAAGAGGAACTCACAAAACTTTATTGGACGGTTCTCCCTCGTCCACCCTACAGCCCAGATCTCACACCTTCCGTCCTTCATCTGTTTGGCGCCAAGGATGCACTCCGCGGGAAGCAGCACGTGGACGATGGGGAGGTTATTGATGCAGCAAGTCGTTGATCCCGACGTCGACTACTAGAATGGTACCATAGGGGCATACAGCGCCTCCAGTAAGGCGGCATAAGGCCGACGAATTGAACGGAGATTATGTTGAAAAACACTGTTTTGTAGCCATGAAGAATAATATGATGCACTGGAATCCTGAATAAAACCAACCAGCTTTCAGAAAAAAAAAAGTATTGCGTTACTTAACGGCCCTCGTATAACAAATATCCCGACTTGGGAGGATATACGATTCCCACAATTGTCTTATGCACTAGTTTTGAATGGGTTCATTTTGTTCTTCTCCAGCAATCCGGAACATTCATTCTAACAGGTTCACACGGGCTCAGAATCCGAAAGCATCCTAGTGCCGCCATGTTGTAGCCATGCAAGAAATGAAGTACTCGACAGAGTAGGAGTATCTGTGGCGTGAACGTACGGTACACGGCGCAGTGGTAGATTGCAGTACTGGGTATCGGAGCGGAATTGTCATACGACTTCAGATAACTCTGTTTCTTTGCATTTTGCGCTCAGATCGAAACTTTTACAGTGCATATATTTGCCACGAATTACACATTTATTTATTAGTAATAGCAACACTGGATTGTTGCTGTTGCCATGCATGCAAATCGACATACGTCAGAAGACGAAAATTATATCCATAAGTAACTAGAGCAAAGTCTGCTTATAGTTGCTATTCTATTAAGAAGCGCTTTATGTGCTGAAAAAAACGCAATGTAAGAAGGATTTAATACTGTAGGGTTAATGTATGTGACTGTATGGCCGTATACTTAAATAAGTGATTGGTAAATCAGGTATTGTGTGTGTGTGTGTGTGTGTGTGTGTGTGTGTGTGTGTGTGTGTGTGTGTGTGTGTGTGCGAGCGCTGCCAGTCAATCTGTTGAATCTGCATACATTTCGAGCAGTTTGCACCTGCACATAAGTTTTATACAGTGCATTCTGAGTCCGCATTATTTACATCGTCAGATCATTGTGGTCATTTTAAAGTAATCAGAATAGGTAACTGCGGTACTACTACCTGTGATGTAGACAATGAGTAAGTGTAGTTAATATTTTAGTTTCGTTATGAATGGGAGGCGATTAATAACATTATTCCAGAAATTATCAGTTAGAATACTCCAAAGTGTGATAAATCTCTAATTTGCTCCAGATTCGATGTTTTCCGGAAAAATTTCACTTTGGCGCTAGGAGACCATTATGCATGGCACCGCACTATAATTTATGTAAACAGAAAGTTGGTAATGTGATCAAATGCAGTATAAAGACGACAAAATAGTGGCGTTTCTTTCATCTTTTCCTATAGAAAAAAAGGCGATTTATGAGCTGTGACACTTGTTGGAAACAATTAAATTGCCATTACATTTTTCTGTTCCATGTTTTCAGCCGGGCTCATTTCACATAAGTTATTCAGATGCCTATGACTCTCGCGTAACAAGTACACGGTATTTACGAACTTGATTGGTCTGAACTAGAGATTTAAAACCTGCTGATACTCCCATCCTGGGGCAATGTACGCTGGCGACGAGAATTCTGTTCTGCGCATGTGAACGCTTACTCCGTAGATGTTCCTACTGCGTGGCACTCACGCACACACAGGCAGCTGACCTTCGGCACCCACTTTAGGGAGAGACCACAGCAAGCGGAGGTAGTAGGATCTCGGTTCGATTTAGCCTGTGGACATTCCGCTACTTATCTGGAATGTTGAACTCATGTTTAATTAAATTTGTAGTAATTAATTGTACAATTATCCTAATCCTTACAGCATGTGGAATGAGATCTGAAAGTCAAAATACTTCTATGCAAATTAGTTCGGGTTCTGTGTAACGGAAGGCGGGCATTTTGCGTAACAGGATGTACTATAATACGTATTTCTAGGCGGATCACACATATTGACCGCAGTGAAAGCAAAGAATAGGCCTACTTAATACCACACGATCTATTTTCTAATGAAACTGCTCACCATGTATTTATGGTGAATATTCATGTCCCGTCGGTTACTACATAGTCTTAAGAGGTGTTC
Source organism: Schistocerca serialis cubense (assembly GCF_023864345.2). Lineage (NCBI taxonomy): Eukaryota > Metazoa > Arthropoda > Insecta > Orthoptera > Acrididae > Schistocerca > Schistocerca serialis. The sequence goes on along the minus strand of NC_064645.1, from coordinate 436,484,830 downwards.
ACTTATCATTCGCTGTGTTTAACTTTGCTCGTTCTTCACTTAACGAATAAATAGCTCAACGTTCACAGTAGTACGTTTAAAATATTCGACAATACATTTTACGCCACTTGAACGACAATTTCAAGCCCGCTATGAATGGTTGTTTCCACGACACTACTATCTTTTCACCATCTACTGTTTCGAATTATTTATAGAAAAAAATGAAACCTACAACAAAATTTTAAGGGTGAGACTTTCAATGCTGTACTACATGGAAAAGACACACTGAACTAACACAGAAACGTGCTTAGTTATGTAGATTCCCGAAAAATTTACACCATTATGTTGATCACACACTCCAAGATTCTCAACTCCAGCACAGTGACAGCAAGTGTCTCTCGCAGGGAATGTTTGGGACATAATGATACAGCATGTGTTCTGGTGTGCACTACGAACATCATCCCAAGATTCACTGTGACAACTAGAAAGCTAGGGTGAAAGCCCATCTCATAAGATGACATCCAGCACATGTATAATCGTTTCGAAGTGCTGATGAAGGACTATCTTTTAGCTGGAGAGGGCTCTAAAAGATATTGACGTAGTTTCCCCAGTGAATCTGTCCAGCGAAGGAAGCCCTGATTTCGAAATTAGATGTCTCGAAAGCTAAGCTCGATAAACGTGTCCAACAATAGGTATGTTTATTGTGCACGCTGCGAGAATTTTATACAGAAGCTATACAGAAGTTTCTAAATAGTTCGAAAAGTTGCTAAAAGATGGCGCTGTACGCTGTGCAGGTCCTACCGCATCAGCGTGCATAACTAAACGCGTCCTCTGCAAGCAGCATTTGCCAACACATCACAAACTTTTCGAAATGTCCACGATTCATAGTACGGAGGTGGCGTAAACGAACAAGGAAATTTGCCATCAAGTCTTGCAGTGTCTCAACGGAAATGGGCTCTGTTCTCGCACAGATCGCCGACTCGCGCTTGTCCATCGTGTTGGATTTACAGTCACTCTATTCCCGAAGCATCCATAAAGAAAGCGAAACACCTGTTCGCTGCGATATGGTCTGGCCCATTTTGCGTGAACCACTCTAGCTGTGTGACGGCAAATTGTTCCAAAATTGCAACGTTACGTTCATTAGTGATCGTTTCTCTCACGAAATAAGGGCCAATAAGGCCTCTACTGCATGCTGGAGCCCAAACAGTAGCTTTGGGAGAATACAGTGGTTTCTCTTCACGCAAACGGGGAAGTTCGGAATCCCGAAATCGCCAGTCTTGTTTATTCACGACTCCACTCAGGTGTGAAAGTGTGCTTCATCTATGAACCAGATGCAGCCAACCTCAAATCCTTCATTACTAAGCAGTGTGAGAACCTGGTTCGCAAAGTCAGCTCTCTATCGTATATCTCGTACAGATGTGGTCTGGTGGCTTTGGATTTTGAATGGAATCATGTGTAGGCTCCGTGTCAGTATTTTCTTCGTGCTGGAACGCTTCAAACCAGTTTCTGCTGCAGTTCTTCGGAGTTCCAGAAACCGTGTAACATTTTCAGGAATAACTGTAGTTTGCCTGGGGCCAACATTCCCCACTAGATCATCAACCACGCTGCCTGTCCGTTATAATATGGCGAAGAGCTTACGAATTGTTTTCGCATCGGGTTCTTTTAGATCATTAAACCCTGTTTGAAAAATTCGCATTGTTGCCATAGGGCTGTGTTCTAATCTGTGGAATTTCAGTACTAGCAGAACACGTTGTTCAACTGAATGCATGATTTCAACTTCTCCCTTCGGTAGGCTAAACTTCTGCAAAGTTTCAACAGTGTAACTTGTAACTCGTTCGCTTTGAGCTGCGACATACAATTTGTAGGAACTATGTATTCTAATCACAGCACCATGTGTTAGCAGTTTTTCGTACTATTTCGAAACTCCTGTACAACTTCTTTGAGAAATTCTTGCAACTTTCGCAATAAACATTTCTTTTTTTTTCACTCGTCTGTTGATCTTAGTTTTCGAGATATTTAATTTTGAGAACAAGGACTCCTTCGCTGGAAACTCTATGCAGGGTGAAAACAAATTCACCCATTCGATCTTCACATCGTTATTGTTTGCCTTCCAGTAGTGCAAAAATGTCTGTAAAAACTTTAATCCCGTTCATATTTTCGGCAGAAATGCTATCCCAAAGCAATGAGATCCACCCTGACATTTATCCCTCTTACCAGCTTTAACTTTACCCCTACTCATTTGATAGTTAAATAATGTAGGTAGTACACTCCATGTATGTTTCCTACTTTTACATTCTCTGATTTGGCTGAAAGTCTAGCGATCGATATATGATGACTTTCTGTAAAAGGTCGGCTTTGATGATGTTTACTAGCATCTTTCTTCTTGTAATCACTACCCTAGCCACACACCACACTACGCCACATTCCCTATCTTTCCCACCGACTGTATTTCCCACTATCCACTTCAACTCCTACCTACCGTCTCCATAATTTTCCTACCCAACAGACCCCTATCTTTTTATCCACGCCCTTCAACCCTACTGAACATACTCGCTCCTCCGTCAATACTTCTCAGCCTGTGCATCTCCTTCAGATTTTGAGTGAAAGTGCAGTGCTTCAATTTTTCTTTCTTTAAATCAGAAGAATTTCACGTTACTGCGATGTGTTTTTAAATTGTATATGTTTACTTTTTTTAACTTTCCATTTTTTATTTTTTATTTAAAGTAGAAAAGACAGTCCCATATTTTTTTCCAATAGTCATTATAATTTTTTAAAACCATTTAGCTGAAGAGTGGAATATTGTACCGCTGACAGCCCACCCCGCCCATATGGAGCGAGGGGGATGAAATTACAATAAAGGAGAAAAAATCGGCAGAAAAAGGAGTCAATGAACGTTAATTTTGATGGCACTGTAATTGAACGTACGACGCATATCTTCATTCTGTACAATCTAATAGTACTGCGTAGTTAGTGCAGTGAGTAGCGTTTTCATTACAATACTCGATGTGGCGAGCTGTATTCTGAATTTAGGTGCAATTATTTTATTTGCTATTTTTTATGGTATCTGGATTGTTAATCGCTGTACGCAAGTCTTATACACAACCTGTACAATTACATAAAGCTAACACAGAAATGAATGTACAATCATTGTTATTATTCCGCTTACTTCGAGATGTAGAAGGGTCGCTGTAAGTAGTTGCTCTGAAGGCCGTGCACGTTTTGTGAAATACATGCTGTTACTAACGGCGTATTTACAATACTTTTACAGGTCACTCATGTATTACATTTGGCCGTTTGTACTGATGTACTCAATAGTGTGTATATTTAACAACAGCACACATATAGCTTTTGCAGTTATTTCCGTCCTATGCCAATTGCTTTTCATGAATATTTTTTTCCTTGGCCAATGATTCCCATAGTCACGATTAAAAAGATATTATGGTCGTATATTATGTATGTGGGCCACAGTCTCATAAATACAGCCACTACACTCTCTAGTGTGAAAGTTACCGTCTGACAGCTGGATTGAAACAAGTGCTCCAAGTTGTCAGAAAGCAGACAGCCACACGCGTGGTAAGGATAAGGTTTGTTGATAATTATTCTCAACTTAACTAACGTAATAGTTCTTATATTTTTGTCTTCCATGTGTTAGTAAGTTAGCAAGAGACATGACTTTTACATGTAAAAACAGCTGAGTCATACTAATTCAGTGACACAAGTTACAGCTCATTCATGTGCAAATACTTTCGGCTATGTCTATACTTGCAGCGTATTCCACTGAAAGCAATAGAATATAAACACATTTCATGCATGAGAAGCACATATTTCTGTTGTTGTCTGTCGTTATTTTCACAGGCACTTTCGTTGACACTTAAAACTTTTTTTATGGATTCCAATGATTCGCCCTTTCTCATATTTCATTCGACTTTCTAATACACGAATATTTCCGTGAATGTAATTACTTTTGCTTCAAAATGGAATGTGTTGAAGATTCTTGTCGTTTGTGGCACAGATTTAGCAACAATTGTGGAATTAGTTTCTTCTGTGCTGGGAAACAGTTTTATTGCTTTTGACAATTTATTATCCGTATATATGTGGTTTCTTCCTTAACCTGCGGTTTGGATGGCTTATTTGATAGTTAAACATGATATCAAACATGAAGTGAGTAATATAAATGAACAAATGGAGGTGCTACATAAAGCTCCAAAAAGTCTCTATCTTAATGTGCTCGAAGATCTACTACTTAATAAGCAAAGTGATTTTATGCACAGAAGTTATTATGAGATTTTTAAAGACCAGGCTTACTCTTGAATGCAACAGCACGCTGCAGTAAGACCCAGCTGCAACGGAACGGCCCTCAGCGTACTGGCGGCGAGGTGAATTGGGCGCAGCGGAAGAGGACTAGGAGTGGCGTTGTATACATTCTGACGGAGGGAAACCCTCTCCACCACCAGTCAATACAAAGAAGAGGAAACGCACATTTTCGAAAGAATATCTACATTTTAATTATATTTTTAAGCTTCTTTATAACAAAAATTTAAATTAGTGTAAATTATTTCGCCTCATGGCCCACTCAAAAAAAAATTGTTTTATTAAAAAGCATATTCACCATTAATATTTACGGTGAAAAAATAACATACGCACAATTCTTATAGGTAGAGGGCACTTTTTACTGTTTCCAATCAGGTTTCTCCAAAACTGCGATATAAACTTTTAACAGACTAAAATTTACTTTAGATATGACAGTGAACCGATAGTTCTGTACTGACAAGTTACTCTGTAACTGCAATGTTATATATATTGTATATGTTGGCATTTAATACATTCCAAAATTGTCAATCATGCTTTTAACTTTGTCTAACAGATCTGAAGATGGGCAACCAGCCTGAAACTGGTCATTGAAAATAAAAAATAGCGATCAAAGACTGAAATGCCATATTTTTATTTAAAGTACGATCGCGGAAATCCCATTAAGACAGTCATGTCTAGTTTTGATTATTTGATAGTTAAATAATGTAGATAGCACATTCCATGTAGGTTTCCTACTTTTACATTCTCTGATTTTGCTGAAAGTGTAGCGATCGATATATGATGACTTTCTGTAAAAGATCAGCTTTCATGGTGTTTACTAGCAATTTTTTGGTCATTAAAGGGAAATTATATTATTGAAGCCCCTTAGGAAACTAATTACAAATGTGGTGTAGTTTTTCAGTTATTGTCGATTTTTATGGCACTACACGCACTCCGTGTTGTAAAAACTACGTTACAACTCAATATAAACGATAGTATTAACACTCTTCAGATATCGTATTCAGAAGCGTCGCTTTTCTAGCCGATTAGGGCCGTGTTATCACTGGGAATAACAGAAAGAGACAGAGTATCGCGACTGTTATGTTAGACACTGTGGGAGCAGTGCGTGTGCTGATATCGATAGCTATGCTTGAGGAACGTCTGTGAGTGTCCTTACCTACCTATGTATTCTCTGGCGCTTTGGGAGGGGGCGGTCTCGAGGCACGGTTGAGGCTATTTAAGCGCGTGTTCAGCTCGTGCTTGGGAGGTGTTTACTGGGAGCTGACCGTTTGGGAATTCTGGATCGCGAACTGAGCTTGCTAACCCTGGAGTTACGCTTGCGGTGATTGGATGGCGGATGTTAAAATTGAGGACCGTACCTACGCCTACTGCAGAGTGGCCGCTTCCCACCGCCTGTGGAGTTCGATTGGGCCTGTTTTCTGCTGCCATGGTTGGTGGACGTGGACACATACCACTTACATCGTCTTTAATCCTCTGTTGTGGTATCAGACGCCAAATGCGGCGTATTGACACCAAATGTAGTGGATGAGTGCCAGGAGGTGCCGTATTAAAACTCGGCAGAGCTTTTTCAAATGATTTATTCGTTTCCACTACAATGATTCGTTGCCCTCGGTCCACGTCACAGGCCCCGCATTTCTGAGGCCACTGCCCCAGCGACCTGTGCAACGCAACGCTGTCTCGTTCCGGCCTTGTTCGCCAGCTGTAGAGTTCCCATTACGTCAGGATGGCTGCGCCAGCAGCCGACTCAGCGGCCACCATCCCCGTTGACTCCGCGCTGCTCTGCTGGGAGCTGTAGGCCTGTCCCACTGCTGCTTCTTCCTCGGCTGTCGTAGCTAGGAACGCGATGGCAACGACTGCCCCCGTTCCGGCGTCCGAACCTGCGGCCCTCGCCTTGTAAGTCTCCGGCGTGTGTCGGGAGACGAGACCACTGCCCGCGATAGCAAGCCCAAGAGTGGCCTCCCCTGGCTGGCTGCGGACCCCGCGTCGGTCTCAGAGGGTCGAACCAACGACCCGCTGTGGACTGGGACGCTGTCGCCTCATCTGCTGCTGCCTGTAGCCTGGCACTGTGACACGCGCCGCCGTCCAGGAGAGCTGGCACAGTTGAATGGATCTCGTTAGAAAACAACACATACATATACTCTGCTGCGCGCCTCTGTTTCGCTAACGCATCACTCCGAGTCACGTACGCACTACACCCCAGTTGCGCCAGTGGGCCCCTTCTGCCTATAGCTTGCGACGTGCGAACAACTGCATTTACTCTTTTCAGCGGTTCGATGGCCCCTGTGGCCTCCATTCCACTTCGCAACCGCTGGTCAGCGCAACTCACTGTAATCCGGCCCGCACCCAGCTTTAACTTGTGCTCCGGAATACTGCACCAAATCTAACTTATCTTAAACTGTGGTGTCGCTACACCTCCTAGGCCTGACACAGGAATAAGAACACAATTTCTTATGTGTGATTGAGTGCCCGCCGCGGTTCGTGAAAAGCCCTGTGCTTTGCTACTGAATTTCCTTTGGTGTTATGGTCATTGTTTTGGCTTAAGCCCTTGACGTGGATCAGCAGCCTGATCTAGGTTTAAGTGGCATTAAATATTTTCTTTGTAAGTTCATTTTTGCCTAAAAAGATTTTCCTTTGTCTGCATCACTGGTGGGTGCACTATGTGGATTTAGGTATCTTTAATATTTTTCACTGTAAGGTTAAAAGGTGCATGTGTGTGTTGTAATTTATTTCGTTATGTAAATTCTACTTTGTTAATGACAAGCACTTATGGGACAAACTGTCTCTGCTGTCTGTCCTCAATTCTGCTGTGAGGATTGGCGGCCCTGTGCTATTTGCAATTTATATACTGTGTAAATTTAATGTATTTTCTGTCTGTACGACATAGAATCTGTACCGTAAGGAGCAGCCGTTTGAGGTGTGGGCAGATCTCGAGCCCGTTACCGTGCGTTAGTTAACCGCTGTGTTCCAGCCTCTTTATTTGCTTTGAATTTGTCCTCGGTTACTCTTGGAATAACTGCGCCTGCTTGTCGATGTGCTAACGCCCACTTTCTTATTTTAAAGCTTGTATACGAGAATCTGTGTCCTTCCCTATTTTTTTATCTTGAAAAGCCGGCCGGGGTGGCCGAGCGGTTCTAGGCGCTAGAGTCTGGAACCGCGCGACCAGTACGGTCGCAGGTTCGAATCCTGCCTCGGGCATGGATGTGTGTGATGTCCTTACGTTAGTTAGGTTTAAGTACTTCTAAGTTCTAGGGGACTGATGACCTCAGTTGTTAAGTCCCATAGTGCTCAGAGCCATTTGAACCATTTGAACCATCTTCCCGGAAAGTGCTCTCTCGAAATTTCAATAGTAAATCTCTCCGTGATGCACAACGCCTCTCTGGTAAAGTCTGCCAATGGATTTTGTTGAGCATCTCCGTAACTCTCTCGTAATATCGATTTCCATGTAGCTAAAGTTTTTGTACAACTTAGTAAGTGCTTATGAGATGATTTTATAATGCTATAGAGTTCAAAGAGTTCGGTTTTAAAATTCTCTACTATTATAGAAACTGTAACTTTAAATTTGATATCTGTGGTAAATAAATTTTGATAATTTTCTTTCTACTCAGCAGCTTATCACTCCCAAATACTGGCTCCCTATCAGTTCAGTATGGTTTAAGAAACAGTATATGGTACAGTAACGTGAGCATCAGGTAAGTCGGCCCACAGTTGTGCAGATGTCACGGTAGCAGAGGGGACAGCAGTGCTACGGAGGCTGTGTTGTGAACGAGCACCGCGCCACAGGGAAAGTCCAGCTCCACAGATGCAGCCTATGCCCCAGTGTGCACCTAGCGTAGTCTTCATCATGTTAAGTATCACAGCTGACACTAATGTTAATCAAAACCAACTCACTTGTGTTGTTTCACATTTCTTGTGTCACGACTGGTCTCGTTCTCTGAATATCTTCAGACCGTTTGTGTCATGACTTTAGCACAACTCGGTAACTTGAAGATGTTCAAGAAACGAAATCGTCCATTACACAGTAAATGTTTAATAATACAGCTGAGTTGGTTTTTGAAGTATCCTGGATTTGGGGCACTTCCCCAAGAAACACGCGAGCATGTACTTCATTCTCCATTTAATAACACAATGAATTCAGCATAAATGGTCTTCGTTGACCGTCGTAAACAAGTAACAAGTTTTGTAACTATTTCCTACCAGGAAAATAAGTTCACAATTAAACACTGGTACTTGGAATACAGATCTCGGCTGAGGAAACAACACAATGAATGGTCTGAGTTCGTTCTCCACTAGTTCGACTATCAAACGTTTAAGTCCTCGCTCTCCTTGAGCTGAGCACATTGGAACAGACTAACACGTGAGTTAAGATTTGCGCAAGTTCACAGTTCCTACAGGCTTGCCAGATGAGTTTGACAGAATATCGACAGGCCCACGAGCGCTTTGTCTAAGTCCCTTGGCGGCGTGCGGTCGAGGCGGCGCTGGATCTGCAGCAGACGTCTTCTCTTGGCTGCATCGTGACTGCCGAAAACGGCGCGGGCGTGGTCCTAAATATCCTCCCGGCGGAGGTACACTTTCTGCTGATTGGCTGCACGTGACATTGTCGTATGCAGCAGAAGATTTCTTTCAGGAGAGACCTCTCTTACTAATTTACACGCCCTCTGTGCTTTGGTCCAGTATACGAGAAAGTTCTCCGCAGGTCGCGCTGCAACTGGCAACATGCAGTCGCAGGGGCTGAGCTGTCAACCAGCCCAACGGCTGTGTGTTGCAGTGTAGCATCGGCGCCTGATGCTTTGAGACACGCCAGTTTCCATCAATCATTAACCCTTTCGTGAGCCGTCGGAAACATGCTTCCCACTACAATGATCTCGCTCCTAGTCCCGTGGGATTCACAGTTCCCACCTCTGTACGATGCTAGCAAATAGTGTAGGGTACTACTTCCAATCGGAAGTTTCCGCCGTTTTTGCTGTACCTTCGCGCAGAGGCATTGTATAGCTGAGTGTTGCTCTGTAGAGGAGCCTTTCAGTGCTGTTTGCGTGACATTTTGTGATTTTTTTCTCAAAGCTGTAGTAAAAGGTAAATACTTTTGATTTACCCAAATTTATGAAGGAAAACGTAAAATTGGAACGAAGAGAATTCCAGTTTGAAACAAAAGGAGCCATTTCTGAAGTAACATGGATGGATGACCGTCCAGTCACTTTCCTGTCCTCAATTCATGACCCATGAGAAACAGCCACAGTGAAAAGGAAAAACAAGGATGGTACTAGTACAGAGATTTTTGTCCTGAAGTTGTGGCAGAATACAACAAAATAATGGGTGGTGTCGACAAGTTTGATCAATTACGAGAAAGGTATACTATTGTCAGACGTTCTGTAAAATGGTGGCCCATAATATTTTATTTCCTGGTGGACGTTGCTGCAGTGAACAGTTTTATCCTGTGCAAAATAAGTAAAAGAGAAAGTGGACAGCATGATCAGCTCACATACAGGATGCATCTAGCCAGACAATTAATCGCTGGCTTCTCATCCCAAAAAAAGGCGTGGACAAAAACCCGACTTTCTGGCAATAAGGGGTAAAGTACCTGAAGATTTTCGTCATGTAGCTGTAGGGGAGCATCAACCCATTTTAGGAGAAACCTACTGGACGTGCCGTCATTGTAGTACCAAAGCTGCGGAAAAGAGCACTCGCTGTGTTTGTACATATTGTCAAATTCCACTTTGCGTAGACCCATGTTTCAGAAAATTGCATGGCAAGTAATTTTGAACAATCATTGTAACAAGAGAAGTAAATTTATCAAATTAATATGACATATATCGAAAAAGTTGTTTTTGTCATTTAACTCCAAGGAAGGGCAGTGGGAAGAATGCTTCCCACCTTGTTGTGTGACCTCACTTTCACAGTTGTAGCAAATTTGATATTCTGTATGATAAATATACCTATCTGTTAACTACTATCTGCTCTCCATTCATTAAAAAAAGCTGCTCAATAATTTTGCCCACGAAAGGGTTAATATCCCACGTAACTTGTAAACTTAAGTCACAGGTCTTGAAGCGATTTGATTAACACATCATGCCAGTAAGACCAATAATTCGACAAATATAGACGTTCACAATCAAGAGTTTCCCAGTAGAGTTGTAACTGCATACATGAAGAATGAACCAAAGCAAAATCTATACTGCCATAAGGAACTGTCATAAAACAAAAAAGATTAGAAATTAGCGGACTTTGTCGCATGGTACGTTATTAAAATGTAAAACTAAAGAACATGTGTGACATGGAAGTTGTGTGTCTGACCCCTGATAACCTGTCATACCGTATTACCTAAAAGTAAAATATTCTTCGCCTTCTTCCGTGTATTTCTCAATTGGCAAGGTGTTGGAGGGTACTTGATGCTACACGTTTTAGCAATAACTCATCAGATAGCTGAATTCTGAACCAATTTTATTAACGCACTACCGGTTTTGTGAGATATAGCCACATCATCAGCTGTACATCTAAATAACAAGGGATAAACACTGCTAGTGAATGAAGCCCTATACATCAAAGTAATACCTGAGCCAGAAGCATCTAATTATGAAATAGATGAAAACACTGTTGTTCTTACAAACATTACAACATGGCAAACTGAAACTTCCCCTTCAAAAATTAAGAATGACTGTGCTGGTAAACTTGTATGTTATTTGATTTTCAAACAGCTGAGCAAACCTCAACGTACTCAGACAGTTCTCTCTTTACTTATTCTGATTATCACTAAACTGACACACAATATTTTTAGAGCAACTCAGTCTGACTTTCAATAATCCCTACAAAAGAATGGACTTGACTAACAATAACCTGTACCTTTCATGAATCACTTATCTCACAAAAATCTTCGTTACTCACTACTGCAATTCAGCGAGCGCCAATACTGCCAGCTGAATAAAAGATTCTAACTACTGAAGTCACTAACTACTGACAGGCATAGTTAGCAAATGAAAGATTTTGATAGAGAACAAACAATGTATTTACCTTAATAGCGTTCAAAAGTCGCACGTCCAGATCGTCCGCTCAAAACTCTGGCATCTCTCCCCCCACATCCGCCACTGCTGGCGGCTCACCTCCAACTGCCCAACGCTACGCGCTATTCACATCCAACTGCCCAACACTACACTCCGTTTTCAGGCGACGAGTGGCCTACAGGGATCATCCGACCGCCGTGTCATCCTCAGGGGAGGATGCGGTTAGGAGGGGCGTGGGGTCAGCACACCGCTCTCCTGGTCGTTATGATGGTATTCTTGACCGAAGCCGCTACTATTCGGTCGAGTAGCTCCTCAATTGGCATCACGAGGCTGAGTGCACCCCGAAAAATAGCAACAGCGCATGGTGGCCTGGATGCTCACCCATCCAAGTGCCGACCACGCCCGACAGCGCTTAACTTCGGTGATCTCACAGGAACCGGGGTATCCACTAGGGCAAGGCCCTGCCCAACACTACACAAGCGAATATTCCAACAATGAGTCCAACCAGCCACAGACTGCACACAGCGCAGTCAGCGATTTTCATACAGAGCACTACATGACATAATCAACATAAAAACATAAACAGCCTACTTTCAAAATCTGGTGGAGAATAGTGAATGCCGAACGTTCATAGTTAACCCTACAATACTATACCGATTTCAAACTCTTCCATCCCTATAGCTTCGTCGATTCGACGCTGCAACTTCGGGACTAAATATGGTTTACCTGATTGAAGAGCAGCATAGGTCACTTCCGCTGGCGGAGTAACAGAGCCAATTAGACTCCCCAGACACTATTGCGAGGACGGCGTGCCCCTCCCGTTCGCAACAAGAGGGGAGCTTACTGAAGGGAAATGTGTTCGTCGAATCGACTGCCAACTGTATTCTAAGATTAAAGCATAATGTCTGCAGGACGAATAGTGAATGAATAAAAAGTTGGGCGACAGGAAACATCCTACGCCATGTAACAAGGACGCGCCTATAACCAAAGAACGGAAGCCAGGCAATGGACCCAAAGCAACGTATTGTCGAGGCAAGAAGCAGAAGGCTTACCAGCAAATCAGCGCAATACAAGACCACCCACGTGAGCCACAGCAAACTCCGGCGCACTACACGGAGCGGGGCGATGAAGCACAGTGTTCGCCCATGAGTCGCCCGAACTCGACAGCTTGTATCTGTTGGTGGGAAACTAAACACTCGTATTCGGCAACTTTTCTCAGAGCGCTTCCCGAGCTTGTATCTGTTGGTGGGAAACTAAACACTCGTATTCGGCAACTTTTCCCAGAGCGCTTCCCGAGCGGCACGCACGTACTCGGCAACTTCTGCCTGGTCGTGGTAGACCAGCTGTACAGACTCTTCCAAATCTCAACGGAGCAAGTGCGACACCTCCGCCAAATTTACAACATTCGTAAAGAATATTGTAAAACCTTGGAAAATAAAGGTGATACAAAAGAAATCACACATAGACACAAAGATTTTATTACAAATTTCACATACAAAGATGTATCGTGAAAATAACTGCGTTTCTGTTATCTTATATTCTACTCGTAGCTACTTCGTATGAAACGCATTTTACGGCTTTTACGAGTTTGCAATTTCGCCATTTCCGAGTAAATCTAATTTTGTTTAGGAAAGCTTACCTCTTCCTAGATTTTAAGTCCGTTCTGATGCCTTGGCTATTTTTTGCAGAGTTAATTCTTGAGTAGGTATTAGTTTCTTCGCGCTTCTGACTTTTCACAAACTTGATGATTTTTGGGTGAGAAGATTCATACGAAGCACTGAAACTGGAATAAAACCTTTCACTAGCGTTAGTCGTTCTCCATGAGAATGCGTAATCTGCTGCCCAAACGTGAGGAGGAAATAGCCCATCTTAGTTATCTCTGTCATTGTCAGTTACAACGTCGGCAAATTTGGTGAGTTTTTGATCTTGTGGTTGCTTGCTGACCAGGTCAGCAAAGATATCAGGAACATCTTGAGAACTAAGACCAAAGATATAAAGCAGCCACTGGCCTTTTCACTGTTCCGGTCTTTGTATATCGAATCAAACCAAGTGTTTCTATTTTTCGCCACCTGAAATAAGTAACAAAATTATCTTTGTTGAAACTTAATAGGCACAAGTCCTCAACTTAAGCAATGTACACAATCCCTGATAGCGTGAATGATGTGTAGGAAATTTTAGGAATAACGTAACTTTACGAATAACTGTATTCAACTATGTTGTAAGAAAAGACAAATAATATTATATACTAATTACGCCTGTTTTTCGTTCAACAATACAACGCTTTTCTTAAACTAACAATTACAATTGTACGTACCAAGCTTGAGCCACATAAAGCCAATAACCAATAGTTTTGACTGGGTCGATTTCAACCAAACTTGGTACACAAATCCTTTACCGTTAGGCAACAATGGCCGCGGGGGTAAGAACCACCTACCCATTATAGACAGCAGATACGACAACATAAACAGTGAGATGCGTGAGAAACTGCCGTATCATACGTGAGATTTAGATTTATTACTTTTGTGCTATTCACTCTATTCGCAACAAATTTCGGAGAAAGTATTCAAATATATCGCTCAACGCACCTACAAAATTACATCATGGTACCACGCATAATTCAGGAGATATGATGTCATAAACATTGAGATGCTTGAAAAACTCCGGCATTCTGCATAACGCTTAAATTTAGTACTTGTTCGCTACTAACTCTATTCAAAACACATTTTGCACACAGCATCCACATTTGAAACTGAATGTACCTGTAAAATTATATCATTCTATGGCCCATAGTTTAGGAGATATGACAACACTGAGATTCGAGAAAAAAGCCGCGTCATGCATGACGTTTAAATTTACTATTCGATTCGCAAGATATTACGTAGACAGTATCCACTTATTCCACAGAATGTACCTACACAAATATATCATTGTATCATTGTGCGACACATAGGTCAAGAGGTATAACGTCATAAACACTGAGCTACATGAAAAACTACCGCATCAGGCGTGGAGTTTTAATACATTTATTCTTACCTCCTACAGTCGAGTGAACTTAAGGAAATCCCTGACCCCTGCCAGCGCTTTTGACAGCTTTCCAACTGCGAAGGGCAAACGGCTGCCATGAGCTTCTTTTCAAAAATAACTTTTATGTTGTAAAAAAATGTATAAAATATCCCATACTGAAGGAAGATTCGGCTAAAGATTACTTGCTAGTGAATCTGCTTAAAAAATTCGATTTTTTCCATCTTAAATCAATATTCAGAGTTTTGTGGGCAAAATGGTAGTTAAATGAATCGATTCGGACATCGGGAACATATAAATATATGTCGGTATGCGGGAACGACCGAGTTTCCACTGCGGTCGGATGTCAAATGGCGTCATTATTATTTTGCCACTTCGAAAAGAAACACAACGTAATCATTTTTTGAGTTGGCAGCCTTGTCAGCACACACGTTTTCCGATGCTCCTTTGTTTTCCTTTGTATATCCGTGGTTTTCGATAGTTGTTTGTGTTCAAACTTCTGTACGTTGTTGAGTTGTTGATGCTGTGTCATTCTCGGAAGTAGTTATGCCTCCAAAAACGAAGTTTTAAGGTAATCGGTTTACTTCGTTGGAAAGTAGAGACTGTGTAATTACATCCACAAACCAACTGGATGTTACGTCGACTCCGCCAAGTGCCTCAAGACAGAAGCTAAAATATTTGAGTACCCAGAGTGACATTTCTTTAAAATATGATCAAAACACTGTCACGGAATGTGTTTCCATAATTCCTGAATTGAGTGCTTTATGTTCGCTTCTAAAGAATGCCGCTTTGTGTGCGCTTTGTGGAAAAGGTGGTATTAAAATCTTGGAAGATTTTCAAGGCAGGAAAGGTGTGGCTAATAAGTTACAAGTGTTTTGTGACTTCTGTGGGGTAACTAAAACTGGGTAGTCTTCTGGATTGTGCAAAGGAAGAGTTTATAACACAAATATCAGACTTGCATATGGAATGAGGCGTACTGGGAAGGGCAGCTCAAACATTTTGTGCTATCATGAATTTCCCCCCCCCCCCCCCCCCCCCTACAAGATTTTAGAAGTACGCGCAGTTACTTCTTGGTCAAGTGAGTGTTGTGTCAATGAAGAAAGCAGTAGAAGAAACTGTGTTATGCAATGAAGGTGACACTGATATAGCTGCAGCCTTTGATGGGACATGGCAGAAGCGTGGTCACCTGTCACTGAATGGTGTTGTCACCGCAACATCCCTAGAAAATGGAAAGGTGACTGACGTGGAATGTACGACAAAGTACTGCAATGGTTGCAAAGGAAATAACCAGGATCATGTTCGTGTTCAGAATTTTTCTGGGTACAGTGGTGTAATGGAATCAGAGGGAGTTCCCAGAATGTTTCAAAGGTCAGAATAGAATTATAGTTTATGGTATGTGAAGTATCTCGGAGATGGAGACTCCAAAGGGTTTGCAAATGTGTTGGAAAATATGCCTTATGAAATAAATGTAAAAACTGAAAAGTTAGAAAGTGTTGGTCATGTCCAAAAGAGGATGGGCACACCTTTACGTAAGCTAATAAAAGATATGAAGGTGAAAAAGCTCAGTGATGGCAAACCAATTGGTGGTCTGGGTCGTCTCACTAAGGAAGAGGTGGACAAACTGCAGCTCTGTTATGGTTTATCCATAAGAAGGAATCGAGACAACGTTGAGGCCACGAAGAAAGTAGTATGGGCTACCTTTTCCCATAAAGCTTCTACGGATGATGAGCCACAGCATGCTCTCTGCGACAGTGGTGTTGACACATGGTGTGGATACAAAAAAGCAATAGTAAGTGGTGAGACTTATGCACACCATCACTCCCTGCCATTTGAGGTACTGGAAACAATTAAGCCCATATACAAGGACCTAAGTCACACTAAACTATTGTCACGGTGCTTACATGGAAAGAAACAAAATGTTAATGAATATTTCAACCATGTGATATGGGAATGCCTGCCTAAAACTGTTTTTGTTGGTATCAATACCATGAGACTAGGTGTATTAGATGCTGTTACTTGCTTTAATGATGGGGCAGTTAGCAGATGTGATGTTTTAGAGTTGTTGTAACTAACTTCTGGTTTCAATATGAGACAAGCACTAACGCCAATTGATTCCTTGAGAGTGTCGGAAGGCGAAAAATGGGTTCTTGAGGCGACTAAAGAGGCCAGAAAAGCAAAGAGGAGCAAGAAAAGGAAGAGAGAAGATGAGGAACACACAAAGCACGAATATTATGCTGCTGGAGGGTTTTTAGAACAACATAGGTGAGTAACAGATGAAATGTATCTTTAAACTGAATTTCCGAAGAACCAAATTTTCTGAGATGTTTATTTTATGCAAAAAAATTATTTGAGCTAGAGGTCTGAAACTTTTTATGATATTTCATGCTACCATTTGGAGAAAAGTAGACTACAGACACCGGCTTGCTATCACCAGGAGGAAAAATATACCCTTATTAGTTATAAAAAATTACATTAATTTTGAAGTTTAATTTATGTATTTATAGTATAAAAACTATTGATTGAAATCATTTATTTTTAGTCTACTTTTTAGATGGCAGTGTCATAAATGTGTGCACGAAGTTTTAAGCATCTGAGAAAAGTAGTTAATTAGACTATAGTCTTCAAACATAGACTGACAGGAAAAATTTTAAATTACTGACGAATAAATGTTAATATAGTAAAGTTTATATCAAAGCTATTCCGATTCTTCTTATACCAAAATCTTCATCCTTAAAACACTTTCATTGTTCTAAAATTTCTGTGTATTCAGAATTCACATTATGTAGTTAGACCCTCATAAACTTTATGAAAATTCTTAGCGTTTTTCCAGCCGTTCACTGGCAAGTGAACCACCGATGTAGGCTTTATCAGATGCAGAACACAAGATCAGATTGCCGAAAATGTGGAAGAAACTGCTCCATTTTCCCCAAGTGATTTAGGGTAAACACTGAAAACCTAAATGTGGGCGGCTGGGCGTGGTATTGAACTACGGGCCTATTGGATATGAGTTCAGGATGTTACCTCTGCGCCATTTCACTTGGTTTCCCAACACTGACGATTGTTCACAGCCCTGCGTGAATAGCAAGAAAAATAGCCTTCGGCAAGTGTATAAGGCGTACTCGAAAAGTAAGAGTTGCTCGGTCATAAAAAGTAATATTTGTCGAAGGAAGCTATTACAGGTGTGTTTACTTTCGTACAAATCATTTCACTTTGCCATGTAATTGCCCTTCACATTTACGCACGCTTCGTAACGTTGCACTGGCATCTTAACCCCTGTGAGTACAAGCTACAATTGGTTACTCAACCAGTTGTCAAAGGCGGTTTCGAGTTTCTACTCGTCAAGCAGTTGCTTCAAGTACAAGAAGACGCATTGGTCGCTGGTTGCGAGGCCGGCACTGTAGGTTGGATCGTCTGGGAGCTCTTAACGGAAACGGTCATATCCTTGGCACATTCATATCTTCATCTATATATGTTCTCTTGAAAGACATCTCACGTTGTGAGACAGAGAGTACTTTGCATACGACTGTCGCTTTTCCGTTTTTCGGATCCGGTCACGAATGGTGAATCTTCTTGTGAACTCAGAAGCTCTCTTGCTTCATCTTCACGTTGTTTTCACCAGATGTGTACAGGAAGAAGCAGTACAAAAAGAAACATTAAGATGAAAGTCTGTTATGTCGCCAGAGCGTTGACCCTTAATGTGAATTTCTGCACTTTATCCTTTAGTGTTTGGTTCTTATTGATAACACGAAGTCTCGTCGGCAGTGACGATTTTTTCCGCAAAGTAATTGTCCGCCAATTGCAGTGCAATCAAACCGCGACAGGCGTCCAGACGTTGCTGTTTTTCTTCGTGAGTTAAGGTGTCTGGGACAAACTTTTAACACACCTTTTTCTTCTTTAAAACATTCTAGAGAATTTCTTCATCTAGAGATGTTGTTCCATTGCGATTTTTCCCACAATAATGGTGACAGACTATGGGCGCACCGTCCACTACTTAACACTGTCTGCTCAAAACTGACAGTCCGGATGCACATCTGTTGTTTAGACTTGTTAGTTCAAGCAGCCACTGTACTTACTGCGCTCCCATCGCTTATAGCACAGTCTAATATATGCAGTGGCGACAGTCACTGTTGTGAAAACTGTTACATCTTCACACTTGGAACGACACTTGCGCCCCTAGCGGTGAAAATTCCATCCGTAAGATTAATGTTCGTTTCTAATTATTTTTCTACCTAATTAATGAAATAATTATTAAATTTTTGCTTTCCAGATATTAGTAAATGAGTAAGAGACAAGAACGATCGTGAAATAACAGTGAAAACAGTTGAATCTCATTGATTCAGTGACATAAGCTACAACTTGCTTATCAAGAAATACTTTCGAATATGCTTATAATTGCAGTTCACTCCGCTGAAAGCAAGAGAAAGATTCAGACACGTATTTCATTCTTGAGAAGCATATATTTCTGTTGACCGTTCTTATTACGATAGGCACTTTCCATAGCACGTAACAATTTTGTACTATTAGTAGTCGCACATTACTACACTTTAATCGACTTTTAATTATAGAAATATTTTTGTTTTTCTGATTCAGAGCCGAATGTGTTGAAAATTCTTGCCGTTTATGGATCAGATGTAGCAACAATTGTGGAATTTTGACGTTTTATTGTCACGTCTGTGTGGTTTCCCTTCCATCAGCAGTTGTGATGCCTCATTGGATGCGTGAAATGAAGTACACTATGTGATCAAAAGTATCCGGACACCTGGCTGAAAAGACTCACAAGTTCGTGGCGCCCTCCATCGGTAGCGCTGGAATTTAATATGGTGTTGACCCACCGCCTTGATGACAGCTTCTACTCTCGCAGGCATACGTTGAATCAGATGCTCGAAGGTTTGTTGGGGAATGGCAGCCCATTCTTCACGGAGTGCAGCACTGAGGGGAGGTATCGATATCGGTCGGTGAGGCCTGGCACAAAGTCGGGGTTCTAAAACATCCCAAAGGTTTTTTGTAGGATTTAGGTGAGGACTCTGTGCAGGCCACTCAGTTACAGGGATGCTATTGTCGTGTAACCACTCCGCCTCAGGACGTGCATTATGAACAGGTGCTCGGTCATGTTGAAAGATGCAAGCGCCATCCCCGAATTGCTCTTCAACAGTGGGAAGCAATAAGGTGCTTAAAACATCAAAGTAGGCCTGTGCTGTGATAGTACCACGCAAAACAACAAGGGCTGCAAGCCCGCTCCGTGAATTACACGACCACACCATAACACTAACGCCTCCGAATTTTACAGTTGGCACTACACACACTGGCAGATGGCGTTCACCCGGCATTCGCCATACCCACACCCTGATCGCCAGATTGTGTACCGTGATTCATCACTCCACACAACATTTTTCCTCTGTTCAATCATCCATTGTTTACGCTTCTTACACCAAGCGAGGCGTCGTTTGGCATTTACCGGCATGATGTGTGGCTTATGAGCAGCCGCTCGACCATGAAATCCAGGTTTTCTCACCTCCTGCCTGTCATAGTTCTTCCAATGGATCCTGACGCAGTTTGGAATTCCTGTGTGATGGCCTGGATAGATGTCGGCCTATTACACATTACGACTCTATTCAACTGTCGGCGGTCTCTGTCAGTCAACAGAGCAGGTCGGCCTGTATGCTTTTTTGCTGTACGTGTCACTTCACGTTTCCACTTCACTGTCACATCGGAAACAGTGGACCTAGGGATGTTTAGGAGTGTACAAATCTCGTGTAGAGAGGTATGACATAAGTGATACCCAGTCACCTGACCACGTTCGAAGTCCGTGAATCCCGCCGAACGCCGCATTCTGCTCTCTCACAATGTCTAATGACTACTGAGGTCGCTGATATGGAGTACCTGGCAGCAGGTGGCAGCACAATGCACCAAATATGAAAAACGTACGTTTCTCGGGGTGTCCGGATACTTTTGATCACACAGTGTACGTTTTGCATTCCTTAGAAGTTTTCTACGTTCCACACTCACTGACTTGTCTGGAGGTGCAGTGAAGAAAACTGCACGTCGTTGAGTAGATGTATAACGTCTTTCTGCACAAGGTCAGATCTTCTGCTGTTTATTAGCTACGTTTTTTTACTTCAGAGAAAACGCATTATCTATAATATAAAAATGAATCGCAAAATGTGTTGGTAAGCGCATAACTCAACAACGCCTCGACCAATTTGGCCAAATCTTTTTTTTAAATGTTCGTTGAAGTTCAAGGATGGTTTTTACGGCGAGAAAAATTAGAATTATTGCTGGAAAAACCCTAAAAATAGCCCTTTTCTTTTTCCTATACAAATGATTTGTAACTAAAACGTAGTCAATTTGAGCTTTATTGCTATGGTATAAAGTTCATATTAAAATGAATCGCAAAATGTGTTGGTAAGCGCATAACTCAACAACGCCTCGACCAATTTGGCCAAATCTTTTTTTAAAATGTTCGTTGAAGTTCAAGGATGGTTTTTACGGCGAGAAAAATTAGAATTATTGCTGGAAAAACCCTAAAAATAGCCCTTTTCTTTTTCCTATACAAATGATTTGTAACTAAAACGTAGTCAATTTGAGCTTTATTGCTATGGTATAAAGTTCATATTAAATTACAAGCACTCACTGTTGTCTAAGCAATGTAGGTGTGTTCCTAACGTCAAAGATCATATCTATCAAAACAATGTGCGTGTGTGCGTTGGAGCACAGAATACATAGTTGGAGAAGTTTAATGTCGCGTTCCGAAACTCGCGTTTATTTTGTATTAGTTTCGGCACGCGAGATAAAATGCATCAGTTTCCACGTCATTACATCAGTCAAACAAAAATCGCGTTACAATTCGTACGGCTTAAAAGGATTTGACTTCAAGTCATATAAAATTTTAAAAAAAAAAAGTTGTCTGTGACCCAATCTACTGAGTTTGCTTTTGTCAACTGATACACGAAACAAATTCGTGTTTTGTGCAGAGTGTTTACTTAGTTAGTGTTTGTTTAGTTCGTGATTAGTGAAAAACTAATTTATATTTGATATGCCTCCTGTAAGACGAAGCAATTTAGGTAGAAGAACCAGAAATGCTACAAACCAAGCTAATTACCGATCTAATCGTACGGCACAAGAACGTGACGACGGAAATGAACATGAAAGAATTCGGATATCACAAACGCGTGAAGCGCGAGCGCGACATTCAACTAATAATCGCGCAAGTTTGAATCGAGCTGCTTTCAGTTACGATGTGTCAATTGACTACAGTAACTACCAATGTGTTGTTATTGGTTCTATGAACTCGGTTTGCTCACACTGTAAGGCATTAAAATACAAAAACGAAGCCAATGGATTGTGTTGCGCAAATGGTAAAGTGAAATTGATACCATTGGACCCACCACCAGAACCATTGTACTCATTGGTTTCAGGAATAGGAACAGATTCTATACACTTTTTGACACATATCCAACAATATAACAATTGCTTTCAAATGACTTCATTTGGGGCAACAAATGTAGTTCGGGAAAATTTTATGCCAACTTTCAAGGTATGTATTATAGCAGTTACTCATAATTATTTTAGCGAACAAAATTTTCTGTCACAAAAGTTAAGATGTGTCACTAATCTTCAATTTCTTAATCACTTATATATCACTTAGTCATCATATTATATGGTGATTCAGTTTCAGTGACACTTTTATTATATTTTATATTTGATAGATATTAGTTCAAACTAAATATATACTTTTTAAGATCAAATATTATTTAAGTTTGATCACTGACAATCCATTAATTTATACCACACCATAAAATTTTATTTTATTTACAGATACAAGGGCAAATATATCACAGAGCAGGTTCACTGTTACCAGTGTCAGATAGCGACAACAAATTCCTGCAAATTTATTTTATGGGCAATTCACCACAAGAAATTGATCTGCATTGTGCACATAACAATTTAGTAAAGAGGTCTATTGTAGAACAATTACAAACTTTATTTCATCAACACAATCAATTGATTATATTGTTTAAAACTGCCCTGGATCTGATGCCATCCGATAATCACAAAATTGTAATCAGAGCTGATAAAACACCTGCAGGTCAACATACAAGACGTTTTAATGCACCAACTATTGATGAAGTTGCTATCGTTGTAGTTGGAGAAAACTTGGAATCCCGTGATATTGTTTTACATCGTCGGAATGATCAATTACAACGTATAAAGGAAACACACCGCTCATATGATGCACTGCAATATCCCATTATATTTTGGCAAGGTGAAGATGGCTACGATTTCTCAATAAAAATGATAAATCCCATTACAGGTAACTAAAATATTAATTTAGCTATGGCGATAATATCTCAGTCATTATATTATGTATTTTAATTTTATATTTGAATGTTATTAAAAGAAAATCTATTTACAGGTTCTGAAACCAACAAAAAAGTCAGTTCAATGAACTATTATTCATACCGCCTAATGATTCGGGAAAATGAAGAAAATCACATATTGAAATGTCGGCGATTATATCACAAATATGTTGTTGACATGTATGTAAAAATTGAAACGGAGAGATTAACATTCATCAGGTTGAATCAAACCAAACTCCGATCTGAAGAGTATATTCACCTTCGAAATGCGATTAATACTGATGGAAATGCACAGAATGTCGGTCGGATGACTATTCTTCCAGCAACATACATCGGAAGCCCTCGGCATATGCACGAATATGCTCAAGATGCCATGTCGTATGTTCGTCATTATGGTACAGCAGATTTGTTCATCACATTTACATGCAATCCGCAATGGATAGAAATCAAGCAGGAGTTATTCCCTGGGCAATCACCCATTGATCGTCATGATATTACAGCCAGAGTCTTTAGACAAAAGTTGAAATCTTTAATGGATTTCATCGTAAAACATAATGTGTTTGGTGAGACACGCTGCTGGATGTATTCTGTGGAGTGGCAGAAACGAGGATTGCCACATGCACACATTTTGATTTGGTTGGTTGAAAAGATAAGGCCAAATGAAGTTGATGCAGTGATATCAGCTGAAATCCCTAATGTACAAGTAGATCCTGGATTGCATGAGGTAGTTATCAAAAACATGATACATGGTCCCTGTGGAACTCTTAATCAAAATTCACCGTGTATGATGGATGGTAAATGTTCAAAACGATATCCACGGACATTAATATCGGAAACAATTACTGGTAATGACGGTTATCCATTGTATCGTCGCAGATCGACAGCAGACAATGGAAAATCAACAATTATCAAATTAAATCAACAAGATATTGAAACAGATAATCGTTGGATTGTTCCATATTCACCCATTTTATCAAAGACATTCAAAGCACACATCAACGTTGAATCTTGCCATTCAGTGAAATCTATTAAATACATTTGCAAATATGTAACCAAAGGGAGTGATATGGCTGTGATTGGAATTGGTGCAGAGAATTCCAATGATGAAGTTACCCAATACCAAATGGGCCGCTATGTCAGTAGTAATGAAGCAGTTTGGCGAATATTTTCTTTTCCTATTCATGAGAGACACCCTTCTGTTGTTCACTTAGCTGTGCGTTTAGAAAATGGACAAAGAGTGTATTTTACAGCACAGAACGCAGTACAAAGAGCTGCTCAGCCACCATCTACTACATTAACCAGTTTTTTTGAGACATGCCAAAACGATCATTTCGCACAAACATTGCTATATTCTGAAATGCCAAAATATTATACCTGGAATCAATCCTCAAGGAGATTTATACGACGGAAACAAGGAAAACCAGTTCCAGGATATACAGATGTATATTCCACTGATGCGATTGGCCGGATTTATTCAGTACATCCAAGCAATGATGAATGTTTTTATTTACGACTGCTATTAGTCAATGTACGTGGCCCAACATCATTCCAACAGTTACGAACTGTTCATGGTGAATTGTGTGGATCCTACAGAGAAGCCTGTCAACGTTTGCAATTGCTTGAAAATGGCGCTCATTGGGAGCAAACTCTCAATGATGCTGTAATATCATCACACGCTCATCAAATACGAACATTGTTTTCTATAATCATATCTACATGCTTCCCATCAAACCCAATTGATTTGTGGATCAAGTACAAAGATTATATGTGTGATGATATTTTGTATCAAATACGGAATAGAATGGGAAATCCAAATATACAAATCAGTGAAGAAATTTACAATGAAGCATTGATTTCAATTGAGGACATGTGCTTGATAATGTCAAACAAACTATTAATTCAATTAGGCCTGACCGCGCCCAATCGTCCAATGCATGACGCTTTTAACCAAGAGTTGCATCGAGAAAAACTGTATGATCTCAACGCTTTGAAAGAATTAATTCAAACAAATCTTCCACTGTTAACTGAACAACAGAAGTATGTATTTGAAACTCTTATGAAAGTAACAAATGATGAAACTGGAGGGATTTACTTCTTAGATGCACCTGGTGGTACAGGAAAAACGTTTTTGATTTCATTAATATTAGCAACAATTCGCTCACAAAATAAAATTGCACTTGCACTCGCTTCGTCGGGAATCGCAGCAACTTTGCTTGAAGGTGGTCGAACAGCCCATTCAGCACTAAAATTGCCATTAAATATGCAAAGCAATGAAACTCCAACCTGCAACGTTTCGAAGAACTCTGCAATGGCAAAGGTTTTGCAGCAATGTAAATTGATTGTTTGGGATGAATGCACGATGGCACATAAAAAATCTTTGGAGGCTTTAGACAGAACCTTAAAAGATCTACGGAGCAATAATAACCGATTTGGTGGTGCAATGATTTTATTAGCAGGAGATTTTCGTCAAACATTGCCAGTGATTCCACGATCAACGCCAGCTGATGAACTCAATGCATGTCTAAAGTCCTCCAATTTGTGGAAACATGTCAAAGTACTTCATTTAAGCAAGAATATGCGTGTCGAGTTGCGAAATGACCAATCTGGAAACATATTCTCTAAACAACTCATTGACATTGGTAATGGCAAATTTCCTATAGACATGTTGACTGGCTGCATTAACTTTCCTCAAAGTTTTTGTCAGTTAACTCGATCAAAAGATGAACTTATTCAGAAGGTGTTTCCAGATGTTTCTCAAAATTACAGAAACCATGATTGGTTGAGCGAACGAGCTATACTGGCTGCAAAAAACATAGATGTAAATGAATTAAATTTCAAAATTCAAGAACAAATTACAGGCGAATTGAGGATATATAAATCAGTTGATTCGGCTACTAATCAAGATGATGTAGTCAACTATCCACCGGAATTTTTAAACTCGCTGGATTTGCCAGGATTGCCACCTCACAATCTTCAATTAAAGGTTGGATCGGTGGTTATAATGTTGCGAAATATCAACCAACCGCGTCTTTGCAACGGTACACGGTTAGCGATAAAAAAATTACTAAACAATGTGATAGAAGCAACTATACTCAAAGGAAAGCATAAAGGAGAAGATGTTCTCATACCGCGCATCCCAATGATTCCGACTGATGTGCCATTTGAGTTTAAACGACTACAGTTTCCAGTGCGGCTTGCTTTTGCTATGACTATAAACAAGTCCCAGGGGCAATCATTAAGTGTTTGTGGTATTAATCTAGAAAACCCATGTTTCTCACATGGTCAATTGTATGTTGCCTGTTCCCGTGTTGGAAAACCATCAGATTTGTTTATCTATGCGCCAGGTAATCAAACAAAAAACATCGTATACCACAAAGCACTACAATGATAATAATAATAATTATGATTCACATGATTAACAATAAAGCGATTACTTACTTTTAAATCCTTATATATGTTTTATTTAATTATTTTTTATTCACAACGCCCTATCACCAGGGTGACGGTTCTGTTCAGGAGAATTTTTTTAAATACGTAGGCAAAAAAACTGCCATATTACAAATCTTTTTGACAGGACGAAGTCTGTCGGGTCAGCTAGTTAATTAAATATCTATAGGTTACAAGAGAACTGTAAATAAACTGCTCTTTAATGCACCGTTTCATATATCCCAGGATCCGTAGGAAACTAAAGAAACATAAATGTGGTGAATTATTTATTTGTTACCGATGTTCATGGCACTATATGTGCTCCCTATTCTACAAACTATCTTACAAAATGGCTCTAAGCACTATGGGAGTTAACATCTGAGGTCATCAGTCCCCTGGACTTAGAACTACTTAAACCTAACTAACCTAAGGACATCACACACATCCATGCCCGAGGCAGGATTCGAACCTGCGACCGTAGCAGCAGCGCAGTTCCAGACTGAAGCGCCTAGAACCGCTCGGCTACAGCGGCCAGCAAACTATCTTACAAATCAATATAATCGATACTATTCGAACTCCTCCGATATCGTATTCAGAACTGTAGCTTTCTGTCCGCTAGAAGCGCTGCTTTCGCAGAGTACAACAAGAATGGGGAGCAGCGCCGCGACTGCATGTGTTAGACTGTGGCGTACAAGACAGGAGCTTTTCGGATGGTCGCGAAATAACCGCAGAAAGTCAGAGAAATTAAAGCTCGTGCGGAATTTTACCGACATGGGACAGGGCAAGGGGAAAGTGATAACGGCCTCAGAGATACCCTACGCCACGCCTCGTAAAGTGTCTAGATGTATGACCTTCATTTCGTTTTCAGAGATTCGCTATTGTGGCAAACTGGCCGTCGACTAGCGGCGCCCTGTGGCCAACAGCCGGTGAGTGAAACACGAGGGGACTCTGTGTCGGAACTGGTGCAGCCCTGGAAGGGTAGAGGTTAGGGGACAGGCCGATAGCGGGGGACGCAACGCTCTTGCAACACGGCTGGCCACGCGGCCAGCGAGGTGCTCCAGTTCTGCGGCCGGTATTACTGCTCGCGGGAGGAGAGATCAAAGGAAAGGCCTGTGTTCTCACCTTTCATTTATTGCCGATACTTCTGACAGAGCCGAGCAGGCAGGAAGCGAGAAGAGTGGGATTCGGATCTCCGCTAGGCTATAATGGCTTTGGCTCTGGCTTTCCCGACTTCTACGAATTACTTCGTATGAATACTGGGATGATTCCTTAAGAAGTGCCGCAGTCAGATTCTTTCCCCCTCCTTGCTCAGGCTGAACTTGTGCTTCATTTCCAATTAGCTCCACAGTGTAAATTTCATTTGTTCCTTCCTAAAGTGGTTACTTGCTTCCCACCAACAAGAACAAAGTAAGGTAAGTACTCGGACAACTTACTTTCCATTCCAGTAATGAGGTTAATGAGGCAATGAAATCTGTGAACAACAAGTTGCGATTTCAAAGTCCGTAGCCCGGTTTGCAGCACATGTGTAACAGCTGACGACTGCTACTACACCTTTGCAAATGTGACGTTCGAGGTGAGTACACACAGCGCACTAATTATTCTGATGAGGTCGACCACTCCCTTTTTTCCCTTTTTTACTGTTCCTTTGGCAATGGAAAGTTGGAGATTAAGATGTTCATACCGAAGTACATCTCCAACCTTACTCTGTAACCTACTGTGAACTGCATGGCACAGGGTGTTTCCATTACACCAATTATTAGTGCTGTTTCTCCGTTTCATTAACGATGAAACTTTTAGGTTAACCTTGATACTTGGAAATAGTATGTGCGAAAATCTCTCGCAAGCAATGCGAAAGCAAGTACATTCAAATCCCGATTACAGTATTCCCTTTGTATTCTGGTCTAGAATAGCCTTAGCTACCGTACTTTAGAACACGAACATTAGCTGTTAAAATTACTTCTAACGTTTGTGGTATCAATTAATCTAAACTGAATCTAACTATCTGTGAATAATATTAAATGCGAAGAATGGTTATCAGTAATGTGTAGAATGGCTCCCTCATCAAATAATCATACGTAATGGGTATTTGTTGGGTACCAAAATCATGGCTTGTTAGAAAAACGCATCCATTGAATTATCTGAAAACTTTGCAAAATAATATGGTTCCTACTTTCACATGAGAAAGTTCGTTTAGGCCCTACAATTGTTTTTTCCCTGTGCAACGGATTACTCAGCTCTGCTCTATCCTGTCAACTGTAAGAATGTGAAATGCTGAATTCCATCCACCCAAACTAAATCACTTTAGGCTGCTTTGCGAAATGAGAATTTTGCTGTATTTCCAAATATGCAGCTAGCTACCCACTCAATAGCACAAGGCGCCACAAGGCGTTAAAGTTATATTTTGCATCCAGACAGCGAGGATAAACGTCACAGATATGTTAGCAAATTAATAAAAGGATATTCTGAAATTATATTATGGTCTTTTTAATAACACAGAAGTAACTCGTTGTGGTATGAATTATGATTTTTTCTTACGTTTTAGCATTGTCATACACCATAAAACTTAACTCACACAAATAATATCTCAATTACGTAACATTTACTCTTTGATTTTCCAACTGAATACTTTTGTTGAAGATGGAAGGTGAAGAATAATGGTTAAGTTTCTCAGTACACGACATAATTCGCTCTGGATACCAAAACGTAGATGTTGAACGCAGCATAATCTCAACGCTACAATAATTAGTTTTTTTCCGAAACTATCGTCCTTCTATAAAATCATCTCATAAACTCATCATTTGTGTTCACTCATACCTAGAGGCACCTCAAACCAAATTACTTCTCTATTCATATGTTCCCTATCAAAGCTCCTCACTCAGCGGCGACTCAACACTCTCTCTCTCTCTCTCTCTCTCTCTCTCTACCTACCTACATACTTACTTACCTACCTATATCTCCAGCCGGCTCAATCAATAGCGTGTGCTCCACTATTATTACAACCTCTGGTAGCCGAAAAATTGTTTGTTCTTTATCAAAATCTTTCATTTGCTAACTACGCCTATCAGTAGTTAGTGCCTTCAGTAGTTAGAATCTTTTATTTAGCTGGCAGTAGTGGCGCTCGCTGTATTGCAGTAGTTCGAGCTATGAAGATTTTTGTGAGGTAAGTGATTTGTGAAAGGTGTAGGTTAATGTTAGTCAGGGCCATTCTTTTGTAGGGATTTTTGAAAGTCAGATTGCGTTGCGCTAAAAATATTGTGTGTCAGTTTAGTGATGATCAGAATAAGTAAAGAGAGAAATGTCTGAGTACGTTCAGTTTTGCTCAGCTGTTGGAAAATAAAATAACGTAAGGGGTTTACCAGCACAGTAATCCGCTAATTTTTCTAAGGGAATGTTTCATATGTCGATCCTTAGCCGAGGATACCTCACTGGAATCTTCTGATTTTTTCTTGTAGTTTGTGTGATTAGTGTAGCTATTGTTTATTGCTAGCGCGTAATTATAGAGAGAATTTCCTTTGTAGTTGGCGTAGTTAGCAAACTGCTGAGTTACTTAAAATCGAATCTAAATGTCAAAAAGTCTGTAATGACGTAAAAACACAAATTTGTGAGCATTTTCAACCTATATTTTCGCGTCATGAAAATGCATTACAGAATCACGAAGCAGCCATAAAAGAACTGCAAACTATTGTTCACGAAAATCACGACACCTTGCAAGCTAAAATTGACTCAGTTGCATCTACTGATTCGGTTATGCAACTTGCAAACGCTCAGGAAAACTTAAAGGACACAGTAGATACGATTTCAACACAAATGGACACTCTGAAACTTGGTTCAGAAAAACACACTGAGGAAATCAGTTCATTATCGGAGAAAGTAGCCGAACTTTCGGATCAGTTCACTAACTACAAAGGCAGATGATGATGTGAATGACACAAGACCCGTAGCCTTCAATGGCACAGAAGAATACGGACAAATTAGGAAATTAAAACAAAATCAGAATCAAAATAATACGCAACACAAAAGAGAAATCCGGGAAGTACAAGATCAGTTGGCACAAGTAATACAAGAATTACCTATTTCAGAGGACACTCGCGCTCCAACACGAGAAGAGGGACTTAGAAATAGGGAAAAGCCACAAAATAATAACACAGGGCACTTCGGAAATTATGAGGGAAATTGGCAAGGTACACCGAATTTTGAGATGGAACCGCCGAAACGAAGTAACAATGACCGATATGCGACACGCCGACTTGATGATTTTGACTATAAGCTGTTCATTACTACACGTAAATTCAAAACATTTAAGAATTCTGGCAACGACATTCATCCACAAGCATGGCTCCATCAATTCTCTCATTGTTTTCCTCCCAACTGGTCATTGGAGCACAGGTTAGAATTTATGTGTGGCTACTTAGAGAATGAACCAGCTGTAAGAATGCGATCGGTCATTCACGATTGTCACAGTTAAGGAGAATTTTATCATGCCTTCCTCTCAGCATATTGATCTCAATCTACATAAGACCAAGTAAAACATAGCATCATAATGATGAAACATTTCGAACAATCTGAATTTTCCAGTCTTGTCAAATATTTCGAAGACATGTTACATAAGAATCAGTATCTTTCAAACCCATACAGCCCCTCAGAACGGTTCAATCCCGCGTCCGGCCATCCTGATTTAGATTTTCCGTGATTTCCCTAAATCACTCCAGGCAAATGCTGGGATGGTTCCTCGGAAAGGGCACGGCCGACTTCCTTCCCCATCCTTCCCTAATCCGATGAGACCGATGACCTCGTTGTCTGGTCTCCTTCCCGAAACAACCCCCCAACCCCCCTCAGAACTCATCCGCAATTGCTTAATCAAATTGCCTGAACATTTACGACATATTATTTTGGCGGGACGTTGCAAAGACGACACTGAAGCTTTTGAGGGACTGTTACAAGAATTGGAAATCGACACTGACAATCGCGGAATTCGAAAACAGGAGCACCACAATTACAGGTCACATCCGTCACAATTCCGCGATGACAGAAATAATAACTGGACACGACAAGGCTATTCTTACAACGTAAATCGTGACCAAAACAGACACCACACGTATGACAACCGTTGGCAGAGTAGTAATAATTACAGGGAAAGATCACCTCTCCGCGGTAATGACTATCACAGAGACAATCAGAGAAACAGACAATATGGGAACCAAAATAATTATTATCAAGGGAGACAGAATAACTTCAGACAAATCGGTCCACCGCGCAGTTACGACTCAGGGAGAAGTTCTCCACCACGTGACCGACAAGAAATTAATTACAGAAATTACCGATGACAAACGAATTTCATCAGAACTGGCGGCATTCAAACAGGGCAGGGCCCTATCGACAAGGTGAATTTGTAGAAGTTAGATCTCCAAATCCCAATAACGACGCGCGCCAACAAAGAGACAATAGGCAATGACTCACACCGCTGGCACCCACAAAACGTACTTATGAAGCTGACGACGTAGCTGCCGTGGCTAGTAATTACGTAAAAATGGAAGACATTAGGGACATATTACTCCAGGAACACGACATAAAACATAACAACATTGCATATCCTGTAATTCACATTACAGTAAATGACGTAAAATTTACGGCAGTACTTGACTCTGGCAGTCCCATTTCAGTAATTAGTGAAACAGCCTTTAGCAAATGCAACAAATCGAACGATTGCCCCACACTTCCGTTACGTAAGATTAAATTACAAGGTGCAGTCGTTGGAAAAAGTGTAGATGTACGCCAACAAACCAACTTAGAATTCTTTTGTCAAAGCCACAGGTTCTCTATGAACTTTCTTATTGTTCCATTATTGTCGCCGGAAATTGTATTGGGAGTAGACTTTTTGAATGAATACAAAGCAATCTTAAACCTTCACGATGCTGAAATAAGTTTAAGGAAAGAAGGTAAGTCAATAGCTGTGGAATTTGAAGATTGGCTCTCAAACCATGACGAGGAAATTAATCGGTTTCACCTTCTGTTAGACAACAGTTCGGCATTTTCGACGGAACTAGACACTAACAATCACTCTCCAAGTACTGACAGGGATATTTGATACTAATGAGTTAATTCAGAATAAAATTCAA
The DNA here is from genome assembly GCF_023864345.2 of Schistocerca serialis cubense. Taxonomy (NCBI): domain Eukaryota; kingdom Metazoa; phylum Arthropoda; class Insecta; order Orthoptera; family Acrididae; genus Schistocerca; species Schistocerca serialis. The sequence goes on along the minus strand of NC_064645.1, from coordinate 436,452,628 downwards.
ACAATTGAGAACTGTAATGACACTGATAGGCAGGACCTTTTTGAGATTTTACAAGCACATTCCACAGTTTTTACTCACAAAACAGAAACAATCAAGGGATTTCAATACCAATTTCGTGTTCGTGAGCATACTAAATTTTATGTTAGACCGTACGTAATTCCGGCACATTATAGGGACCGTGTTAGAACAGAAATAGAATCTATGCTTGACGAGGGCATTATTGAGCCTGCAGTTAGCTCATACAACAATCCATTACATGCTGTTGAGAAGAAAAATGGATCGATTAGGATTGTCTTAGATTCGAGACAAATCAATACTATCATCATTCCTGAAACAGACAGGCCGCAAGCGTTGGAAAAACTTCTTCAAAATTTTAATGGTGTAAAAGTGTTGTCTTCTATTGATCTCAGATCCAGCTTTTATCAGATCGAACTTCATCCAGAATGTAGAAAATACACAGCCTCTCTTTGTTTCGGCGTTTGTTATCAGTTTCGGAAACTTCCTTTTGGTTTGAACATTTCTTCGGCAGCATTCATTCGCGGGCTAAATTCCATATTACCTGAGTTCTTAAAACGTCACATCACCTTATATGTGGACGATATTCTGATAGCAGAAGCCTCATGGGAACAACATAATCGCATCCTCAACAGCGTGTTACATATTTTTGCAGAATCTGGAATTACAGTTAACCTGAAAAGTTAGAAGCAATCAGAGCCATTCCAGTTCCACCCACAAAAAGCAAGTCCGCAGTTTTCTAGGTCTCGTAAATTTTTACCGTCGTTTTTTGAATATGCAAATTCTAGTTACACCAAAACTTTGTTCTCTCACTGGAAAAAATACTATTTGGAACTCGGACGAACAGGCACAGTTGGAATTCAATTCTTTGAAAGAATCGCTACTTAACGCACCAATATTAGCTCATCCAGATCTGTCACAAGATTTCTGCCTTAGCACGGATTCTTCTAAAGTCGGTCTTGGTGCCCATTTATATCAAGAAGCCACAGAAAATGACACTACTGTTCAGAAAACCATTGCTCTTCCTAGCCGAGTGCTAACAAAATTTGAAGAAAATTATCCCGTTACTGAATTAGAAACTTTATCTATCGTTTGAGCTTTTAACAAATTCCGTTTCTTTATTTCTGGTAAGCACGTAAAAGTATACAGTGATCATCGTGCATTACAATTTCTTATGTCTTCAAAATTAAATCATGACAGGTTAAAACGTTGGGCATTGTTTCTGTAAGAATTCCACTTCACAATAGTCTACATTCCCGGCAAGGAGAACATTCTTGCGGACGCACTGTCACGGGCACCAGCTGGGCTTGAGAAAAGTAACACAGAAGGCAAACTCGAGAAAAATTTCAGTATTCTTTACATTGAAAAGGTCGCATTCGAAAACTTCGTCACCACATCTTTAAAGGACATTGCTCATGAACAAGATAAAGATCCGATTTGGAAAGACATAAAAAGTAAATGGCATGAAAAGACACACACACAGATTCAGCATTATTATCTGGTTAGAAACAACATACTCTTCAAACTGTTGATGACAAGCCATGGGTACTTTGCATTCCTGACGATTTTTTTAATAAACTCCTTTGGTACATTCATTTCAGCTACACACATTTTGGTCCACGAAAATGTTATCATATTCTTCGGACGACTTTTTATTTTAACAATATGGAAAAGAGAATTCGAAGAGTCCTGTGTATTTGTAAACTTTGTCAAAAGGCTAAACCATCTACTATCTCACATCGTGCTCCGTTGTTTCCTATTATTCCTTCTAAATTAAAAGAATTTGCTGCTGTTGATCTCTTGGGACCCCTTGTCAGAACATCGAATGGATTATCGTACGTTCTAGTCGCCGTTGAACTTACTTCAAAATTTGTTTCTTTCACTCCGTTACGTAAAGCCACTGGACGGTCTGAATCCAACGCCTTTGTTAAAAATTTCTTACGTGAAGTTGGCCACGTTGCTAAAGTCATTTCAGATAACGGACCGCAAATCAGATCTTCTGTTTGGTCACGCATGCTTTGGAATCATAAAATCAAACCTGTTTTTATTTCATTGTACTCACCACATTGTAACCCGTCTGAACAGACTATGAAAGAAATCAATGAGCTTAGCAGACTTGTCACAGAAAGAATCAGTATTGGGACAGATATTTACACTTATTTCAAAGCGTGCTGAATGAAATGCCTCATGATTCCACTGCTTTACCACCTATTCTTGTACTGAAGAAGGAAGAACCACCGAACAGTATCAGAGAGCTTGTACCTTTTCCAAATACACGTAAACTTTGACACAAAGACATAATTGATTTGGCTGTTAATAATATAAATTCTGCTGCAGACAAAAGGAGAAAACTACACGGTAAAGCAAATGCAAGGAAACTATATATTGGTCAGAAAGTTCTCGTTAAAGCTCATTCATTGTCACGTAAGAAGAAACACTTGACTCACAAATTCTTTCTGGTTTACAATGGTCCTTACAGAATCCGACGTATGCCACATGATAATTGCGTTGAAGTTGAAACTCTGCGTACTAATAAGAGTAATGGTTTACACCATATTTCACATGTAAAACCGTTTATTGAAAGATAATCTGCTTTTTAACTTAGTCTTTGCCATAAAATTTTTCACTTCACGCTAGTAGTACAATTTGTCACACTTAGAAACTGTTAACACACAACAATGTTTTGAAGTTAACTATCCAGTCTAGAACCTAGGGAACATATTTAGACAGTATTTACGAGTGCATTGTTCTAGTGAACAGACGGCACAGTGTTATTGTGTGTGTACATTCTCGCTTGTTAGTTGCACGATTACGTAACGACTATAACGCTCATATACTTAGAACATATACCGGTACTGCTAATGAGATTTTAATGTAACATTTTGGTTTACTTGAAAATACATTCTTGATTTAAAGTACTTTCTGAGATATACCAGATGACACAGTGGTTAGTTTATTTCACAGCTACACGATTATATCACGACGCTACTAATGTGTGACACAATTTACGTTGTTGCTTTTGTGGTGTATCTGTTTTATCTCTGCACAGATTTTCTGAATTCTTCTGGAAAGGAAAACATGTTTTAGTAGTAACTTTTGTCGTATAGCTACAATGAGACAGCCTTTTTGGTAGCACAACAATATAATACAGTATAGTACTTTCTTGATCACGGTACTATACGTAATAACTACGATATCTATACTCACAGCATTTCACTTTTGCTTATTACGAGGTAAGTACATTGACAACTACAGAACTTCGCTTATGGACGACGATACTTACGACACTTGGCACATTTTTACCGTTAAGTAATGACAGAGATTATCTTACAACAAGACGCACATTTAGCGCTGCAGTACACGTATTTGAGTGATTGATTTTGTACTTAAAACATGTATGTTCAAAGATTTTTGAATTACAAAGATACAAAGGTCTTCTGTGATACATTTCATTCCATTGCTGTAATCTGTAACACCCGAGGGTATAATTACATTAATCCTCAGGGGGGTACACGCTTACTTTGTGTACCATGTGTTTGGCAAGCACAAGGAGCCCTAGCTAATATGGTATTTGCTTATACATCTTTACACATCGGTACCATATTTCTCTAACACAGAATTACACAGCTATATGATCAATCAACTGAGAGAGACAAACACTTTTTTTTTACTACGTCAGTGACACATGTTTATGCAATTACACAGTTGGATAACTTCACACTTATGAAATTGTATTTTGTCTGTACTGTGTGAACTGTTCATATTTTTTCGGAACTATTGTGATACTATGAGAGCTTTGAATGATATGTGGTATGGGATCATATTGAAATGAGCAGAATTTTTTTAGGTTTTGAAATTATTGCAGAAAGCTACGACATTTTTGAGATTTGACTGAGGTGTTATGATGTGTATTATGCTTTGAGGTATGTTTATGATCAATAAGCTGAGGCTATATGAGGAATTTGATTATGCTATGTATTTATTATGATGAAATATTGAAGAAATGTCGACGAATATGTATATGTGTAATAAGGTAAGGAATAATGAGTAGTGTTTAGGGACTCTGATTTGTGAAAAAGGATGTTGGAAACCAGGAATCGTACTTTAAGAGTTATGAAATGTGTGTAAATGCGTGAACGTATCACAACACTGCTATTCATGAGATTTCGTTTCTACGCATTTCTACTCAAATTTTTCGATCTGTGAAATTTTTTTATGAGACTGTCACTGTAGCACAAACTGCTGTCGTAAATATTTCGGTAAGAAAGCTAAGTAACCCTGATGTAATGCGTTGTGGACACCCAGCTGTGCCAATCGCCTGAAAAAAGAAAGCCATTAGGTGGAGAAAAAATAGAGGCCATTATCCTCGCTATTGACATTTCTTTGTAGAAAGCATCGCAAATACGGCACGCTCAAACTTGAAAACATATGATTACACTGTGGAGCTCTTGATTTATGATATTTACTGAAACGCCTAATGAAATGACGAGAAATATTTTATGTCTATACATCTTATTATGACTACTGTCTTTCTAGTTGAGAGATTTTTTTACTGCCTTATGAAATGCCATATGGCTAGCGAATAATAATAATTGTACATAATTGCCTATTTTGTTTAATATCTAGTTTCTAGCTGCACTGCAGCACAGGTTAATATAAAATTTAATAGATGTACTAATGTAAATATTTTATGTCTACAGATCCATTAAACAATAATTTTATGATTTACTTTCTTAAAAAAAAGGGAACACAAATAGACATTTCCCTTTACAGGAATTCCATGCATAAGTTTTGTCAATGACTGGGTAACTTGTTTCGTAGTGTAAGTCAAGGTGATGCATCACTCCAGTGTTAAGATGTGACATAGTTATTAGACATTTACTATCTTAACTGTAATATTTTTCTGGTTGAGCTTTGTCATGTTTAGGTATAAGTTATAGCATTTGCTCCTGATTTATTTTTCTTTTTGCTGCACGTTGGCTCATATTAGTGATAATGTTGCATTTGATTTGCTAATTTATATTTATAGCTGCTTGCTTTGGCAATTTGCATTTTTTGTCTTTGCTGTTTGTGTTAATTGTTTTGTGCTGCTGCATTGCCTTGTCTGTTAGTTTAGCAACTGAGCTCAGTAGATTTAAGTTAGCTTAAGAGGGGGTAGGCTACATAAGAGAACGAGTTGTGATGAATTGGAAGAAATGCATTGAGAAGCTATAAGAAAATGGTTTGGCCAAAAAAGTAGTGTACTGTGGAGAAAAACTAGTTTTGAAAGAGGATATGAACAGAATACAGAAAGCATGCTTGGATAGTATTTTCTTAGTGGAAACAAATTTTGAAATAAGAGGAAAGATCTATGAAATGAAGTTTTGGGTTGGACTGCAGTACCAAATATTACACTGGAAACAAACCCTGTCCTTTCTTTTTGTGTTATCCCCCTATATGTTTGTGTACCCTTGTGTATTTGTGTTCTTCCTGTCTTTATATGTTTATCTGATAAGACTTATGTTGTAGAAATTTTCTAGTACTAAGCTACATGAGGAATACCGTTATCCTCAAATATAATTTGCATTAATAATATGTTATTTACCTTGTAAAGATGTTTAGACTTTATTTATTCTGTTTTGTTTTAATGCTCACGTGTGAAGTTGACGTTTCGAAAGTTATTCTGACCTTTTATGTATTTCCTTATGTCATAATTCCTGTAAGACTGATGTATATGTTATTTTGATTCTTTTGTAAAGCCCGTATTACCACAAATGTTATCTGTATTGTTATGTTCTTTAATGATGTTTTCTGCACCTTTGTAATTGTATTCTCATGTTATAAAATTGTAATTGAGACCAGTTCATCAAATTAAGTAACTTGTAAGAATACATTTCACTGCACATGTTTCTGTTCATCATAGTATATGCACAATATGTGAAAAGTTGGGACTGTTAGTGTTTGCACGTGTGTTGATAATTCAGCAAGGGACTGGTTAACAGCATTGCTAGTTCTATGTACTTTCCAAAAAGTTTGTGAGTGCACAAGTGGTGGTTCATGGACTTGCTATATTGTCCGCAAGACTCTTCGATGGTGATTGTGCACCTGCACAGTCGCAACAGATGACTGCTGGCCGTCTTTACAAGGACTACAGTGGGTCTGCATCTTTGATGACCCACCAAAACCTTTATATCTACACGGACTGCAGTGGGTCTGCACATCTGGTGGCCTACCAATGCCATAATCTCTACCAGGACTACAGTGGGTCAGCTCTGTGACGACCTACCTACCAATATTCTTCAAAACTTCGACCGACTCTGCTGTGGGTTTGCTCTGTTGTGGACCATTACCTGTCTGCATGTCAAGAGTCAGCACTGTCTTTCCATTGGAAGGACAACACTACTTCTTCAAGACTGCATAGAAATCCACTGCATCCATGTGCATGTTCTTTTACTAATGAGACATTGTGAAAAAAAACCGTAATTACTATTGTGATATATGATCAGGACTGTGTTTATGAGAACAACTTTTGCTATTGACCAACAGTGTATCAATAAGTGTGTGCATTTGGTATCTTTGTTATTGTAATTACAAAATATTTTTTTTCAAATCTGTATTGGCCACTGCACAAAACAATTTGTAAATTTTTTTGTGGGGAGCATGGGGGCTATGTAAGTAGGCTGTTTAGGTTTTTATATTGGTAACGCCACATAGCGCTCTGTATGAAAATCACTGGCTGTGCTGTGTGCAGTCTGTGGCTGGGTGGCATTGTTGGAATAGTCGCTATTGTAGTGTTGGGCAGTTGGCTGTTACCAGTGCGTAGCGTTGCGCAGTTGGAGGTGAGCCGCCAGCAGTAGTGGATGTGGGGAGAGAGATGGCGGAGATTTGACAGCGGACGATCTGGACGTGTGTCCATCAGAGACAGTAAATTTGTAAGACTGGATGTCATGAACTGATATGTATATTATGACCTTTGAACACTATTAAGATAAACAAATTGTTTGTTCTTTATCAAAATCTTTCATTTGCTAACTATGCCTATCAGTAGTTAGTGACTTCAGTAGTTAGAATCTTTTATTTAGCTGGCAATAGTGGCGCTCGCTGTATTGCAGTAGTTCGAGCAATGAAGATTTTTGTGAGGTAAGTGATTTGTGAACGGTATAGGTTAATGTTACTCAGGACCATTCTTTTGTAGGGATTATTAAATGTCAGAGTGCTTTGCGCTAAAAAATATTGTGTGTCAGTTTAGTGATGATCAGAATAAGTAAAGAGAGAAATGTCTGAGTACGTTTTGTTTCGCTCAGCTGTTGGAAAATCAAATAACGTAAGGGTTTACCAGCACAGTAATTCACTAATTTTTCTAAGGGGACGTTTCAGTTTCTCAATACACGACATAATTCGCCATGGATGCCAAAACGTAGATGTTGAACGCAGCGTAATCTCAACGCTACAATAATTTGCTTTCTCTGAAACTATAGTCTCTCTATAAAATCATCTCATAAATTCATCATTTGTGTTCACTCAAACCAAATTACTTCTCTCTTCATATGTCCCCCATCAAAGCTCCTCACTCAGCGGCGACTCAACACTATCTCTCTCCCTCTCTCTCTCTCTCTCTCTCTCTCTCTCTCTCTCTCTCTCTCTACCTACCTATCTCTCCAGCCGGCTCAATCAATAGCGTGTGCTCCACTATTATAACAGCCTCTGGTAGCCGAAGAATTCGTATCACTTATGTGCTCTGGCACCCAAAGGTGCTCATAGTGGCAAACATTTCAAACTGTCACTTCTCATGATATATACACCTTTCATCGTATGGAAAAGCATATCCAAATGAATCTAAATCGTGCAACTTACCAATATCTGATCGTTAGGATAACTATTACAAAGTGAATACCTCAGAAGTGACGCTACCGGATTTACAGACAAACACATATTTTGTAACATTCTTATTTCATTTATACGGTCATTTTAAAACTCAATTTGTTATATTGCTTCATGTTTTGTCATTAATTTCGTTTGGATTTTATCGAATGCAAAAACATCTCCATTCTTTCGTTTACATTCATGTAAAGAACAGATGTTCATGATTAGGCACATCATGATTTAAGTGATTTTGTAAAACACACTGTTTGAGACCGTATTATGTAAATTTCGGAACTAAAAGGCGAAGAACCAAACAATACTTATAATTCCAACACAAAAATAACAAATTACTGTTTAATATTTTGCTATCAGTTTGTGAATGCCAACATGATTTTGACTGTAATACTCAAATTTTCTGTCTGTAATAAGGGGAGACGTCACCTGCAATTATTGAAAGATATACGTAAGCAGTGGCTAATCACCCATGGGGGAGCCAATTTTGTAACAGTTTCTGTGCGTGAAACCTGTACCAGTTGAAGCGATAAATATGCAATTGTAAAAGCGAAACTTCGTAACAGCCTGATCGCTTAAATTATCTCTTGACGTAACCAGTCGTTAGCTACTCTGTGAAGATCTTGGGAAATTCCAGCAAATTCGGAGAGCAGGAACTCTCAATTCTTTTACAGGCATTGCATCGTTGGAGTTCTCCAAAAATCGAAGATGAGTATTTCTACTACTGTTACACCCACAAAAATTAGTGAACTGAGGTAAATCTGGATTGCATCCTCTTTGCTCGGTTTATTTCGAACGTTTATTATATATTTTATACATTGTGCTCCTAATGGTTTCCTGACTCTCACTTGTATTATAATACGGCGTAGGTTAGGTAAGATGACGAATTTGATAATTCGAAATGGTTATGCTAAATTGAAGGCTTGTTCCTACGGCATTAGATAAGCAGGTCAACATATGCAAAAGAATGTTTTGAGGCCCCATGCATGTAAGAAATGTCAACTCAAGTTTGTCAAAAGATCCGAATACCGTTGCGGTCTCATGAGCTGGTGCAGATGATATGCATCCGGAAATCTTTGATGGTCTATTAGACGTAACGAATTATGATTCCAATGTTTTATGTGCAATCAATGAGTCCACGTCACGACTGGGATGCTGAAAGGTAACTTCTTTGGACAATTTAACTGATTGAGAATGTTGGCAAAATTTAGTGTACTAACAACATTTATTTACCAAACAAATAAATTATACTCATCAAGTTATAGATTGAATTCCCTAAACAACTAACAGATGATTAAACACTCCACTGGGTGGCGCCTGATTGGGAAAGACAGTTTAACTAGGTGATCAGCGAGTCAACTACTCTGGTCCTAAAAATGTGGATAACTCAAGCTGAATTGATCTGACGCTGAGCAGACTTTGACTGATCAAATCTACTGAAGTTTCTCTACATAGGTGCAGCTGAGAGCAAGTGGAGATTGAGATCTGTACGCCCTGAGAATGCCAGAGCAGCATACGTTACCCTGTCTACTTCGTGCGGCTACGTGACTTGCAGCTGGCGAGATGTGTGCGACGGAGGAGGTGAGATGTGCAAGTGCCACCTGTGAACTGATCACGGCCACGAAAGAAATGCAAGAATCTCACAGTCCAGCGATCAGGCACTCAGATCGCAATTTGCTCTCTACCAGAGCCCTGAAATCACAGTAGATTTCAGTGTGTGACACACCCGTTCGCTGGTTGTGCCAAGGACTAATTTGGCTCACTTATATGACAGAGAGCACAAGGATACCAAACGTCAAGACTGGTAAACCAAAAACGAATACGTGCACTTGGCAAACGAGTAGTACGAGATGTTTCAAGTCACACTATCGGTACAGTAAGAACTTCACCTCAGGCTCTCCAGTCTTACCTACTGGCAAGTGAAGCCAGTCTCAGGACAGGTCCAAAGTACCAGCCACACATGCCAGAGCTTCGACCTGAAGTGCTTACCAGACCAAAGGCCCACACCCGAGTGCTTCCCACATATACAGAAAAAAATTCCATTTTTCTGCAACGTGCACAAACGAAACCGCCTTCACACTGTTTTGAGCCAACCACAAGGCTCTAGAGGCGCTAAATCTCTCCTCCCACACGACAGCACAGACTCATGTTGAACCAGGGAAAGAGTTAACAAACCTGCATATCTGAAAAAAAAGAAACCGCCAAATACTGATTTTTTAAGTTTTCACAGAGGGGGAAAAGATGATTTTCTCTGAACTCATGTTTCTTCCCACGGCAACAAGTGAACAGATACAGTATCAAAGATTTTTATCTAAATCGCCTGTGCCTTGGACATTGTTAGTCCTAGCTGTGAGGTGTAATAAAGATTCCATCTCTAAATGTTTCTCAGATTCCAGAGTTCTCTTATACAACAGGGGAACCGAGGGAAGTGGCTCACTGGCCTTCTTGCAATATTGGCGAACACTAAAACAATTGAATTTTTATTACATATGGCTCTGCACACAATGCCCGGTTTGCGATTCTACTGTGTTGATGTGTTCCCTTTAGACTGTCGTGCCTGACCAGGCTTCTGCTGGCGCCATGACAGGTATCATGGCATTGTTCTACTTGAGCCCCATTCCGACAAGGGCTGCCCTGTCTGCCCCGTACAGCTGTAGAACTGTCCGGCAATATTTACTAGGGGATGGGCTCGCCACCAATTGCTTTCAACTCCCAAAGACCCGTTTCTATGAGCTAAGAATCATAAAAATACTTCATGCTTTTAGCTCCCTACCAGGCTCCATCAACGTCTGTTCAGGTTGTTAACTTTCTTGAGTCTCGCTCAAGGTGCGTCTGGTTGCAGTAAAATCTTTAATCACTTTCCATATGCGAAAAATAGCTAAGAGGCTAAATTGTCCCCTCTCAATGCAACTGAAGCCAAACATCTTGCTTGTAAATGGGAGTCCAGCAAATGATTATGTGACTGAATTTCATCAGTTTTATAAATGTCTGGTATTTTTTAAAAGGAGAGATGCAATAAGGAGTTGAGACCTAACAGTGCAGTGTTGTTGGTGCATTACTAATTTTTTCTTCTTTCTAAGTTACCAGACTTGTGTGTGTTTTTCTTAAATCTCTTAATTTCCCAAGGTTCCTTTTCTACAGCAATAAAACTCATCATACTTTTACGGTTGATACAGTTTATTGTTGAAATAAAGCTTAGTGTTATTTCTCTATCCTGCCTAACTCAGTTCATAATCTTATTTGCACACTAGGATAAGATGACAAAAACTACTGTTTCAACAAAAACGAACATTTTGAGTCACAAAAATGGCAAATTTGTTTTTAAATTCCAAATTTAAAGTAGAAATAAGAAGACTCTGCAAGGCTATAGCTGCAGAATACCAATGTTAAAGTATTTTCAGCCTTATTATAAATTGTGTTTCACCATCTAGATTGTAACTGTTATTTTTATTTATTATAGTGTTCCTGGGATCCAGTACTCAGGAAGCAAGAATGCTACCACGAGACCACAACCTGTGGACTATAAATTGTGTTCCACTCTCTAGATCGTAAAGGTTTTTTTGTTTATTATAGCGTTCCAGTTCTCTTTGAAAACCATCATCACATCTTGTGGCCAAGAAAAAATAAATGAAAAGTGAAAACTTGTTTTCCTTTGTGAAAATAATACACTTTCACTACCAAAAACCAAATCTTTAAACTGACCGATTTTGAAAATCTGTGAAGTGTTCCATGAACTTGACTAGATCCACATTTTCATGTAAACATAGGATTTTCACCTTCGATTTTTAATTCTAGCTGGATTTTATCAGCATTGTGAGTATGGAGAAAAGTATAACAAATCAGTACCTAAACACATTTATTCTCCTTACAAAGAAAAACCTAAATATGACAAACAAATTTTCAACATAACATTAGAAGATGGATTTGACTTACTACAAACTAATGTTTTCTACATTCTATGAAGTTTTCCGGGATATATATGCCCCACTACATACAAATAAATTACAAACCAGCAGAATTACTGATCTGTGTAATAATGTTCCGAAACAATGTCTATGATGTATAAGAAAATGCAGTTAGTTAGTTCAGACTTTCTTGGACTGGAGAAGATGGTGATTTGATCTTATTCTCTTGAAACAGACACACTATAACACACCGCTCCATTTGATCACTCACAGTCTTCTATAGATCCACCCCATGGTCAGTAATATTTTTCTCCAAGTTCTGAAAGCATCACACTACATACTAGCACTGGATAGGTATGAGATATAGACGTCCTATTGCTCGAAACTGCATATTTCTTTAATAATATATATATATATATATATATATATATACACTCCTGGAAATGGAAGAAAGAACACATTGACACCGGTGTGTCAGACCCACCATACTTGCTCCGGACACTGCGAGAGGGCTGTACAAGCAATGATCACACGCACGGCACAGCGGACACACCAGGAACCGCGGTGTTGGCCGTCGAATGGCGCTAGCTGCGCAGCATTTGTGCACCGCCGCCGTCAGTGTCAGCCAGTTTGCCGTGGCATACGGAGCTCCATCGCAGTCTTTAACACTGGTAGCATGCCGCGACAGCGTGGACGTGAACCGTATGTGCAGTTGACGGACTTTGAGCGAGGGTGTATAGTGGGCATGCGGGAGGCCGGGTGGACGTACCGCCGAATTGCTCAACACGTGGGTCGTGAGGTCTCCACAGTACATCGATGTTGTCGCCAGTGGTCGGCGGAAGGTGCACGTGCCCGTCGACCTGGGACCGGACCGCAGCGACGCACGGATGCACGCCAAGACCGTAGGATCCTACGCAGTGCCGTAGGGGACCGCACCGTCACTTCCCAGCAAATTAGGGACACTGTTGCTCCTGGGGTATCGGCGAGGACCATTCGCAACCGTCTCCATGAAGCTGGGCTACGGTCCCGCACACCGTTAGGCCGTTTTCCGCTCACGCCCCAACATCGTGCAGCCCGCCTCGAGTGGTGTCGCGACAGGCGTGAATGGAGGGACGAATGGAGATGTGTCGTCTTCAGCGATGAGAGTCGCTTCTGCCTTGGTGCCAATGATGGTCGTATGCGTGTTTGGCGCCGTGCAGGTGAGCGCCACAATCAGGACTGCATACAACCGAGGCACACAGGGCCAACACCCGGCATCATGGTGTGGGGAGCGATCTCCTACACTGGCCGTACACCACTGGTGATCGTCGAGGGGACACTGAATAGTGCACGGTACATCCAAACCGTCATCGAACCCATCGTTCTACCATTCCTAGACCGGCAAGGGAACTTGCTGTTCCAACAGGACAATGCACGTCCGCATGTATCCCGTGCCACCCAACGTGCTCTAGAAGGTGTAAGTCAACTACCCTGGCCAGCAAGATCTCCGGATCTGTCCCCCATTGAGCATGTTTGGGACTGGATGAAGCGTCGTCTCACGCGGTCTGCACGGCCAGCACGAACGCTGGTCCAACTGAGGCGCCAGGTGGAAATGGCATGGCAAGCCGTTCCACAGGACTACATCCAGCATCTCTACGATCGTCTCCATGGGAGAATAGCAGCCTGCATTGCTGCGAAAGGTGGATATACGCTGTACTAGTGCCGACATTGTGCATGCTCTGTTGCCTGTGTCTATGTGCATGTGGTTCTGTCAGTGTGATCATGTGATGTATCTGACCCCAGGAATGTGTCAATAAAGTTTCCCCTTCCTGGGACAATGAATTCACGGTGTTCTTATTTCAATTTCCAGGAGTATATATATATATATATATATATATATATATATATATATATATATATATATATACATGTGTGTGTGTGCGTGTGTGTGTGTGTGTGTGTGTGTGTGTGTGTGTGGGTGGGTGGGTGGGTGGGTCATCAACCACAAAGGGTTAAATTACTGCACTTGATAGATGCTGTACTAGGTCTTATAATGGTTTTCAAAGAGAACATAAATTGGTCGGAATAAATGCAAAGAATCTTCGTGATTCAGACAGCGGAAAAAGTGTTATAAGATATTATTATAAGATATTAACCTCAGTAAACATCTAAAGCTTAAGTTCACCATGTGAACCAAATCTTTGCTTATTTACTTGCCTGATTTCTGTGTCTGTCAATCTGCTAACCATTTGCGAATTCTGCTTAATATTAATGCAAATATATGGTCACAGTAAGTTTATACTAAGGCCCATGTGATTACTAATAATGACAGTGTTATGCAACCGTTTTTGGCAAAACAACCATGTATCATAATCAAACTCCACTAAACTAAAGTAATTCCCAGATAGAAGTGAGAGTACGAGTAAGGTTAAAGTTAATGTCAGTGACTTCATTATGTAAATACTAAAATTCCACATTAATTTGTTTTGTGGAGGACATATTGAATGCACATTGAGAGGAGACGAGCAGAATATGGGAGAAAGCCATTGTAGCACCAAGAACGCACCTGCAGTCCTTTTCAAAATGCACGTGCTGCCATGGCGAGGGGAGGAGGAGAAACTAGGCAGAAGCCACTGGGCCCGGTATACCGCGTGTGAGCGAAGTCCGCCACAAGAGTACCGTCAATGTTTGCCCCCTAAACGGTGGAAATTGTTTTTAACGTCACATGTCCACTGGTGCCAGGGAGCTGCATCGCGAGCTAACACCTAAAGGGCATGCAGTACTATAATTCACTGTGTCCTGCAGAAAGCCTGTTTTCTGGGAACCACTGGGCAGGGAATGGTTCAGAAATAAGATCTGTAGGACGGAAGAGAGCTTCTGGCTCTTTTGCGTTTGTGAGCATGGCACCTGCAGCTGTCAGGCTGGTTCCCAGCTAATTATAGTTTTGCTGACATTGCTAAGGAACAGTAAGAGCAGCTACCAGTAGCTAACATAGATAATTTATGGAGTAGGAGAAGAGAAATGACTTCTGCATATGTGGAGAAGGCCATATTAGCTGAAACATAGAGGGTCTTACAGGTTGTGTGTTTCTGAGCTCCAGCATTATAAACAGCACTATTGGTCACTTATATTAATGTTGAGTATGGAAGGGCGATTGCTGCTTTATTAGAATGGATCTGATTGATCAGCAGTAGTAGGAATCACTGTAATTGCTGATCCTGCACAAATCACTCCTTCACAGAGACAGATTCAGTCTCAGTCATAGTCTTCTTCTTCATCTTGTGGGAGTGCTCTGGGCAGATGCGAAAGAGATTCTGAGGGAGAGCAA